>NC_035449.2:76967503-77283156 GCF_002127325.2 Helianthus annuus
TATTTACCGTGTGAGGGTTTTAGAATTGCTTAAGCTTTGTAAAAGCTTATATTACCGGAACTCTACCCATTTGTGAATGGGGTCGAGTGTACTCCATACCTTTGTCGTATGAGTCCGCGTCAATTCCATTGTTTGCCTTTTTGGGCTCAGGAATTGTGTTAAGTGTTTAACAAAAACTTGTGTATCCGGCCGGATAAAACATGCAAGTCTTTTTGCCTTTTGCTGGCCTATTACAATATTTGTGTGTGGTTACCACTTTGTATGGGTATCACGAATGAAGATTTTGCCAATCTGTTTTTGGGATACCGCAAAGTGGAACACGCATTTGTAATAGTAATAACAAACAATAATGTAGAAAATTGCTTATTTATTTATTTGCAAATGGCCTGCGGCCCAATAGGTTACATAGAGAAATGTAAGAACATGGCTTACATATAACAGCGTCGAAGCTGTTGTGCATTCCATGTGCGTGCGATAGGTTCGCCTTCTAGTGTTTGCAATCTGTACGCGCCTTTCCCTAAGACCTCGTTGATGAGGTAGGGTCCTTCCCACTTGGGGGCGAGTTTGCCTGGGCGCTCAGCATTAGATGCCTCATTGTCGCGTAGGACGTAGTCTCCTGGGTTGAAAGTACAAACGCGGACGCGCGCGTTGTAGTACCTTTCAAGTTTATATTTATATTTGGCCTCGTTGATGGCAGCGTTTTCACGCCTTTCTTCCAAGAGGTCCAAATCGATCCTGCGTTCCATGTTGTTGTCTAGTTTTTCAATAGCCAACATTCTAGGAGAGGGGAGACCTACTTCTGCGGGGATCACCGCTTCTGAACCGTAGACTAGGCTGAAGGGTGTTTCCCCATTGCTTGTTTTTGGGCTTGTACGGTGAGCCCATAAGATACTTGGGAGTTCATCGACCCAGCCACGCCTGGCCGTTCCCAACCGTGCCTTGATCCCTTCGACTAGGCTTTTATTGATACTCTCGACTTAGCCGTTCCCTTGCGGGTGTGCGACTGATGAGAATATGTGCTCAATGTGTAGTTCTTCTAGCCATTTTTGAAATTCGTCGGCAGCGAAGTTGGTGCCGTTATCGGTGACAATGCACATTGGTAATCCGAAACGGCAGATGATGTGTTCCCAAATGAACTTTCTTGTTATCATAGAAGTGGTTGAGGCGAGTGGTTTTGCTTCTACCCATTTGGTGAAGTAATCAACCGCCACCATGATAAATTTAACCGCACCTGGAGCGTCAGGGAAAGGTCCCACAACGTCAATAGCCCATTTCTGAAAGGGCCATGCGGTTGTGACGGGGACTAAGTTGTTTTTTGGCCGCAAGGTTTTTGGAGCATGACGTTGACAGTCGATGCACTTGCGCAACTCTTTGACGGCATCCAGGTGCATGCCGGGCCAGTAATACCCGGCATTCATGATTTTGGCCACTACCATGCGTGGTCCAGCGTGTATGCCACATATGCCCTCGTGTATCTCTCGAATGAGGTATGTGGCATCCTGGGGGTTGACGCATCGTAGTAGTGGCCCGAGGTATGATTTGCGGTATAAGATACCGTCTCCCATCTGATAATGGCACGCTTTGTATTGTAGTTTGCGTGCTTCTGATTTGCTTTCGGGAGTCACACCGGATTGTAGATATGCGATAATAGGTGTCATCCATGATGTTGAACCGTATTGAATGACGTTGACTTGGCGCAAGGGTACCGAAGGATTTTGCAGGATTTCGATGCGTATCTCCTTTGCCAAGTGTTGGAAGCTGGTAGATGCAAGTTTTGATAGTGCATCTGCGGACTTGTTTTCGCTTCGATTAATATGGCGAATATTGAACGAAACGAATTTGGATTTTAGTTGCAGGACTTGCTCGAGGTAGAGGATCATGATATCCCCCTTTGCGGCATAGTCGCCGCGTACCTGGCCTGCGACTAACAAAGAGTCGACGTGGGCTTCCAGATGTTGCACGCTGATTTTGACTGCTAAACGTAGCCCCGCTAACAGAGCCTCATATTCTGCCTCGTTGTTTGTGCTTTTGAATTCGAGGCGGATTGCATATGTGAGTTCTTGGCCGTCGGGGCTGACGAGTCGCAGACCTGCACCCGCTCCTTCGTCGTTGGAGGCACCATCTGTGAAGAGTGCCCATGTCTCTGAGGAGGGTGGCGTTGGTGCAGGAGTTTGTGCTTCTTCGCATTCTTGGATGCGATTCACCGGTACTTCGGCGGCGAAATCAGCTAAGATCTGGCCTTTAATCGCGGGGCGCGGTTTATAATGTATCGTGTGCGCGCCTAGCTCGATGGCCCATTTCGCTAATCGCCCAGAGATGTCGGGTTTGGAGAGGATCGGGCCGATCCTGTAATTGGTTAGCACTGTGATGACGTGGTTTACGAAGTAGCGTCGCAACCGTCTTGAAGCGTGCACTAATGCTAGCACCAATTTCTCCATTATTGAGTACCTCGTCTCTGGGTCGTTGAGCATCTTGCTGATGTAGTAGATGGGTGTTTGAACCCCCTTTCGCTCCACAATTAGTACCGCACCCACCGCGTTGTCCGCGGCGGATAGGTATAGTATGAGTGGCTCATCCTTGCGTGGTGCGGTTAAAGTTGGGAGTTGTATCAAACACTCCTTCATTTCCCGGAAGGCTTGTTCAGCCTCTGCGGTCCATTGGAATTGTTCTTTCTTTGAACAGCTCCGCAGGGTCTTGATGAACGGATAAGACTTAGCTGCGTGGTTGGCTAAGAATCTGTTGAGTGCCGCTAGCCTGCCGGCTAGCCGTTGCATATCCTTCATCGATGAAGGCGATGGCATGCGCTCGATCGCCTGGACCTTCTCCGGGTTTACCTTGAATCCATATTTAGTCACGATGAACCCAAGGAATTTGCCTTCTTCCATTCCAAACGAGCATTTCCCTGGATTGAGCTTTATGTTAACGCTTCGCAGAGTTTGGAATGTTCTTTCAATATCTGTGAGCATGGTATCTTCTTCCATGCTCATGACGACCAGGTCGTCCATGTAGATTTCGACACTTTTGCTTATTTGGCCGCGAAAAGTGTCGTTCATCAACTTTTGGTAGGTTGAGCCCGCGTTGCGCAACCCAAACGGCATTTTTGTATAGCAGTAATTTCCGGTGGGAGTCCGGAATGCCGTTTTGTCTTCATCCTCGATTGCCATTTGTACTTGATGGTATCCCTTGTAGCAATCGAGGAAACACTTCCACCTGAATGGTGCGAGATTATCGACCTTTTCGTCGATTTCTGGAAGCGCGTAACAATCCTTGGGGCAGGCTTTGTTAAGGTCTTTGTAATCGACGCACATGCGCCAGCCCCCGGACGGTTTTTCTACCATGACTGGGTTGGACAACCAAGTCTGGTATTTAACTTCCCGCAGGATGCCTGCGGAGAGCAGTTCTTCGATCTGCTCTTGCATCGCCTGATTTTTAGCTGACCCAAGGTGGCGTTGGCCTTGGATCACTGGCTTGATACCTGGCATGGTATTCAAGTGATGTTGCGCAATATCACGTGGGACCCCGGTCATGTCTGCGGGTGTCCACGCGAAGATGTCTTGGTTCCTGAAGAGGAGCTGCTTCAGTTGCGCTTTGGTGGTCGGGGACAAGGCGTGACCCAATGTGACCTTTTGTTCTGGGTATCTCGCGTTGAGAACCCATTTTTCTGGCTGGTCATTGGGGGTGGGCCTTGCGACCTTGGTCGGACGTACTTCGTCCGACATCATGACGTCCCTGCGGGCATAGATTATCGCGACCCCCGATTCGGTTGGGAAACCAACCGCAGAGTGGGGGACGGACGTAATCATATTGAAATCTCCTTGGGATTCTCTCCCGAGGAGTACGTCATATCTGGAGGTGTGAGGTAAAACCATGAAGTTTACCTCTTCTGTCCTTGTGCGGTTTCCGCTGGAAAGACGCACAGGGAAAGTAATCTGGCCTAGGGGAAAGACAGTTTCCCCTGCGAACCCGGTTAACGGGTAATCTACTGCTTGCAACCGATCTTTGTCCTCCTGGTCGAACTGGTTGAAGCATTGTTCGTAGATTATATCAGATGTACTGCCCGGGTCGATGAATAGACGCTCGGTGCAGTAGTGTGCCAGTTGGCCTGAAATGACGACGGCGCGCCTATCGCGCGGTCCGCCTCGGACTTTTGGAAAGACGACTTGCTCGTCCTTCCAGTCACATTCCGGCCTTCTTGCCGCTTTTCGCGGCCTGCCCTTGCCTCCGTGGATCATGTGGGTGGAAGCCACGTGCATGGTTCGCTTCCCGGAGGAGGTACCTTCGCCGTGAGGGGTAATGCGCTTGGTGGGTTTTTGCCCACCTGGCAAAAGATGTTGCAGTTTCCCCTCCTTTAAGGCGCGCTCAATCTCCAGTCGGAGACTGATACAGCTGTTGGTGGTGTGGCCCGAGTCCTTGTGGTACTCACAGTAGAGTGTGAGGTCCTGATTTTTCTTGGACTTCATTGGTTGGGCCGGTCGCAAGAACTGTGGGTCTGCAAGGAGGACCTCACTTGGCGACATGGTGATCTCGGTCCAGTTGCGGTCCCGAGATTCTTTCTTGGACGCCCGACTGTCTCGGGCGGGGTTGTAGTTCTTTGGGTCGAACGTGTTGGTTTGCGGGAAGTATGGTTTGGAAATATCGCGATTTCCAACGTCCCGGTTGCGTTTATTGTTACGCTTGGACCCTTGTTGGGATGTTTCGGCTTGGGGTTTCGCCTTTGCCACATGCGGTTCGAGTGACCGCTGTGTCTGGGCGTATTTCTTGACCGCAGTCATGACATCTTCCAATTTTTTGGGCAAGCCCTCCTTGCCAGAGATGGTCATGATCATCTCTCTGTCTTTGACGGCCCGGATGAAGTGGTTTCGTGCCATCTGGTCTGCCACGTCACCTATCTCCAGGCACTCTTTATTATATCGGACGACGAATGCCTCGAGCGATTCGTCGTTCCTTCGCCAGATGTTCATGACGTCACACGAATCTCGTTCGTGGCGTCGCTGCTGGCAAAAATGTGCGAGGAACTTGGTACGCAAGTCCTCGAATGAATCCAGTGATCCCACTGGAAAAGAATCGAACCATGCCCTGGCCAGGCCCGTAAGGGTCTGGGGGAAAAAATTGCACCAAGTGGGTTCATCCCACTGGCCGTTGATGCCCGCGCCCATGAAGACGTTCATGTGGTCGTCCGGGTCGGTCGAACCATTGTATTTCCCAACGTTGAATGGGAACTTTGTCGTGGTGACATGGGCGTTGGCAATCCGCGTGCCGAACTTGGAATTTTCGGCCGCTGCCTTTGGCCTGTATGGTTCGTTCGCAGGGCGCTTTGCCGCCCTAAGGTATGTGTTGCGGGGATGACTGGGAGGAACATAGTTGCGTCCTCCCGGTCTGCTACTGGTGTCATGCGAATCACCGCGGTAGCTGTGGTCGTCAGGGTCGGTATGACCGTACCCTTCGGTGTATGGTTGTGGGCCCAATCGGCTCTGAATGCCTGGGCCGCGTCTGGAGGTTGATCGCCTCCTGTCCTCGCCCTGGGGGCCAAGGCGGGTATGTACCGGTCCTCTGGTGTGGGACCCGTATGAGGAATCATCCTCGTTGAGGGTGTGGACCGAACAGTAAGACGATCCCCGTTCTTCACGCCGGCTTCTTGAAGCCGGGCGTGAATGTATCCTGCCGTCGTATTGTAAAATACGCTCAACAGGGGTGTGCGGTGCTGGGGGAAGCCCAGCTCGTATATTCGCTTCAGTACAAGCGCGGTTGTATGCTGCAGTCAGCGTAGCTGCCTGCTGCTCGTACCAGGCATGAATGGTCGTGCCTGGTGGGATCACAGATGGGAACTGTGATAAGTCATGTCCGAACATAAAGGAGGAGCTCCTTTGTGTGGACGTGCCAATGTGTCCGGGTTGGGAGGTCGAGGCATTGACCCCTTCCGGGTTTGGGACTGGAGGATTTTGGTTATCCGCAGTGTTGTTTTGGTGATCAGTCATGATCGTGAGAGAGGAGAAAGGGATGGTTTAGAAAATGCTAAGAGTAGCGGTGGGCGCCAATGATGAAACAATGGTTAACCTTGTGGTTAACTCACTGGTCTCGTCAAGAAGGGTTAATCCCTTCCTCTCGAGGATCGCTGGCTGGATCACCGGTGGTTGATCTCCTGCACAAGGAAACAAGCCGTGACTCGTAACAAGGAGGATGGGGTGGGGGGTGCTCCTTGTTACCACTCTCCGGCGTGAGAATCAGTAGTTTGCTTGGGAAGCAAAGTAAGATAGTAGTAGCAGTGAGAGAGTTGTGAGAAGATACCTCAAACCTGGTTTGGGGTTGGTATTTATAGCCGAGGAGTGGAGGAGGATGATGATGGATGGACTGACGACGTGCTGCCCCTTTTCAGGTGTGTCAGGCTCGTCGGTTATGGAGGTTACGCCACGTCAGTCCATTGCTTACGTAGCTCTGACAGGTAACTGTCATTGGTGCCACTTGCACTGTGGTGTCAGTACCACTTGCTTGAGTACATAGGATGCGGTGCAAGCCGCATCGCTACGTGCGGTAACATCTGAAGTTACCGCGTCTCCTACTTGTGATCAAGGAATACGCGAGATGCGGTGCTAGCCGCATCGTCGTCTTGCCTGCATCCCTTGTCGTGACGAAAATGTCCGTATGGTGCGGTGTCAGTCGTACCGCTACGTTCATCTTCTTCTATGCCTAAGGTAAGGCTTTCCTGTATTGATAGAAGTGTTCACTGGATGCGGTGCGATGCCGCATTGCTGTGAATACTTCCGTTTTCATACACCAGATGTGATGCTATGTCGCATCACTCTACCGTCCTCATGTTCCATGTAAGTCCTTTGTTACTAGATAGATTGGACTCAACCCTTGTGTCGACGCGTTCCCGCATGGGCACAAGTAGGTTGTTAGCTAGTGGGGGTTTTGATAAGGGTAATGGTCACTCGCGATCGATGCTGACGCGAGATCTGGGACCATACCCCTTCAGTGGGGGTATTATAAGCTTCTACCACTGCACATGGTCTTACAATAATGTTTTTTTCATAACATACAAATAAATGCCATGAGTTCCTTTTAGCTAACTTTAGAAAGTGACTTTTTTCATAAGTTTCAAGATGCTCACTCAAATAATTTTATTTACAAATTATTTTGTGTAAATTTTGATATGATGTCTCTATCTATCTATGTATCGATACAATATTATATTATAATTCATATAAAAATGAAAAAAAAAACAATTATTATTATTATAGATATCAATTACTATCACCTATTTGCGCCAGGAAATTTATTGACTTTTGATTTTTTCCACAGAAGTTTCCATTCTTTCATTTCGACCATTAGCACATTTCAATTACTATCATTTACTCAATGTTTTATAATAAAATAAAATTATTGTTGTTGATAAATGGTATTTAACTTTTAAAGATATTCTTTGAACCAGCGATGTGAATTGATATATATATATATATATAATAATATGAACGAGTCAGCCATTCGTAAGCTACCCAAAATAAGCTCAATAAAAGTTATTTCTTTTTTACTTTTCTTTACATTTCTTATTTATTTTTTTTCTTTTTCATCCAAAAGTACTAAAGCATTGGGTTTTCCTTTCGATTGCTATAGCAATTATTGTTACCATAAAGAAGCGAAACGATACCAACCGAATTTCCGTAGCGAAGCTCGGTATAATTTTGCTAGTTATATATCAAAACAAAAAGCATGTTTGCACCAGTGATCTTTTAAAGTTTAGAGTTTGGCCATTAGGTTTCTTAAAGCTTAGAGTTTTGGCCATATAGTTTTCCTTATTTTTTCTTTTCTTTTTATATAGGATTGTTTTGTTGTTTTGCATTTAGTTTTTTTATGGTTTTGTTTTAGTGATCTAATATTTCATAACATGGTAATGAATGGTAATACTTTTTTTCTTTTGTGGTTTTTTTTATCTTTTCATAGTAAACTTTTGAGATTTTTTATTTTACTAACAAAACTTTGATTTCTAATAATTTGTTACAAAAGTTAAATTTGTTTAGTTTTTTATTAGTTTTTGTTTTACTTTTTTTTTTTGGATTTGGTCGGCGTTTGGTGATAAATTTGGTATCTCAGGTTTCTTACCCATCGACTTTCTAATACGTGTCGGTATAAATTCAATTTTGTCTACGTTTTACTTTACGTGAGTCATTTAGTGTTAGAAATTCGTGTTTTTTGAGTTTTTTTTTCTTGACTTTGGTCGTCGTTTGGTTGCTACTTGGCACAATTTTACGTCCCATGCCCCGCAACGCGGGGGCTTAAGACTAGTTTTACATAAATTTGAGAGTTAATTAATTAAATATATTAAAACACAAAGTACAATACTTTACGGCCTTGAAAACCCATTAAATCCCCAAATCTCTTGAAAATTTTGTATTTTTATCCATCCTACATAGTATAGTATGAGAAATTAACTTTGGATGAAAGCTAAATGGTCGTAAAAAGACTTTGTGACTTTGTTTTACTGAAGAATTCATCAATTCTAATGTTTTTTTGTCCCAGACTAATGAAGAAACAAAAATTGAGAGACCACATAAACTATAAAGACTAGGCCCTTATATAATTAATAAACCCTGTACTCTCTTTGCTTAAAAATGCTTTACTTTTAGCCATTTGGAAAAAATAAGGCATATGTTTGACCCTTATGATATAATAAGTTGTAAAGCCGAGCCAAATTGAGTTTAGCAAGTTAGCTCGATTTTTTAATTGAGTCGAGCACGAGTTTAATATTCTAAGCCAACCCGAGCTAGTTCGGTATGAAGTTGAGCTCGAGGTAGCCTTGGCTCGGCTCGTTAACAACCTTCAATTGTGGTATTTCTCGTTGCATCGTACAGGCTCCCCTTTATATGCTAAAATGATGATGTATTTCTTGTTGGTATGAGCCACATATTTGATAGAAAATAATGACACGAATTTGATGAACACTCCTTAATGATCGTCACAGATTGCAACTTATTGATAATTGTTAAAATATATAGAACACTTATATTTTCTTTTCAATTCAATTCTCTAATATTCTCTAATATCCTTTCCTTTTTTTCTTTGTCTCTTTTTTGTGAGGTTCTTGGGCTGATCGTTTGGGCTCGGCTGGTCTGCTTTTAGGCTCGTTTTCTAGGGTTCGCCCCCTTTATATTTCCTCCGCTTCTCTCCTTCTTGATCATCCCAAAAAACCAAAAGGTGCAGCAATATTGGTGCTCTCTAGAACATTTCTCAAGCCTGTTGCTTTTCGCCCTGTTCGAGTTCATCATATCTTGCTGCTGCTGTTCATCTTGAAGTGCAGATTCTTTCAGTTGAAAGATCTGTTCAACCTTGCTGATTGTAATCGGTGTTTTCACCGTATTTGATTTGTGTACTTGCTTAAAGTATTGTACTCTTGTTTTGATTATACAAGATTTATTGTTGTTCACATGGTATCAGAGCCTTGTTCGGCTCTCTGATACTCGTTCTTCTCCGCTGCTGCTACTATTGTTCGATCAGAGCCTTTCGGATCTAGGGTTGTGGATTAAGGTATAAGGAATCTTGGCGGTACCTGTGAATCCGCCGATTCTTGACCACCTGCTTGAAGGTTATCTCTGATTGAAGGCTGGAACCCTAACTCAAGGGTTTGGGGACAGTTGTGGTTGCTGTGTTTGGATCGTTTTCTGGCTTGTGATCGACTGAACGTGCTTCTGAAAAAGGCTCTCGTTGGTCTCTGTTACAGAGCAAACCAACATAGTTTGTCTCTGGTCTTCTTTGCTTGAAATCAAACTTGTAACCCTAAGTGAAGGTTACAAGTATGATTAACAGGAGTTAAACGTACCCACTGTGAGATTGTTCTATCTCTAACTTTTATTTTTCAGTTTCCTGCATCACTGAGTCAGTGTGTCTAGGCATCCCCTGTTTACCGGACTAGTCGGGCCGGCACTTGATCGAGTCTTATTTACTTATCTGTTGCATTTGTTTGGTTTGTGTGTCAAAGCTCCTTGAATATTGTCTGCGGAGGCACCTTTGAGTGATGAACCTCTGATCGGACCTCTCTTCAGGCTTCACTGTCCTCTGTGTTTTTTTATTTATTTGCTCTGTCTGTTCTTGCCTTGCCTTTGTTTTTTTTTTTGGGTAATTATTTTTAGTTTGTGTTATCAATATGTCTGGTGATGATGACTCTGTTATAACATCTCCTAGTGCTACCTTGGTTAGCAAAATAGATGCTGTGATCCGATGTTCCTTCACCCTAGTGACTCGGCCAATTTATCTATAGTTAGTGTAAAACTCAAAGGGTCAGAAAACTATAGGATCTGGTCCAATGCCATGTACCTTGCTTTACAAGTAAAAAACAAGATAGGGGTTGTTGATGGTTCTTGCCTTAGGTCTAAAACTGATGAGGTTTTAGGTAGGCAATGGGATAGGTGCAACTCTATTGTGCTTACTTGGATTCTTAACTCCGTATCTGATGTGACAACCGTCACTTTTCCGTACATTCCGTACACTAAATGAACAGTGATCTGTGCTTTAATGAACGTACATGATCTAGTTTACAAGACAAATAAGTTTCTGAATTCTATGCAAGTGAATTCATGCACGTTTTATACTACAAAATATTGCTTTATGCATAAACGAGAGTGTTGCGCCATAAATACTAGTAAATTCACCGGTAAGACACACTGTGTCAACAAAACTGCAGAAAGCAGTCAGATATTAGAATTAGGGCCTAGGTGTAGGTCCAACGATAAGAATCCACTAAAACCCAAGAATACATACAAGGGTTTACATATATACCATCCGGAAGCTAAAATACGCACTAAAAAGCACCCAGAACGCACTTTAAGTGCAGAATTTTATTAAATTCAGCACAAATCAGCTTTTAAATACATAAATATCATGCAAAAATTATTATTTATCATCCAGAATACTTCCCTAAGTGTCGGGGATTGAAAGTGTTACAAAAGGGCACTTGAAAGACACAAAACGGTGCAATTTAGCACTTAAACGAATCGGTATCTAACCGAACAACCGGACGTTACCCGGAACACCAAAATATTGCTAGAAGCAATGTTTTTATTTTTCTAAGCTAGTTAGGGTCCCCGAACACCCTAACACCCACTAAATTATCTAATAACTAATACTTGTAACCTTACACTTAGATTGGAATGATGAACTAACTATATGGTTAATACTTACATTTAGACCCCCTCCCCATATCCTAAACAAATCAGCCCACATGCCTAATTCAAGATTTTATTGGATTGTTTATGTGATTGTGTCTTGTACTTGGGAAGACATAAGACCTAATGGGTAAACACTTGTTGGACATGAGCCTTTATAAACCACTAGGCTATATCATAAATCACCAACACACTCAAACACTCCTCCCTCTCCCTCCCCATGCTCTCGGCTCAAGCATAGCATCACCACCACCATTATTTCAATTCCATCCAACCCATTCCAAGGTGTTTTGGAGGTGTAAGAAGGTCACTAACGAAGCTCGGTACAAGCGGATCTTGAAGGACCTTCTTCGTTTACTATTAACCACCACTTTTCTCATCTTGAACTTCCCTAGCCTTGATCTAGTAGTAAGTGCTTCTAATCCTCATCTTGATCTTGTTTTTGATGGTTAATAGGTGATTTAATGGTTAAAAATTAAGAACCCACAAGAACATAATGTGAAGTCTTGAAAATAAGATGAATATGTTGGATAAAGAGTAGATGTGTGTGTAAAGCATGTAGATCTTGTGTTGTTATGATTCTTGTTGATTTCATGATGATTTTGCTGGTTAATATTGATGTTTGATGTTGTTGTGATCACTAAACATGTTAACGGAATCAATCGAACCCAAGTTAGAAAGTTAAAAGCTGAAAACTAACAGGACCATAACTCAACGAAAAATGTATTTTCTGAAGCCTAGATTTATGTATTATGAAATACGGTTCTAATGGCACTGGAATCATAATTTTTGGACTTCGTTTACTATTTTTAAAGTGTCATTCTGTAACAGCAGCTAGAGCTGCATTTTTCTGCTGAAAATATACGTTCTGTTTTCTATCATAACTTGAGTTCTGTGTAGAGTTAAATCATGAAACTGGTACTGTAGATGGATACCGATGTCGTAGTAATTTTCCCACTGGAATTTCGTCAATCCGACTTCCAAAGAATTTTTAATGAATTATTCCGTGGACTGCAGTCAGAAAGTAATGAATCTGATTGCAGTCCGGAAAATAATTTTTTTATAAAATATTGCCAATGAACTGGACCCCGATATTTTTACACAATAATACTTGGATCGTTTGAGATATTCTGTAAAAAGTTGGAAATTTTTGGAATAAGTAACTATTTTATTAAAATGCTCGAAAACAGTCCAGTTTTGAATATTTAAGTTGAAATGACATAAGTCGTAATTTGCGTGTCTAAATGTCGAGTATGTTATCTCAGGAAAAATATATATATTTGTTGATTACTAGACTTTGTGCTAAATGTATGTGGTATGTATAATACGTGCTAGTATATTAGGACTTGCAAATACACATACAACATATTTAGACAAAATACATAACTCGGGTGCAAAGTGCAAAATACAAAATACTTATATTTATTTTTGAAAAAATAATATAAGTAAGACACTTAGTTAAAATTATAACTTATTTTTAACACAAGAATACGTACACAAAAGATAGTGACTTGTACTTGTGCGACACAAATCTAGTGACTAACGTTAATAAAACACGTTTAGGTCACGACGCTAGCTAAGCAAATCCGGTGAAGTTTACGACGCAAGGAACGCAAAGTTGTGAGTTCATGCTCCCCCTTTTCTTTAACTGTTTTTGATTTTATAACTCTCGGGGGTGAAATACATGTTACAAATATTGCAAATTTTACAAGTGGTAAAAATACAAGAAGCACTCTTGGTGAGAACGAGTACCGAGTGCAATACGAATTGAGAATACAAAAATACGAGAAGCACACTTGGTGAGAACGAGAACCGAGTATGATGTGCTTTAAGAAATGCCTAAGAAATACTAGAGCATGTGAGCATAGACTTAATACTTAAAATGCCATAAAGTCTTGGTGAAAACGGGTACCAAGCCATTAAAAACATTCATTAATTAGGGACGATTGTTAGATCTAACGGGTACGACCGAACCCCACTCATGGTCAAAACTAGTACCTAGTAGTGCTTCGGAGTCCCAGCCGAGGGTAATCGACACAGTCGAGGTTTATCAACACAGTCGAGGGAAATCGACACAGTCGAGGTTAATCGACACAGTCGAGGGTAATCGACACAGTAAAGGAGCCAACACTAATGCTCCATATGTTCTCACATGCCTTAAAGGAGCCAACACTAATGCTCCATATGTTCTCACATGTCTTAAAGGAGCCAACACTAATGCTCCATATGTCCTCACATGCCTTAATGTCTTTGCACAAACATTCAATTAGTACGCGGTGTACACAAAAAGACATGATTTATACAAGAATACTTTATTTAAACAAGATACATACCATGTTTTCATACATGGTATGCAAAACGCGTGAACTCGCTCAACTTTATGTTGATGTTTTCCAAAATTACATGTATTTCAGGTGACAGGATGGATCTTGGGCGCAAGTGTCGTAACTAGAAGTAGTCTACAAGTTTAGATGTCATCCACTTTTGTTGAATTGTAACCCAAATGAAGGTTGTGTTTTAAAACTTAAATAACAAGTGTTTGTAATACTCAAAATTTTCCGAATGGATGAACATCGTTTTAAATCATGTAGTTGTTTATTATGATTGAATGCAATGATAACAAGCTAGTCACACACCATACGCTTCCGCAAAAGACAGGGTGTGACATCTGAGGAATTATATCTTGGTCTTGTTTATTCTAAAATTGCTTCGGATGTGTGGAAAGACTTAAAGGATACTTATGATAAGATAGATGTATCTGTTGTGTTTAATCTGTATCAAAAGATTAACTCCTTTAGTCAAAATATTATCATAAGTTGAATTGTATGTGGAAACAATTAGACCAGCTACTTGCTTTGCCTGCCTGTTCTTGTGATGCATCCAAACAATTTAATGACTTTAATCATCTTATTAAGCTTATGCAATTCTTAATGGGTCTTGATAGTTCCTACCAGTCTGTGAGAACAAATTTAATAACTAGAGAAACTCTTCCTTCTGTGAAGGATGCTTTTTCAGTCATCTCTAGAGAAGAATCTCATCTTCACTCTAAAAATATTTTTGATAAAACTCCTAATGAACCTGTTGGTTTTTTTGTTAAAACTGGTCAAGTTATTGATTCAAGAAAAACGAATAATAGAACTCCTAACCCTAATCTCAAATGTTCTCATTGTAACAAGACTGGACACACTATTGAGAAGTGTTTTGAGCTTGTTGGCTATCCTTCTTGGATGAAATCTAAAACAAGTGGGAACAAGGGTAACAGGGTAAGTAATAATGTCACTACTGATACTACTGATCCATCTTCTGTTATGAGCTCTCTAACCAATGATCAAGTAGCTCAATTGCTTAGTCTCTTGAATGATAAACCTAAGGGTGACACTCAGAATAGTAACTTTGCTGGTATGTGTGCAAATTCTATATGTCTGAATAGCTTTATTACATCCAAATCCACTTATGACTTTAAACCTATCTATTGTTTTCCAAACTTTATTAACAATGGGGAAAAGGTTGGGTGGATAATAGACTCTGGTGCTAATCAGCATATGGTTATGACTGATGAGTGTCTTATAAATCAAAAGGATGCCACTGAATTCAACATAAAAGGCAAACACCCTAATGGCACAAGTGCTTTAGTAACTAAAATTGGTGATATAAAATTGAGTGACAAGGTCATTCTCTATGATGTGTTCGTTGTTCCCAATTATTGTGTTAACTTAATCTCTGTTCATAAACTTGCTAGAGATTGTAAGCTTACTGTTTCTTTTGATGAACATAACTATTATATTCAGGATTCTCATCTAAAGAAAGTCCTGGTGACTGGTAATCAGTTTGATGGTTTTTACTTCTGTGGTAGTTCTTCTGTTTTGAATAAGGTGTGTAATGCTAATTGTGATGTTAATCTATGGCATGCTAGGTTAGGACATCCTTCTCAACCTGTTCTGCATGTTTTAAGGAATAAATTAAATATTAAAACTAGCTCTAAGTTAGCACCTTGTGAAACCTGTCATAGGGCTAAACAACATAGGGGACCATTTCCCTTAAGTGACCACAAGTCAAAATCATTAGGTGATCTTGTTCATCTAGACGTTTGGGGTCCTTGTAGAGTTCCTAGTAGGGACGGTTTTAGATATTTTCTTACTATTGTGGATGACTTCACTAGAGCAGTGTGGGTATATCTCATGAAGTCAAAGGATGAAGTTTTTTTTACCATATTAAAGGTTTTTATAATATGCTAAAAACTCAGTTTAGTAAACTTGTTAAAATATTCAGGAGTGACAACGGAACAAAATTCATTAATAAACAAATGAATAACTTTTGCTATGAAAATGGTATCCTACATCAGACTTCATGTGTTTATACCCCACAGCAAAATGGGGTCGTTGAAAGAAAACATAGACATCTATTAAATGTAGCTAGAACATTACTGTTTCAAGGAGGTTTTCCTCTCAAATTCTGGTCTGAATGTGTTCTAACTGCTGCTTATTTGATTAACAGGACCCCTTCGTTTGTTTTAAATGGGAAGTCTCCGTATGATCTAGTGTTTGGTTTTGCCCCTGTTTTAAGTCAACTTAGGGTAGTAGGGTGTCTTTTTTTTAGCACTGTGTTAAATAACTCTGATAAATTTGACATACATGCTGAAAAATTTGTCATGATTGGATATCCAAATGAGAAAAAGGGGTATAAACTTTGGAGTCTTGATCAAAACTTGATGTTTTATTCTAGGGATGTTAGGTTCTATGAAACCGTTTTTCCTTTTAAAGAAAAGAAAATGTCTATTGATCTTGATACCTTTTCTGAGGCTAATACCCTAAACTTTTTTGATTTATCCGATTTAAACTACACCCAAACCCCTAACGTTGACTAAACTCCCAATGATGAGAATATTCAAACAAGCACCTTATCAGGACACGGGTCTGAGCAGTCGACTGGTTCAAGTGCTACTTTAGGGATGGCTGATAATCAGCAACCCAGTAGTGAAGAATCAGGACAAGACAGGGCTGAGCATGACATTGAATATGAGGACAACAATTCTAAGGGAGTAATACAAGATCAACCAAGCACTACTCTTAGGAGATCTTCTAGAAATATCAAATTCCCTTCCAAACTAGATGATTTTGTGGTAGATGGGAAGGTTAAATATGGTCTAGAAAGGGTCCTAAATTATGCTAACTTATCACCTGAAGGGATGTGTTTTGCTACTATCCTTAACAAAAGCTGTGAACCAAAAAAACTATTTTGAAGCTAAAACTGATAGTAACTAGGTTGATGCTATGAACTTAGAGATAGAAGCGTTACATAAAAATAACACATGGGAATTTGTTGACTTACCTCCTAATAGAAAAGCTATTGGATGTAAGTGGGTATATAAAATAAAGTACAAATCTAATGGTGAATTAGAAAGATATAAAGCTAGACTTGTCGCTAAAGGTTTCAGCCAAAAAGAAGGCATTGACTTCTTTGACACCTTCTCACCAGTCGTAAAAATGGTCACTATTAGATGTGTTTTGTCCATAGCTGTCCACTTTGACTGGGAAATATTCCAACTTGATATTAATAATGCTTTCCTTTATGGTGAGCTCAATGAAGAAGTTTATATTTGTTTGCCCGATGGTTATGATCAATCTAATGGGACTAAAGTTTGTAAATTAAAAAAGTCCCTTTATGGCTTAAAACAAGCGCCTAGGATGTGGAACGAAAAACTCGTTTCTATTCTCCTTAATCTAGGTTTTGAACAAAGTAAGTGTGATCATTCCATGTTTACTATGACAAAAGAATCTAGTTTTATTATTCTTCTTGTCTATGTAGATGATATTATTATAACTGGTAATTGTCCTAAATAGGTTAATGAAATTAAATTGTTACTAAAGTCCAAATTTTCAATAAAGGACTTGGGAAAACTACAATATTTTTTGGGTCTTGAAGTTGTTAAAAACACTGCTGGCATATGCCTAACTCAAAGAAAATATTGCTTAGACTTACTTGCTGAATTTGGTATGACTAGTTGTAAACCAGTTAATTACCCCATGGAACCCAATCATGTTTTAAACCATTTGTGTGAAAAAGATAATCAACCTTTAACAAACATAATTGTTTATCAAAAACTGGTTGGAAAATTAATTTACCTTTCTCACACTAGACCGGATATTGCATACCCTGTACATTTTCTAAGTCAATTTATGCATTCTCCCACTCAAGCTCACTTTAAAATTGCGATAAGGCTGTTAAGATATCTAAAGGGTGCCCCTGGCAAAGGAATTCTTTTTGCAAAAGGGGACTCTTTAGGAATGAAGGCCTTCTCTGATCAGATTGGGCTAAATGCTTGGGGACTCGAAGGTCTATTACTGGGTTCTGTGTTTTCTTAGGAAATAATTTAGTTTCATGGAAAAGTAAAAAGCAGTCCACTGTTTCTCGATCCTCTGCCGAAGCAGAGTATCGTTCGATATGTGTTGCGACATGTGAAGTTATGTGGATTTCCAATTTATTAAAGGAATTGAAAGTTGATGTCAATCTGCCCCGTTCAATTATTTTGTGATAACACGGCTGCTATAACCATAGCAGCCAACCCTGTGTTTCATGAACGAACAAAACATTTCGAAATAGACCTTTATTTTTTAAGAGAAAATATTTCTAAAGGCATCATTCAAACGGTGGGAATCAAAACAGAGGATCAAGCTGCCGATATTCTCACAAAAGGCTTATCTACAGGTCCGCATGAAAAGGTTTGTTCTCTTCTTAACATGTTTGACTGTTTCAAGTATTGAATTGAGAGGGGGTGTTAAAATATATAGAACACTTTTATTTTCTTTTCAATTCAATTCTCTAATATTCTCTAATATCCTTTCCTTTTTTTTTTATTTGTCTTTTTTTTGTGAGGTTCTTGGGCTGATCGTTTGGGCTCGGCTGGTATGCTTTTGGGCTCGTTTTCTAGGGTTCGCCCCCTTTATATTTCCTCCGCTTCTCTCCTTCTTGATCATCCCGAAAAAACCAAAAGGTGCAGCGATCTTGGTGCTCTCTAGAACATTTCTCAAGCCTGTTGCTTTTCGCCCTGTTCGATTTCATCATATCTTGCTGCTGCTGTTCATCTTGAAGTGCAGATTCTTTCAGTTGAAAGATCTGTTCAACCTTGCTGATTGTAATCGGTATTTTCACTATATTTGATTTGTGTACTTGCTTAAAGTATTGTACTCTTGTTTTGATTATACAAGATTTATTGATGTTCACAATAATCAAAGAAAAGTAGAAGCAGGAATCCCCTCATCGGCATCACCGTCGGTCAAACCTTTAGTTGATTAGAAGTTTGTACAAAATTGAGTTAAAGTTTCGATCTATTTCAGATATATTTCAGACCTGTTTGAACTTTATCAACAATAAAGGTATGAAGTTCAGATTTATTTACACTTGGTCGTCGGAGGTAGCGCGGGGTGATGCTTCACTTGAGAAGAAGACCAGATGACGGGGATGGTGGTGTGGTGATATGGGTTCAGATGGTGGGGGTGGCCATGGGAGACGGTGCTTCAATGGAGAAGAACATGGTGATTTAGAGACAGAGAGAAAAAGATAATTGAGAGAGAAAGTGTTTAGAGATAGATTTTTGGATATTTATATTTTATATTTATTTAAAATGTAATTTAAAATAAAAGAATGAAATGACCAATCTATCCTCATGTGCTTTGCACATGACCTAACTTAATGCTTAAACTTAACTGAGTTAGTGTCAAAGGACATAACGTGTAAGATTTTATGAACATTAAGTATGATTCTCGTCAATATTAAAGACAAAGGACATAATTTTCAATCTGTTTTCAACATAAAGGACGAATTTTGTAATTTACTGTTTCTTTAATGTATAAGTTAATATTATAAAAATAAAAATAACTAAATAAGCATCTATATGTAATTCACGAAGCTACGTATGATGTAGAATCAAATAAAAAGTTAATTTTATGCAGGTAGTATACACGAAATCTTAACCTTTCATTTTTAAAATCAATTACTAAGATTAAAATATAAGAAAAAAAGAGGAATGCAATGACATTCTTGGAAAAGACTACTTGTTGATTTTCTCTATATTTTCCTCCATTTTTAAACGTCCATAAATTTTTTATACAACATTAATTTTTAAAAAATACTCACCATAAATCAAACATATTTTTATCTTTAACTTAACTAACTTATTATTGCTATATAAAATATGAAAACTAAAAAAAATTGTGTTGTATTTCTATGTTGTATAACATTTTTGTGCAAGATTTTTTGTACTAGATTTGTTTGTACTAGAGTTTTTATGCTAGATTTTTTTTGTACTAAATTCTTTGTCTTGTATGTTTGAGAAAATACAAAAATGTACTTATAAGAAGTGGTAGATGTTATCCTCATAATCCTTCTCACAATACTTAGACAAAACCCACTTTTTAGTGGATCTTCCCCTCATATTGGTCTTTTAATACTACTTGGTAACATTTTTAAGATATACTTATCTACTATGTATATGTGAGTTTTCTGTTAATATGTGTTTAGGGTGATGTTGCTTCTTGCGATATATATACATATACATTGTACGTATGTGTTTTATGTTTTTAACATAGCTTGTTGCACGACTTTATGTTAATGTTTTTGACATGTTTTTATCAATTAAGTTATAAACTTTAATTGTAGCACTACTTTATGTTAATGTTTTTGAGAAGTTTGTATCAATTAAGTTAGGGGAAATGGACTGTATCACTCTCAACTAAGCAAAATTGGCCAATACCATGCTCAACTTTCAAGTTGGCTCCCACCACCCCCAACTGGACACTTGGGTTGCTATGTCACCCTGTCGTTACTTAGCCACTAACCTAGTTAGTTTTTTTATCCTACGTGGCAGTTTTTTATCCTACGTGGCATGCTGATGTGGATCTGAAGCATATCATTTTAGCTATTTATATTTAATAAATAAAAAAAAGTGATTAAAAATAAAAAAACTCTTATATATACACACAAATCAGTTTAGGGGTGTATATATGTTTTTTCACCCATCTCTCTCTCTCTCATACACACTTAACACCACCACCATCTGCCCCACCCTACACCACCATCCTGTCATCTACCCCACCACCATCCTCCGCTGCCATCCACCCCACCACCATACTCCCCTGTTCAAGAACCACCATCCTCCTCTGTCATCTACCTCACCACCATACTCCCATGTTCAAGTACTGCCACCACCACCACCATGGCTCCCTTATCAACCACCAACAGGCACAACAGCTACTTCAACTACTACTACGGCCACCACAGAAAGTGGTCTTTTTGGCTTTAGTTCTGCAGCGGCAGCGGCAACTACTTCGACAGCCACAACCACCATCACCGCCACAGGAAATGGTCTCTTTGGCTTCCGTTCTCCGGCAGCAGCGATGGAGTCAAAACCAGGCAAAATCGTTGCTTTTTCTTTAGGGTTTTGATTTTGGGGAAAATGGGGATGAGGGTTGAATTTAGGATTTTGATTTTGGGCGGATTTGGTGGATCGAGAGTTGAATATAGGGTTTTGATTTTGGGGAAAAAAGGGGATGGTGATGGTGATCAGGTGGTTGCGGTGAGAATGAAGTGGTGGTGGCTGTGGTGACAAGGTGGTGGTGGCGGTGGTGACAAGATGGTGGTGGCGGTGGTGCAAAGGTGGTGGTGGTTGCGGTGAGAATGAAGTGGTGGTGGCTGTGGTGAGAAGGACGTGGTGGTGGGGACGAACCTGTTTGTTTCTCTCTCTAGAAATTGGATTTTGTTGTGAGAGAATTTGGGGATTTTGAAACTCAAAATCAGTGGTGAAATAATAGATGTATGGAAATAGTTGCTATTTGGTCCTTGTAGTATGTTTTAAGTGATATGTTTAGTCCTTGTGTTATTGTTTTGTTAAATATAAATAGCTAAAATGATATGCTTCAGATCCACGTCAGCATGCCACGTAGGATAAAAAAACTGCCACGTAGGATAAAAAACTAACCAGGTCAGTGGCTAAGTAACAACAGGGTGACATATCAACCCAAGTGTCCAGTTGGGGGTGGTGGGAGCCAACTTGAAAGTTGGGCGTGGTACTGGCCAATTTTGCTTAGTTGAGGGTGATACAGTCCATTTCCCCATTAAGTTATAAACTTTAATATTATATTTGTTTTGAAAGATCTCATTCATATAGTGAACCAATGTAGTGGAAAGTTCGGTTCAGGCTGATAAATTGTTAACGATGAATAGTAATTTTATTTTTATAATAATATATAGTTTTTTTATTATTTTATTATTTAATATATTATAATAGTTTATTATTATATTTACTTTTAATAATATATTTTTCTTTTTTTAAAACATATATTTCCTTTACCTTTTTTCTAATAGTTGTTTTTTTTTTCTTTTTTTGAACATATATTAATTTATCGGTTAATTTGATACTTCTTTAATAATTTACGTTTATAATTTTTTTTCTAAAAACTTAAGTACGTATTTGTGCTTGATTTCTTTCTCTGACATTCCGTTATAAGTTTTGTTAAAAACGAAGTTGTACTCAAAATAAAGTATTTATTTAGTATCGTAAAACGGTACGATGATAAACTAAATCGTTTTAATGGTTTGACTTTCTAAACAACATATTTTGTTTTCAAATAACGTTTGTTTTACATTATTATTTGCTCAATTTCGCCACAACATGCGATATAAAAAAAAAAACTAGTAAGCATTATTATCAACTCAAGTAGGTCTCTTTCTCTTTAAATATTGTCTCTTATTTCTCTAATTGTTTTTTTTCTCAAATAATGCAACATATTATTTTTCTCCTTTGTGCTGCTCCCCTTTCTATAAACGCAGTTTATCTCTCTCACTCTTTTCTAACACACAAAAAAGAAGATATAAAAATTCTGTGTTATAGGGGTAAAATTAAAGATCAATCAGACAAGGCTAGCTCAAAATATTATAAATATTATAGGTTGAAAGCGAATAAAAAAATTGTAAGACCTTTTTAGTAAAAATAGAAGAAAAGAAAATTGCTTTAGATCCTACCAGATATAATCTCTGTGTATATACGTAATTATCGATCATAAACCTCTATGTCAACAATCTTAAAATCAAAATCATCTATATATAATTTTTCTTTTATTAATTTAAGACTCTAGAGAAGTAGAGGCACAAAGTACTTGCTTTATTTCACTCTCCTTTTATCTTGCCTCCAAAGGTGGAGAATGAAACTACTTAGTTCTTTTACCTACTATAAATTATTAAATTTTGTGTGCAGACATCAAAAATGAAATAAATCATCAACATCTAATGTTCAAAATGCTGATAATAAATGGCATCATTCCTCCCTTCTTCTTGTCTAACTACATTGGCTTTTCATATACATTAATTTTCAAATATCAAAAGTGGTAAGTCATTAGAAATTCATATTAAATTTTTTTGAAGATCTTGTTATCATTAGTTCGTAACTTTCTCATTTAATATTGTGAATATTAGTAATTATCGAATCTAAAAATGTTCGTTTTAATAATTTGATGTTTGAAAAAAGTAAGTCCTAAGACATTTTACGATTTAAGTTTTGAAAATTACAACATGTTAAATATAGGGCTATAAACGAACCGAATGAATACGAACGAGGCCTTGTTCGTGTTCGTTCGTTAAGGAAATAAATGTGTTCACGAACAGTTCATGAAAATTTACCGAACGAGTTTTTATGTTCGTGTTCGTTCATTAAGGAAATGAGCGTGTTCACGAACGGTTCACGAACACAAGCGAACACAAATAAATTTGGCGAACGCGATGAAGGATAAAGGTGGATGGCCTAGAGAGTAGCACTAGAACTTGAATCCCTTATTGTGGAACAGAGGTAGATCATATTCATCGATGTAAATAATGAGAAAAGAAAGGGAAATGGTGCATAAGAAAGAGGGTTTCCTAGTTTAATTGTTAGGGTAATGATATAAATAAAAGTTTCATAGTATAAAAAGTATATATAAAATATATGAAAGTATAAAAATCTTTAATTAAAACATGAACATACGAACATAAACAAACGCAAATGAACGAATGTTCATGAACACCTTACCGAACGTTTACCAACACAATTGAACGAACGAGACCTTTGTTCATGTTCGTTCATTTAACTAATCGAACGGAATTTCTTGTTCATGTTCGTTTGTTTATTAAATGAACGAACATAAATGAATTTTCCGCCGAACGGTTCACGAACTGTTCGGTGAACGTTCGGTTCGTTT
The DNA here is from genome assembly GCF_002127325.2 of Helianthus annuus. Taxonomy (NCBI): domain Eukaryota; kingdom Viridiplantae; phylum Streptophyta; class Magnoliopsida; order Asterales; family Asteraceae; genus Helianthus; species Helianthus annuus. Next base: position 76,990,881 of record NC_035449.2, read on the forward strand.
ACAGCCCTAGTTAAATAAGATAGGTTTTATAATAACTTTAGATTTTTACATAAACAAAATAACTTCAAGAAGAAAATATTTTCTTTTATAGGTTTAAAAAATGTAGTTGTAAATTGTTTTCTGGATGTAGGTTTTAGATGTATTTATTATATATTTTTTTTTTGTTTTTTACTAACTTGCTTATTATTTTTGAGTTAAATGCATTTTAGTCCTTGTGATTTGAGCCATTTTGTCAGTTTAGTCCAAATGTTTCATTTTTCGTCTGTGGATCCATAAAGGATTCACCGTTGCCATTTTAATCCATTGGGTTAACTTCATCCACTTTTTCTGTTAACGAGAAGGGTAATTCAGTTATTTTATATGTAATTCTGTTAACTAGAAGGGCAATTCGGCCATATAAAATGACCGAATTGCTCTTCTCATTAACAGTAAAAATGGATAAAGTTGACCCAGTGGACTAAAATGGCAACGGTGAAACCTTTTTAGATCCACATGCGAAAAATGAAATCTTTGAACTAAAATGACAACGGTAAAACCTTTTTAGATCCACAGGGACTAAAATGACAGGGACTAAAATGACACTTAACTCTTATTTTTTTAATCGGCAGCAAAGTGCCTTTTATTTATTTACCTTTTTTTTTTGTGTAAACGTGAATATTTTTTGCGTAGGAATAATTTTGTAGTCTCCAGAAAGTAGCAAAATAACAAAAACTTGTTACATGATAATACCTCTTTGACTGTTGCCATGCACTCTTGCCGGTTTGCCTGCGTAATTTGTTATTTTGTCTAAGTAAATTAACATTGTAATTTAAAAAAACAAAATGATAATACCTCTTTGACCGTTGCCATGCACTGCAGTAGATGTTACTAACATATCAAAAATGAAGCCGTCAAACTTCGGGTCATGATTTATCAGGTGAAGTAGAGCTTCTCGCCTCCGAATCCACTGCCATCTCAAACACCAACAATGCGCATTCTTCAACAATAGCCTCGCCACCTCCACATGTCCTTTTTTAACTGCAATGTCAAATGCTGTTTGCTTCTTATCGTTATAGAGCCAAAAGAATTCTTGAACACACCCATCCCCCTTTTGACCCGTTTCGAGATCTGTATTTGTTTGTCTTGCACATTCTATGAATCCCCAAACCATATCCATAAGTCCCATATCTATCGCCATCATCAATGGTGTATTGCCGCCTTTACTAGATTTGCCGCCTTTACTAGATTTGCATTTTGTATAGATGTCTCTCACCCTCTTAGTAAGATCTGTACTCATGGGTGTGCCTATCACCATTCCTTTACATAAATCGTTTCCCTTACTTAGCCACCTGCGTTCGTGCGTTTCATGGGTAACTTTTCTCAAAACATCTTTCCGGCCTTCTATAATAAGACTCACTGCATGTGAGGCAAATGCCGAAAAAATCTTCCAAACCATCAGTTTCAGGATGGAAAAAAGATTGTTTGGTGTGACAAACAAGTAATGATCTTACGTTGTTTATTAACACATACATTGAATTGAAAAAATCTCCATAAATTAGGTTGTTGGAAAAACGTTATCTCCATAAATTAGGTTGTTGGAAAAACGTTTATTGCATTTGAGGAATCTTCCTTTATTTTCGTTTTATTGCTTGGTTGGGTGAGTACATATGAATAATAATCACATTGTTTCATCATAAATAGAAAGAGTAAACTGCTAAAATCATCCCGGAGGTTTGACTTAAATTGCTAGATCAGTCCAAAATCAATTTTTTTGCTAAAACAGTCCCTGAGTCTAGTTTCTGTTGCTATTTCAGTCCAATAAATTAACACCGTTAGAACCTCCGTTAATGAATGGGGAAAACTGCTAAATTCGTCCCTGAGGTTTGATTCAAGTTGCTAGATCAGTCCAAAATCAAGTTTTTTGAATTTGTTAATTATAAACTTATGTAGATTATAAACTTATTTAGGTATATAATTTTTCTAGACTTGCATTAATTTTTTGAATTTGTTAATTATAAACTTATTTAGGTATATAAATCATTAATATCACAAGATTATAAATTTATTTAAGGCGGGTCAAGTTATATTTATGTTCGTTGAATAAATCATTAATATCACAAGAGAAAAAAAAATGGTAAATGACAGGTTCTTAATGCATCAATACTTGTACCAAATGCATTATATATTTTCTTAAATGTCTTAAAATTTAAGATAAATTACAAGTCTACCGTAAATATATAATTTAAATTTGTGTTTAGTTATAAAAATATAAACAGAATGTAGCTCTTTTGGAGAGCGCAATTTTATTTGACCTGTCTTAAACACTGGTTTGACCCGAACCCGTTTTGACTCAAACTAAAATAATCCTTTTTATGAGACTTGTTCTGGCACGACATGTTGTCCGACCTCACCTGAATGATAAGTATTATTAAATAAGAAACCACTTAATTAAGTAGAAAAAATGAATAAAAGAACTTTATAATACAAATATTAAATTAAAATAATTGATAAATATTAAACATTAAATATTACGATTTAAATAAAAACAAATAAAAATTATGTTAATTTCTTAATATTTAAATTTACATATAATGTTTGTATTTTTCATAACTAAATATTGTTTAAATTAACTGTTGTCTTATTTAAATCCTTAAATAAATACTAAATATTTACATGGTAACAACAACAACAACAAAAACATCAAAATAAAATCAGTATTTAAGGCTGGGCCGGTTAAATTACGCTTTTCAAAAAAGCTACATTTATACTTTTAAAACTAATTTTATTTAAATTAAATTAAGTATTATCTTATTTAAATACTTAAGTATATAATTAGTAAACATTTAATGATAATAATAATAATAATAATAATCAAAATAACTAACAAATAATTTTTCAAAATAACTAACAAAAGGATTTTTTCTCTTGTGATATTAATTATTTATATACCTAAATAAGTTTATAATCTAAATAAGTTTATAATTAACAAATTCAAAAAATTAATGCAAGTCTAGAAAAATTATATACATAAATAAGTTTATAATCTAAATAAGTTTATAATTAACAAATTCAAAAAATTAATGCAAGTCTAGAAAAATTATATACCTAAATAAGTTTATAATTAACAAATTCAAAAAACTTGATTTTGGACTGATCTAGCAACTTGAATCAAACTTCAGGGACGAATTTAGCAGTTTTACCCATTCATTAACGGAGATTCTAACGGTGTTAATTTATTGGACTGAAATAGCAACAGAAACTAGGCTCAGGGACTGTTTTAGCAAAAAAAGTTGATTTTGGACTGATCTAGCAATTTGAGTCAAACCACAGGGACGGTTTTAGCAGTTTACTCTAAATAGAAATACACCAATGAATTCACTGTCCTTTACAATTCTTTCGAAACCGCAGTAAATATACACGGTTGACAGTTTGTACTTGCCGTTTACCCATTTTACCATTATCATACCTATTTATTAAAAATTATACCATTGGCATTCACTTGTACAAATGGTTTCACCGTTAGTACACTACATGTACTGAATGTGTAATTACACATGGTGGAACCATTTGTAGAATTAATTACACATTTAGTACATTTGATGTAACTATTGGTGAAGCCACTTGGAAAAATCACACTTATTAGGTCTGTGTTAAATTCACTTCCGACATACTTTTTTTTCCTTATACAATGCACCATTACAAGTTATTGATCAACTGGATCGCATACGGAGAGATTTCTTATGGGGAGGACCAGGCAAAGTGTAACACCCCGTGTTTCGAAAGTCAAAGTCAAAGTCAAGATTGAAGTCAAAGGAAGAAAAGATTTCTAATTGCGATCTGTCACTCCTTGCTCAATTCCTGTTTTGACTCCTTTGACTCGTAGTTAGTCTAGTTTATGCTTAACGTTAGTTGTATAATGTGGAGTATCTATTAATAATCGAGGTTTATTCGCTATTTATCAATGTTTATCGCTTATCGCAATCGCGCTCGCAACTCAATTTACGCATTTTGGTTATTGTTATACGTGTGTGTGTGCCCTTATGTGTTACTTGTAACATTCCTATTTTTATCATATAAGAATTTTTGGGTTGTTTAAAACCACTAGTAACTAGTAACTAGTTTATTTTTAATATAATTATTCGACCCAAATAGTTTTAAAAACTACTTTATATAGTTGGTTGAAATATTATGATTAATTGGCCTGTATATATGTGACCTTTCTAAATAAAATGTTGAGTAAAAAAAAAATATAATAATTTTTTTTCTCAGTTGACAAATTATTCTCGTACTTCTATTTTATTCGAGCTTGTTTATTTTGAATCTTCCTCAGTTGATAATCAAAGTAAGTTTCTTTTGACAATAAATTCTATTGTTTCTAAAAAGTCATTCACAAACAGTCAATTTAGACATCTATATCTTTTCTTTACTTGAACCTAGTCACCTTGGAAACTATATCATTTCATCTCGTTCATTTGATATTGATTTTTTTTTTTCAAATAATTCAGTTGAAACATTGAGTCCTATTTATTGTACAACTCATATTCACAAAATTTGATATTTTGATTCGGTATCATTTACCTTAATATTATTATTCTTTTTGACCAAAAAGTGACATAACTCAAAAAGAAATATCGTAGCCCAAATCTCGAGGACGAGATTTAAAACAAGGTGGGGAGGATGTAACATTCCTATTTTTATCATATAAGAATTTTAGGATTGTTTAAAACCACTAGTAACTAGTAACTAGTTTATTTTTAATATAATTATTCGACTCAAATAGTTTTAAAAACTACTTTATATAGTTGGTTGAAATATTATGATTAATTGGCCTGTATATAGGTGACCTTTCTAAATAAAATAAAAGTATATAAAAACTTATATTTTTAGACAGGTAGATAACGGGTAAGTTGACTGATAGAAATATGAAGTACCTAGACGGGCCCAGGAGCCATTTAAATATTAAACTATAAAAAAATACATTATATTTGAACCTACTCTATTTTTAAAGAAATTTGGTTCAAAATGTAGACAAAAATATTCTCGTTCTGATGACATATTTATTATTTTATAAAACTTCATATTTTAGAAGTTATAAGCACCAAATAAGTGAAGCAATTAAATTAAATATAATATATAAATTACATAAAAATAAAAATAATAAAACTTAATTTACAATTCATTGTTGAAATTGTATACGTATACTAACTAGTTGGTGCCCTGACCCGCCCGCGTTGCGGGGCGATGACCGAATAATGAGCGAGTGTTAGTCAGCTCATTGACACGAAAAACAATTAAATCGAGTCAACTAATTAAAACAAAACATTTTTATAGTTTTGATAAAAAAAACTAAAACAATGGCAAAATTGTAATTTTTAACTGAGAGAAAGTTGTATTTTTTGATTGGGGCTTGGTAACAAATAAAATTGTAGAAGGTATTTTAACAAATACCCTTCTACATTACGTATTTTAACAAATACCAATCCGAAAAGGTAAATTTGAGCTGAGGGCAAAACTAAAATTTTATTTTGAATGGAGGGAAAATTGTAATTTTGAGTTGGGGAGAAAAGCGTAATTTTATAGACAGACAAAAAGGTGATTTTAGAATGGATGTAAAATAATAAACTGGTTGGTCCAATGGGATAGTGCCAGGCGAAGTCGTAATTTTGAATTGAGGGCAAGAGCATAATTTTGAGATGGGGATAAAAAGCGTAACTTTATTTTGAGCTGGGGGAAAAAACGTAATATTATTTTGAACTGGGGGTAAAAACGTAATTTTAAAATGGATATAAAACAATAAACGTTTTGGTCCAATGGGGGAGTGCCAGGCAGCTGCCTGACACTATTCCCCCACTTGGTTTTTGTATGATAGAGAATATCAAAAGGAATCGAAAATCAAAATAAATAAAATAATTAAAAATTCAACATTTGCATTAAAATTGAAATGGTGTACGTGTAAAGTTAAAAAGAACACCCAATTGAATACGTGTCTATATTTTGAAGGAACAGATGCTTTCATGCGTGAACATTAAGCTATGCAAATTTAGTATAAAAAGAACCACCTTCAAACATCCTAAATTGTTCAGCCTCTTTCTTTCTTTCGATCTCTCCGTAATTCCATTTTCTTTAGTTATTCACCTATAAAAATAATAAAGCCTTGTCTCGTTTTAAGTGTTTTAACTCCCGATCACCACTACCCTTTCCGATTGATCTGAGCCCCATAACACATGTCAAGGCTCTTCCTGACTAAGTTCGTTGGGGTTCTGTCTCGTGACATAGGGATGAGGTTGAATTAGGGGTACTATATTTAACACGAATACATTATATATTTTTTAGCTTAGAAGTTATACCCAAGATTTATACCAGGAGGCTTTCTAGTTGAACCCTAAAGTTACAAAGTGGGTCCATTCTCTTTTCTCACCATTTTATTCCCTTTTTGTGATTCACCCAAAACTACTATTTATTATTTTATTATTTTATTTTGGCAAAATAAGAAACCCTATTTAAGACCCAAAGTAATCCTACATAACCCCTAAAATTTTCATAACAATCGGAATCAGGATCAGGGCCCCTAAAACTCAAAGGGGAGTAAACCCTAGTTGATATTATCAACACAGTTTTTAATTGAAATCGAATTTTCTCGTTCTGTCGACTCACCAGCCTACAAACACACGGGGCTATCCTATGGTAGGGTGGCACCCTCGCGCCACGCGACGGCCCCTTGCGCCACGCGAGGGAGCCATTTTTCCAGTATATATAGAGGGGTGTGGGACTTGAGTTTTGGCGTTGGTTCGACGTTAAAATTCAATTCGTGCTGCGAGATATCATCTGTTTACTACTAAAACACACACGATCACGAAACGCTGCTACGATACAGGGTATTAACTCTATCACTGCAACGATTCAATATCCGATCGATTGAAACTATCCGAGGGATGTTTAAGTGCTGCTCAAACCCGGGTTATACTTTGTCATTCGTCGTGATTCCGACAGGATGTTTGAGTGTCGCCCGAACCCGGGCTATACTCTGTCATTCGTTGCGAATCCGCTGGATGTTTAAGTATCGCACTTTGTCATTCGTCGTGAAGGTTTTAATCTCGTGAGCTTATCGTGAAAGTTGTATTCAGTTATTTACCTAGTTTCGTGTGCATTATTGTTTAAATTAGGTTATCAGTCTTATCAGTAGGCTAAACTTCACCCCATACACTTACAATCAAAGTAGATGCTAATTCCCTTTTTGTGATTCACCCAAAACTACTGTTTATTATTTTATTATTTTATTTTGGCAAAATAAGAAATCCTATTTGAGACCCCAAGTAATTCTACATAACCCCTAAACTTTTTCATAACAATCGGAATCAGGACCAGGGCCCCTAAAACTCAAAGGGGAGTAAACCCTAGTTGATATTATCAACACAGTTTTTAATTGAAATCGAATTTTCTCGTTCTGTCGACTCACCAGCCTACAAACACACGGGGCTATCCTATGGTAGGGTGGCACCCCTCGCGCCACGCGACGGCCCCTCGCGCCACGCGAGGGAGCCATTTTTCCAGTATATATAGAGGGGTGTGGGACTTGAGTTTTGGCGTTGGTTCGACGTTAAAATTCAATTCGTGCTGCGAGATATCATCTGTTTACTACTAAAACACACACGATCACGAAACGCTGCTACGATACAGGGTATTAACTCTATCACTGCAACGATTCAATATCCGATCGATTGAAACTATCCGAGGGATGTTTAAGTGCTGCTCAAACCCGGGTTATACTTTGTCATTCGTCGTGATTCCGACAGGATGTTTGAGTGTCGCCCGAACCCGGGCTATACTCTGTCATTCGTTGCGAATCCGCTGGATGTTTAAGTATCGCACTTTGTCATTCGTCGTGAAGGTTTTAATCTCGTGAGCTTATCGTGAAAGTTGTATTCAGTTATTTACCTAGTTTCGTGTGCATTATTGTTTAAATTAGGTTATCAGTCTTATCAGTAGGCTAAACTTCACCCCATACACTTACAATCAAAGTAGATGCTAATTCTCAGAAGAATTTGAATCAGGAAGCTTGTTAAATCAATACTGCATGCTTATAATGTGAGTCATTTTCTTTTTACCAAACTTGCTTTCAAAATCATGTTTGTTTTCAAGTTATAATTATAGGGATTAAGTCTTTGTAGTCTTCATTACAGCCGGTATGTGGGGTTTTGTATACATTACTTGTTATCCGTCACCATTGGACAACGGGTTAGCCAAGGGGTGATATGACCATAGTCACAGACACCATTGGACAACGAGATAGCCAATAGGTGGTCGAGTGACAAATACCGTGGGTATATGGTTGACATATATAAACATTGTAATCGCTCTTAGTACTGTAAATTATAACTATGGGTCATTTTGTGCAAATAACTCACTCAGTATTTCCTGCTGACAAAACCTTTTTAAAATGCATTTCAGGTAATTACAGTAGATTGGAATAAGAGTTGGATACGGCACCAACAGGCTTACAGAAGTGGCTTGATTTATTAATTAAATTAAATTAAGAAAAGTTTATTTATGTAATCGGGTTTATCCCATATGAAAAGCTACCTTTGTAAAACATGAGTTTTATCCCATCTATTTAAATAAATAAAATCCGGTGTTTCTAAACTCTGATATTTTTCCTAACTCACGGTCCTGATGAAATTTCCGCTGCAATGTTTTTAAAATAACCACCGGTACCACTTGGCTGTTCGCGGCTCCCGAGTCCGTCCAAGGTGGGGTCGGGGGTCGTGACATTACTTGTGCGTGTTTATTTATCTTGTGTTGTGGCAATCAATCAAAACGCAATCGAAACTCAATTGTTGGTGCATATGTCTGTCGACTTCGTCTTGTATCGAGTCTTATGTCTAGATTAGAAAGAGTGGAGCTTGATAGGCTAGAAAACAGGATATTAGAGTTGTGGGACCATTTCGCACGAAATGGAATTTAGCCATTTCGTACGAAATGAACATTGGTCATTTCGCACGAAATGAACCTTGTCCATTCCGTGTGAAATGAAACTTCTATAAATACCTGAGCTGAGATTTCATTTGTAACAGTTCTGATTCCGGTACCGAAGTGCTGCCGAGGTGTCTCCTGCCTGTAAAACGCTGTTATATCAATATACAAGACATTAAAAGTGATTCTCTGTGTAAATCAAGCCGATTCAAAGTCGATACGTTTGTTTCCGCCTCTCGTATTGATTAGAACTCTTCTGAACGGCTCGTTTTGGTCGTGCAAACGATCCTACAAGTGGTATCAGAGCTCAGGAGGAAGAGTTCTTACCAAATCAGCCTGATTTCACCAAAATTTTTGTCTTCTACACCTTCTTTTCAAAATTAACAAGATTTTACGGTTAAAATGAATGGAATTTCACATATAATGTGTGAAACACTGTTTTAAACAATCCTTGAAAGATTTAGACCTAAAATTGACCTAAAACCTGATCAATTTGACAAAAATCAGACCGATTGGGTGACATCAGCATCTCATTTCGCACGGATTGGGTTATAGTTCATCATTTCGCATGAATTGGACCACAGAAACATCATTCCGCACGAATTGGACTATAGAGATATCATTTCGCACGAAATGGATCTCCATTTCGCTTGAAAGTCGCCATTTCGCATGAAAGTTGTCATTTCGCTTGAAAGGAACTCCATTTTGCACGAAACGGTTTGTTAGAGAGCCATTTCGCTTGAAGTAGTTCATTTTGCATCAAAGAGCTATTTCGCACCAAAGTCATTTCGTTTGAACTTCCATTTCGCTTGAACATTGTGATTTTGTGAAATTTTTCAACACCGAAACATGGAAGAAGAGTTTTATAATGCGTTTTCTACCGCTCCAGCTGCTCCAGTTACAGTTGCTGAGACTCTTGAAATCGAAAATGAAACGGGAACGTCTCAAAAGCCTCCAAAGCTTATGTACATCGAGGATTTTAAAGGATGGCAAAATCGTTTTGAAAACTGGGTGCAAGCCTATAAGTTTGATGCATGGTGTTCGTTAGATGTAGATTACGTTGAACCGAAAGATGAACGTGGGATGGAAAAAGCTTTAAGTGACTATTTAGCGGTTGAAAAATTAAAATATACCAGTGAAAGAATGATGATTAGTCTTCTCCAACAAGCCGTAAAAGAAGATATTTTCGTGTTGCTTCAACATGAGGAAACTGCTAGATCAATTTGGTTGGCACTGATTAAGAAATTTAAGGGAATTGCTGATATGATAAAAAACAAACAATCTTTACTAAAGAAAATCATTTGATATGTTTGTAGCTTTTGAAGATGAGACGACTAAGAAGACTATCGATAGATATTGTCATCTTGTTCAGGAAATGAGAAGATTAGAGATCAAGAAAGAAGACGATGAATTGGTTGATAAGCTTGCGGATGCACTACCACAGAATAAATGGGGAACATATTTGTTGATTTTGAAATAAATGAGAAAATCTGAAAGTATGAATTTGAGTAAGTTCATTCAGAAGATTGAAGAACATGAATTGGATATTCAGAAAACTGCTATCATGAATAATCCAAATGCTCAACAAGATGTTAGTCTATACTACAAAGGAAGCAAATTTGAGACTACTCCGAGTCCAAAGATTAAGACTACTTTCAATGCTGATGGTTCTTCTGGAAAAAATGTTAGTACTGTAACTCAGAGTGGTGGATATTCGTCATCTTATTCAAGTTTTGATCCGAATTTCACAACACCAAGTCCTCAACGACAGAATTCAACAAATCTTCAATGCAATGTTACATTGAATATTCAAAATGGTCAAAATCTTTCTCCAGAAATGGCTAAGCAACACATGGCATCACCTGTTACTATGTTAGAGTCTTATGAAAGCTTAGTTGCTGGAAGAATCGGAAATCCAATGCTTACTAAAGAAGATTATGACCCGATTGATGCTGAGGAACTTGAGTTGATGGACATCAAGTGGTGTTTAGCCAGTGCTGTAAGAAGAGCAGAAAAATTCACACAAATCACCGGAAGAGATGATTTTCGTGATGTTGCTACATCTCTGTTAGGGTTTGACAAATCAAAGGTTACTTGCTTTCGTTGCAAAGAAAAGGGGCATTTTAAACGAGAGTGTACAAATACACAAGAAACCGACAGACAAGATCCGTTTGGAAAGAACGATTATTATCAAAAATCAATTTTTCATCAGATTGCTCAACAACCATCATCATCCCGTGCTATTGAAGACGGAAAGAAAAAAGCTTATCTTGTTAATCAAGATGATGAAAAAGTGGCAGAGGGTTTTAGCTGGGACAAATACGTTCCAGCTGATTCAGCTTTTGTTGCTCAAATCTTGGTAGAAGAAGCAGTCAAATCTAAGCCAAAAAGAACGAAGATTTTCAGATCATCAGAAAGTGATGAAGATACTGATGATGAGGAAAAGTACATTAATAATGCTAGAAAAAGCTTTGACTCATTTAGTTTTAATTTGTTTTTTGCAGATAAAATTGAGATGTTGAAAGAGAAAAGGGCTGCTCGTCTGAAGAGAGAATTGGAAGAATTGGAAGCAAGAAAGATTGCTGAAGAAAAAGAAAAAATGGAAGCCGAGAAAGAAAAAGTTGAAGAAAATTCGACAGAGAAGGTCGAAGATGAAGAATGTGAGATAAAAGTGGAATTTGATGAAGAACCGATGACAGAAAATGTGATTGAAAAGGTGGTGGAGAAAATTGTTGAAGTGGAGAAAATAGTCGAAAAAATTGTTGAAGTTGAAAAAATCGTCGAAGTTGAAAAGATAGTTGAAGTTGAAAAGATTGTCAAGGTCACTAAACCTTGTCAAAAATGTTTAGAATCATGCAAACAATGTGAAGAAAAAGACAAGAAGTATAGTGAGCTAGCAGAGTTGAAAGAAAAATTGTTGTTTGATGTGAAGTATGTGAAAGAATCATATGATGTGCTGAATAGAACAGTTGATAATTTGAACAAGACAAATCTAGAAATGGGAGCTGCTTAGACAATGATGAGTTCAACATTAATGACTAAGCAGAAGGTCATCAATGAGTATATTGAAGATTGTGCAAAGCTGAAGCAGGATTTGGAACTCGAAAAGATTGAAAATGAGAGAATCAAAATTGCTGCTGAGTTATACAACTTGTGATTATTTGATTGACAGAGTTTATCCTACTGTTGCAGGTCTTGAAGCTTTTCAAGATAAAAAGTCAAAAGATAAGGATACTGGTAAGAAACAAAGTGTCAAATATAACAAGTGTCCGCCTCCGATCTGGGAAAGTTATTCTCCCAGAAAGCCAAATGAAGAACGTTTAAAAAGGCAGTTAATATAAAGTTAAAGTCTGAAACCACTGATGGGTTACCAGACAACATTGACTTCACATTCACAGCGTCTGACATTGATCATGAGTCTGAGTTATTAAAGAAAGTGGTCGATCAGGTGTTGGATATGGATGAAGAGTCAAAGTCGGAGTCTAAATCTGAAAGTTCGAGTTCATCAGACAAGAGTCCAAGTTCACCGGTCAAACGGGTTTACAATAAAGAATTTCTGATGTCGAAAAATAATTTGAAAGACGAAACATTTAAAGTAGCATATACTTTGAATGATTCTGACAAATTATTTTCTGATGAAGAATTTCCAATAAGAAGTGTTAAAACTGAACAGATCAAACAGGTTTTCAAATTAACAGAAATTAATATTTCTGAAATAAAAGATGTAAATCTTTATGAAAAACCTAAAAAAATACACTTCAAGAGTTCAACAGAGAATGAACAAGAAAAAAGGTTACAGTTCTGGTTATGGTTTTCAAAAGAAACCAAACCATAACAGTAATTTCAAAAAGAAAGGTTTAGGTTTCATTCCCCCAGAAAATTATAAAAATGAGAAAACTTATAAACCAAACACTAAATTTGTTTCAGGTACAAGTTCTGAAGAAGAAGAGAAGAAACCATTCTGGAGACAGTCAAACAAAGAGTTTCTTGCTGAGAAGAAAAAGAATATGTTGAAGAAATCTGCACCAAGAGTTGACAGAAGAACCTGTTTCAAATGTCAAGAAGTTGGACACATTGCTTGGAATTGCCCCAAGTCCACTTATACAAAACAGGGAGTTACTTCTAACTCAGATTTGAAAAAGAAATGTGTTAATAAAACAGAACAACCAACAGAAAAATTCAAAGTGTTCAAAAATTCGACTTTCGAAGTTGGTGAAAGTTCGAAACGTTTTTACAAAGAAAAGTCAATTTGAACAAACAGAAGTGGGTTGTTAAATCAGAGAGTAGTTCTGACAATAATTCTGACTCGTCAAAGTCAGAGGAGTCATTTGTTGTGAAAAAGAATGAGAATTTCGTTCCAGAAATGAACGATGAAAACTTTCCGCCATTTTCAAAAGAAAACTTGAAGTTGAAAGTTGGTAAGGTTGAAATTTCAGATCAATTCTTCGCTGGTAAAGAAGAATTTGATGCTGAAAAAGCTTTTAATGGAAAAGTAAAACATATCTTTGGGAAGATGGTTAACGGGAAGGTAAAGGGTGTGAAAGATTTTTACAAATCAAAAAGATGGTGGGATAGAGTTGAATCACAATCACCCAAGGCTGGTCAGGCTTGGGTGACAGCATTTTCTACTTAAAATCCTGACTTGCCGGAACTCCCAGGTTGGTAATTGGGGAGTAGGAATCGGCATCTTTCTTGAGAAATTCACAACTGTGATATTTCGACCTACAAGTGGTTGTATTCATGAAAATTGTCATATTTCAATCAAGGTCATTAAGTTGATTAGCAAACATACAAATGGTGGAAAAAGGGGGTTTTCACCTACAAGTGGTTAATCAAGGTCATTAAGTTGAAATTGATTTAATCATTCATTTAAGTAATTGGAAAACAAAGTGATGATCATAACCCCAACCCTACAAGTGGTAAAATCAACAAAACTTATTTTCCGGAAAAACCATTTTGATTAAAACAAACTTAAGTGTTTTGAAATCATAATGGGAAAATAGTTTGTTGTCAGGGGGAGTTCTGATTGTTTATGCCAAAGTGGATGGAGAATTGAAGCATTTCTCATCAGTCTGTCAAATTTTCTTTAAATGGTTTTGAATTTTAGGGGGAGTAAGAAATTTCAGAAAATCCAAAAACATTAGAAAACTTGAAAAAGCACAAAAAAGCACAAAACTCGTTTTTGATTGAAAAAATTCAGAAAAGCCAAAAACATGAACAAATGAAAAAGAGTTTTTGTTGTAAAAAGAGGAAATGATAGTACATCAGTGGACTATCACAGCACGCTAAAGAATTGGAAAGTCTAAATGTGATAAACGATCTCGCTGAGGATGTGCCAGTAGGTTTTTATACATTTAGTAGATTGTTTTCGAGATATAAACCTAAATATCAAATACTTACTTATTTCGTGGGGAACATCTCTCGGATATATGGGTAACCCCCGAAATCTTGTTTGAAAGATTTTCTATTTCTGACATACTAGGTCTTTGTGCGTGATGATATCTGGGGTATTATACCTGGACTTCTGATTTTGCGGGAGCAATAGCCTAGTCCTCGTATAATACTTTGCACATGCTTTAATCATAAAGCACACCCTCAGCATAAAAAATGATGAAACATTGAAAAATGCTAATCATGTGCTGTTGAAGAAAAGATCCCCAAACGGGACACACCTAAAGACGAGCCATCATCTCTTTGTCTGAACGGAAGTTCTAACCTAAGCTCTCATGGTCTCGCATTTACCCGTTACAGATATCATTAGTGTACATTCACCTGTAAGACTGAATATAGAAGTCTGGATACGGGAGTATATTCTGAGGTGGTACACGCGAATAAGTTTAAGTTCTTAAAATACTAATCTCGTATCTCGAAACAGTTGAACTTTGTATAAAAATTTAAGTGGATCAGTATACTAACAATCTAAGTGAATTGTTTAGAACTTAAAATGTTTAAAGCTTAACGGTGTTAGTGATTTGTCTCATAAACTGATATGATCCTCTTACACAAACTCACAAAAAATATTGTATGTAAATATTTCTTTACTGCATTTCATTAAAAACAAAAATTCCAAAAGGATTTTCGGAGTGTTTTAGCATAAATTTTTGAAAATTCAAAAAGATTTTTGACAACTGGTGATGAAAAGCTAATTTTCAAAATTCCGAATGCTAATCATGACGAAGTGGTTTGGGAGAGTTTGTTCGAGATGAAAAGTAAAGTTAAAAGGTTGAGATAAATTGAGAAATGTCATATTATATCAAATGATATTTTGAGATTGTTTCTACAAGTGGTAAGCAGAGAATAAATTTGTCAAATTTTAAAATTTGTGAAATTTATTTTGAGGTAGAGTGTGTGCAGGCAGAAGCAGCCAGGTTTCGATTTCTGAAGATTTTCCGCATAAAGCCTGAGCAGAGTTTGAGCCAGGTTACAATTCTAGAGTGAAAAGCTATGTCAGATTGCGATCCCGAAACAACTTAAGGGAGAGTCTGCTAGCAAGGGGGAGTCTGAAGATAGTAGAGCTAGATTCGATTCCTGATGATTCACGCTAGCTGCTAATGCTGAAGAACTTAAAGAATCAAGAGATCTGATCAAGAGAATGTGAAGAACCAGATTGAGATTCTGAAGAAAGAGAAAGAGGAGATAAAGATTGGTAGATCAACATCCAAGGGGGAGATTAGCTGCTACTAGGAAAGAGAAGAGAGAAGAAGAGTTAGAGATTGAAGGAAGCTTACAGTGTCAGATATTTTGGCAAGAGCGAAGACTGATAAAGACTGAAGATTGTGAAGACTCGACACCAAAGACTTCGTCAACATCCAAGGGGGAGTCTGTTGGTGCATATGTCTGTCGACTTCGTCTTGTATCGAGTCTTTTGTCCAGATTAGAAAGAATGGAGCTCGATAGGCTAGATAACAGGATATTAGAGTTGTGGGACCATTTCGCACGAATGGAATTTAGCCATTTCGTACGAAATGAACATTGGTCATTTCGCAGGAAATGAACCTTGTCCATTCCGTGCGAAATGCAACTTCTATAAATACCTGAGCAGAGATTTCATTTGTAACAGTTCTGATTCCGGTACCGAAGTGCTGCCGAGGTGTCTCCTGCCTGTAAAACGTTGTTATATCAATATACAAGACATTAAAAGTGATTCTATGTGTAAATCAAGCCGATTCAAAGTCGATACGTTTGTTTCCGCCTCTCGTATTGATTAGAACTCTTCTGAACGACTCATTTTGGTCGTGCAAACGATCCTACATCAATCGCAATCGAATCACAAACGCTAAACGCAAGTGAATTAAGATGATTGTATGTTAGATATAGTAGTTGGGATTAAAAGTAATTTGAATAGGAAACTCAATCGCATTCGCATCGCTCACAATCGCAATCAAAACGGCAAAACTTGTCAAATCAAGTGACTGATCGACCAGGCAGCTAACCGATCGATCAGCCAGTCGGCCGGCCTGCTAGCCAATCGACCAGCCTCTCTCCTCTCCTTTCCACTTTGGGTAACCCTATAAATACCCCGTGTCACCATCACACTTTCTACTTTTGGCAACTGACGTCCGACCAGCTCGTTCTTCCCACTTTTCTTCAGATTTCGCTCGATTCCGGTAAGATCTCGTCTTAAATCTTGTACTTCCTTAATCTACACGCACTCCTACACCTATCTATCTTTTGAATCTTACTTTTTAACCGTGAAATCATCAAGATTCAAGGTGTTCTAGGATGACGTCATCATGTGTTCTTAAGGAACTTCATGTTTTAGCCTCAATCCACCAAGGATAACTTAGATCTAACCGATTTCCACATAAACAGACAAAGATCTTTCATAGATCTAAACATATTCACAATGAAAAGGATTGAAAGATGGTTTTCTAACTTTCTTTCAACTCTTTTACACTCAATGCCTTCAAAACCGATAGAAACGGAGCTTGTGGCGACCTACTACTCATTCTTGTGGTTGTGTGGCCAAAGATCTGGATTCTATCCACGAGGTTCACCGATTTCGGGTTAGACATGGAACACCGTCTCGAACAGTTAACTAATCGGATTCGGGTGATTCCTGTCCGATCAGGAGTACCAAGTATTGATTAGGTTTCTGTTGTTTAGCACGTTGTCACAACACCACGATAAAAACGACAAACAATAAAAAACAACCAAGTGTAAGACGAACATGTCGACCAGGATGGAGTGCCGTCTGATCGGATTGCTGTCCGATCGAACAGCCAATCCAAACAACTGGCCAATCCGAATGACTTGCAACTTGGGTCCCACGCTTAAACCACCAACATTCGAAGTCTGATCGTTGAACGAGTTGTTGTCCGATCGGACTACCATCCGACCGGGTTAACCGCTCGAACATGTGACAATTAAACTTCAACATTTAAACAATTTTCAACATGTTTAATGCACAAAGGATGCCACCCGATCGAACGACCGTCCGATCGAGTGACAACCTGCTGTGAACTTGTTCTCACTGAAGTGCCCAACCAATCGGGTTGACCGGCCGATCGAACGACCGTCCGATCGACCAACTTGAAAGGTAGAGATACTTCCATATTTTCATAATGATACAACAAAAACTTCAAAAGTCAAACCATCATACATAAACACATCTTCCCCTAAAGAAAGAAAGAAACAATCCACTCGAAAGGTCACCCGATCATATGACCATCCGAGCGGACTGCCACTCGCACGACCAGCTGTCCGATCGGACTACCATCTGATCGCACTGTTGTTCGACCCACTAACCCTTGCATCGTTTTGCATGTCACTTATCGTTATCATATCGTTCTGATCAGGAAAACCTTACTCTCTAAGCGCTCCCTTCAAACCATCATCACTGTGAGTATACTCGATCCCTTTTTGCTTTCGCACTTTTGGGTGTTACATACGTTACCTATATTCAAATCACATCAATCACACAACGCAACACTATTTAAACGCTAACCGTTATCGCATGTTATACTTGACTTAATGAATGCCTGTTTGTTATGTTTACACATGGAATGTTGTCTACCTGCCTTAACGACGATAGTACTATAGTTTGGACTCAGCACCTGTTCACTCAGGGGTTGTTAAGGACAATTAGTTACATGGCTCACAGTGGTGAGTGTGTATCGCGAACTGCCTTGGGCAGTCAACCCGTAGTCGTTGGTATCGATAGGTTCATGTCGATAACTAACATGGTTCATTTTACACTGTGTACATGCTGGTTATGCGTGACGCTTTCGAACTCTATATGCTATTATAAAACCTGTATGCTTACCTTTACACTATGTGTATTGACTCTTACTTTAACGTATGTAACAGGTGCTTAGGATGCTTATTTGCTTTCTGGGTGTGAAATCGAGGCTAGGAAAGACCTAGGTCAACAATAAACATTTGTCTGTAATAAAATCTGAGTTGTCGGAACAGAACAATTTGACTAGATCTTTTCTTTAATAATTGTATTATCATATATGACATGGTATGGGACATGTTACTTTAAATATTTGGTAAATATAGTTGTTATGGAAACTTCTGGACAATCTGTTTCGCTCAGTGCCACGCCCCAATGATTCCACCATCGGTTGAGGTGTGACAGATTGGTATCAGAGCCATAACTATAGGGAATTAGGCAAGACACGACCTAGTCCGGGTCGATGTCTTAGAGACCTAGTCTATAGTTAGGACCCAACAGACCGACTCATGCATGTCCAGTAGGGATTATGTATGAGCTTATTGCTATTCCTCGCTATTCTCGCGCACTCTACACTATCACCGCACAATTATTCGAAAATAAACGAGTGATTTGATCGAGATTAGGTGTGAAAACCGCAAACTCTCGATCAAATTGCTTATTTGATCTGTATTTTTCTATAAAACACGAGAATTTGCGTTGAATAAGGAGTGAAATCCACACTTTAACGCAGGTTTTCGTCTCTGTTTTTATCGAAAACAGGAGCAAAGTTGTTAAGTCAGGGGTGAAACCCGAACCTCGACGACTTGTTCCGCTCTATTTTGTTTTACAAAACTCTCACCAAAGTCTCGACGGACTCCAACGACTTGAAGCCCCACTATAACTGGAAGGATAAGTGCCATTCGCCCAGATTCGAGGCAATAGCACAGTCTCGAAAGTTAAAGTGTGTACAAAAGGTCCTTGTGAATAGTCGAATCACTTTGGTTAGTCGATGTCTATCTAGCCGCAGACAATCCATCTCTCGATTTTTATGTGTTTCGATTCTGAAATCGCTACTGTCGACTCTGATATTTGCTATTTTACATGGATTTATGTGTTTTATGTGGTTTTACATGTTATTATGTTACGATTTTTGGTGATTCGTTCGCTTTTCACCTTTCGCTTTGATCGACACGCACAACTCGCACTGCATTTTTATCTCAAAACGCTACCAAATCGCTAATTATGGACGACCTTATGCTAGGTTATACGCTTATACTATGTTATTCGCTATACTATTCGCGATCGCTAATCTCGAACGCTTACGAACTAGAGATGATAGGTTTCTGTATTCTGACTGCCTCCTGTGATTACGTGCAAATGTCTTGTGCTTCTATGCCCTACATGCTTATGTGCTTATGTGCCTGTGTGAATATGTGTCTATGTGTCTATGTGTTTTACGTGTTCCTAAGCTTAGCAGTATTAGGATTGTGAGGTGAGATTCGACTATGTTGTGCCTAAGACCTATGACGATGTCTGTTGCAGACAATGTCGTCATCTGGACCCCGTCAACCACGACTTTCTCGTCAAGAACAGAGAGAAAAACGCCTCGCCGCAATGATTGCTAAGCAAGTGGAAAAGACTGTTCCTCAGATCGTGAGCGAACTGTACGAAAACATGAGCAAATCATCCGAGGAGTCCTGAACCGAAGCTCCTAAAGCCGTTCCTAAGACTGCTTTCAGCTTCAAGCAGTTCAAAGCTTGTGGTCCCAAGGAATTTACCGGCGAAGATGGCCCAACAACTATGTTTCAATGGTTCGATTCCGTCGAAGTCACTCTGCGCCAGAGTGGATGTCCTGAAAATCTCCGTACTCTAAACGCTACCGGCGTCTTCCAGTCTTGCGCACTAGACTGGTGGACGGCCGAGAGAAACAAACGCGGAAATGACGCAGCCTATGAGCTGACATGGGAAGAGCTCAAGGCCATTATGATGGATGAATTCTGCCCTCCCCATGAACGCCAAAAGTTGGAGGACGAATTCTTGCATATCAAGCAGAAGGATAGAGAGAACGCAGCTCTGACTGCTCGCTTTAAGCAGCTTAGTATCATCTGTCCCGATCAGGTCAAGATTACCGACATGACGATCAAGAAGTACATTCGAGCTCTGCCAGACTGTGTTGCAGATTTTGTGCAATCCGCAAAGCCAGCAACGATTGAAGAAACTTACTTGCGTGCCGCCGAAATCAACGACAAGCGAGTAAAAGCTGGTTTCTAGGATAAAGCTTCGAAGTCCCTGCATCAAGCTACCACCGCCGCACCAACCGCTGACACCACCGCTGCTCCTCAATCTTCCAAGTCCTCTCGTCGCAAGAGGAAGAACAACAACAGCAGCTCCAGCAACAAGAACCGTGCCATCACTACCGCCGCTCCTCTCCAGGCAGTTCCAGCATAGCAACATCAACAACAACATCGCCAAGTTGCTCCTGTGACTTATGCACCTCCTGCTAAACGTGCCGGTCCCCACCCTGCCTGCCCGACATGCTCCTACCATCACCCGGTGGGTCTCGCCTGCCGCTTTTGCACTCACAGCAACATGTACGGCCACTTTACTGCAAACTGCCGTACTAGCCCCCGTCAAGCCGCAGCTCCCGCTCCTGCTCAACAAGCTCTCCTCACCGCTCCTCAAGGCCAACAAGCGGCTCAGGCACCCACGATCAACGCCAGAGTCTGCTTTGCGTGTGGTGATCCCAACCACTTCGCAAACATGTACCCAAACAGGGTTGTGAAACAAGAGCCTCAGCAGCAGCAGCAGCCTCAACAGCAACAGCAACAAGCCGTCCGCGCCAGAACGTTCAACATCAATGCGCGCCAAGCCCAGGCTGACAACAACGTGGTCAATGGTATGTTCCTTGTGAATGGTATTTATGCATCTTGTTTGTTTGATACTGGAGCCGATAACTGTTTTGTATCATTTGAGTTCGAAAAGCTCCTTAATCGTGAGCGCTCCTATCTCCCCTCAACGTTCGATGTCGAAGTTGCCACAGGAAGAACTGTAGTGGTTAATTCTATCATTCGTGATTGTACTCTCGAGCTCAACAATCACGTTTTCCCTATTGATCTCATTCCAATGCAGCTCGGAAGTTTTGATGTCATAGTAGGTATGGACTTCCTTCGTGAAAACCATGCTGAAGTTGTGTGCTTCGACAAGATGATTTGATTCTCGATCGCGAATGGTGATTTATTATGCGTTTATGGTGATATTGCTTCGAAGAATCTCAAGCTTATGTCATGTGTCCAAGCTAGCAAGTATCTCCGCAAGGAATACAAAGCTTTCTTGGCTAACATTGTCGTAGCAGAGGAGGAAAAGAAAGGGAAGACAAAAGTAAGCGACGTACCCGTGGTGTGTGAATTCCCAAATGTATTCCCCAAAGACCTTCCAGGTTTACCGCCGAGTCGTGATATCGACTTTCATATCGATCTCATTCCTCGAGCCAACCCTGTTGCTAAAGCGCCTTATTGCCTCGCCCCCTCTGAAATGTGTGAACTCTCAAGCCAACTCCAAGAACTACTTGATAAAGGCTTTATTCGCCCGAGCACCTCTCCATGGGGCGCGCCAGTCCTTTTCGTCAAAAAGAAGGATGGGTCGTTCAGGATGTGCATCGACTACCGGGAGTTGAATAAGTTGACAATCAAGAATCGCTATCCCCTGCCTCGAATTGATGATTTGTTTGATCAGCTACAAGGTGCTACGTGTTTCTCCAAGATCGATTTACACTTAGGCTATCACCAACTTCGCATCCAAGAGGAGGATATACCCAAAACCACTTTCCGGACTCAATACGGCCACTACGAGTTCGTTGTTATGCCTTTTGGTCTAACCAACGCACCCGCGGTTTTCATAGATCTGATGAATTGCATGTGTAAACCATTTCTGGACCGCTTCATCATCGTGTTCATCGATGATATCCTAATCTATTCGAGGTCGAAAGCCGAACAGGCGCAACATCTACGTTTGGTTCTCGAGCTACTCCAAGGAAATCGACTCTACGCCAAGTTCTCCAAGTGCGAGTTCTGGCTAGAGGAGGTTTAATTCCTTGGTCACATTGTCAATAGTCAAGGTATTTATGTCGATCCCGCGAAGATTGAAGCAGTTAAGAGTTGGGTTACGCCTAAGAACCCGTCTGAAGTCCGTTCTTTTCTCGGACTAGCGGGCTATTACCGCCGATTTATCGAAGGGTTCTCTAAAATCTCTGTAACGCTTACCGCCCTCACGCACAAAGACAGATCTTTTGTTTGGGGAACTGAACAAGACACTGCCTTCCAAACCCTCAAACACATGCTATGCAATGCACCCATTGATGTGTGTAAAATGCAACATATAAATTACATCAAATGAGGCATAAAACTAACCCTTTTTAAGTACTAATGTTGGAAAAAGTGTATTTTTGTCTTCCTTTTGTATTTTCAGGATTAAATGAGCTCAAAGTAACAAAAGAAGCAAAAAGACAGCTAAATCTAACATAAATACAAGAAAGGGAACAAAAGTGGACTGCCCGACCCCTCGACAGCATCCTCCCAAGCAAAACAGAGAAGGCAGAAGACTGAACACGCCCCGTGCTCATCGAGCACGGGGCCGTGCCCAAGAAGCAGCAGAAAAGACAAACCTGTAGAAGCTTCTATTGCTCACCACGGGGCCGTGCCCAGTGAACACGGGGGCGTGCCAAAAGTACTGCAAGCGCATTAATTGTAATTGCGAATTACAATTAATGAAGAGAGATAGTGTCAGACGGGCACGGGGCCGTGCCCAGCGGACACGGGGCCGTGCCCAGGCTTCTGTTCAGCCTATAAATAGGAGTGCTTGGAGCCATTGCAACTCATCCCTTAGCACACCACCTCTCTCACACTTCACCCACCACCCACCACCATCACAACACCCTCATCCACCACCATCATCCATTGTCCATCATAGAGTGTGTGAGTCGTCTCGGGATCCAAGATTGATTGTAAGAGTTCTTGACAATCAAGGCCATGTTTGCCTAAGTCTCTTACATCACTTGGTGAAGACAAGTGTTTAGTATAATACTTTTTATTTTTAATCCTTTGCACTTTTTAATTGGTTTTGTATTAATGACTTTAATAACTAGTTGCTTATGTTGAAGGTGATTCTTCCTTATCGTTTGTCCGTGGTGTCTTGGCATTATTTTACTGTCTATATAAAATAAAAGATTGTCACCATTCATATCTCCACGGTCTATATGGAGGTATGTTGGCAAGGGAACGGTTTGGCAAGGGTCTTGCCCTTGTTCAGCGTTTAGAGGTCCTGCAAGGGACCTGGGTCAAATTTAGTAGGACCTCCTTCAATACCCAAAGGTATTGGATGGCGGGGATCCAAACTCTTTGATCCCCTCATAAGTTAACTACTATTAATACTATAACCCGGCTATTTAGGACTGTATCCCTGCTGACTCAGACTACTTAGTCGAGGGTAACGTCACCTCCAAAAGAGGGGCCTACCATAATTTGCATTAATAACTTAATTAATTATCTTTCAATAATCCGACCCTTTAGGATTGTATCCTTGCTGATTCAAACTACTGGGTTGAGGGTAACGTCGCCTTCAAAAGAGGGGCCTACTACAATAACTAAGATAATCTCTTAAACAAGTACAAAAGTGCGAAAATAATCAAAGGTTATACTAACACACGAGTCGGATCCAAGTGATTCATCTTGTCTATCTGTTTTTATTTTTATTTTATTTTTCAGTATTTAGTTAGTTTTATTTTCTTAGTTTAAAAATCTTTTTCTAACATTTTGATTTGATTAGACGTTGAGGATAAACCGGTACTAAAAGCTCTTGTGTCCTTGGACGACCTCGGTATCTTACCAACACTATACTACGTCCACGATGGGTGCACTTGCCCATATGTGTGTTTAGTGTTAGTAAATATCGTGTTTTATAAATTTAAAACTTGGCTAAAGTGTAAAAAGGGCTTAAAATATATACCTAAAACATATACACACTAGCACGCATCAAGTTTTTGGCGCCGTTGCCGGGGACACAAGAATTTTACGAAATTTAGGAATCAACGGCCTAATCATTTTTTTTATTTTTTTTAGGATTTTCTTAATTTTTCAGCTTCTGCAGAGCTCAGCACGGGCCATGCTTGGTCGGACACGGGCTGTGCCCAGCAGTATTACTGGCAGTTTTTAGTTTTCCGAGTTACAGAAGGCTGACCACGGGGCCGTGTCGGTGCAACACAGGGCCGTGTCCAACTCTCCAGTAACAGGGATCCGGAAAACAATCACTGTAACTCCGACCACGGGCCGTGTTCACTGAGCACGGGGCCGTGGTGAACCTTCTGACCAACATTCTTTTCTGTTTTTGTTGCAGGACTTGGAACCAGACGCCACCTCTACGTAGTGTATGAGCTCCAGTTCTAATAAAGACATAAAAGAACCTCTAGAAGAACCCGAACGCTTTCTCAGAAAAAGACTAAAAGCTAAAAGCCAAGAGAAGGTTTCGGGGAACCCACTTCCAATGGCGGACCAACGTACCCTCATGGATTATCTACGACCCACCGTAGGTAATCTCGGCGCCGCTATCAATGCACCGAATGTTGAAGCCAATAACTTCGAACTTCGGCCGCATTTGATACAGATGCTTCAAAACTCTGCAACCTTCCATGGGCTTGCGGATGAGGATCCCCATCTACATATTACTAATTTCTTAGAAATATGTGATACCTTTCGGATCAATGGAGCATCAAATGACGCCATCCGCCTCTGAATGTTTCCTTTTTCACTAAAAGATCGAGCGAAAGCTTGGCTTAACGCCCTCCCAGCTGGATCGGTAAACACCTGGGATGAACTAGCCCAAAAATTTCTATATAAGTATTTCCCTCCCGCTAAAACGGCTAAATTAATGACTGAAATTAATACATATTCACAAGAGGACGGGGAATCCTTATATGAAACTTGGGAAAGGTTCAAGGAGCTATTGCGAAAGTGTCCACATCACGGCCTTGCGATATGGCAACAAGTATCCACTTTCTATAATGGGTTGTTGCCACACACAAGGCAAACACTTGACTCTAGCTCCGGGGGACTTTTAGGTAATCGCCGCCCGCATGAAATATATAATCAAATTGAGGAAATTGCTCAAACCAATTTTCAGTGGCACACTCCCCGAGGCAATAAATCCATTGCCCCGGGCGCCCATTAGGTTGATGAAAGCACTTCTTTACAAGCCCAAATCGAGGCCCTTTCTTCAAAAATAAAAAAGTTGGAAATGACAAAAACGGTCTCGGTTATGACTTGTGAAGGGTGTAGTGGGCCACATGAAAATTGGAGTTGTATGAAAGAAACAGACGATCAACAAGATTCGGTAAACTACATTGATAATAGACCTTGGCCGTCGGGTCCTCCAACGGGCACCTACAACCAAGGATGGCGAAATCACCCTAACCTTGGTTGGAGAGAACCCGGCAATAGTAGTAACCAACAAAGCGTAAACCAACGAACAAACTTTCAACAACCAAGAAATGAGTCACAAAATTTCCCTCAACAACAAGGTGGACGAGAGAGGCTTGAAGATACTATATCTCGCCTCATCTCCGACACTGAAAAGAAAAACTCGGATAGATTTCTACAATTAAACATTGAAAAACAAATAAATCAACTAGCCCAAAATTTCTCCGAGAGACTGCAAGGCACGCTACCAAGTAATACCGAGACAAACCCAAAGGCACAAGTTCATCTCATCACTCTACGGAACCGTACCGTGGGTCCCGCAGAAGGGCCAACACCTATTGAGGATGTCACATCTCCGCCACAGCAAGAGAAGGTCACTCCTCCACCTCCAGAGCCCACCAAGGCTCCTCCGGTTCCATACCCCGGTAGGTTAATCCGTCAAAAGACCAATGAGCAATTCGTAATATTCGAAAGTTTGCTAAAACAATTGCATGTCAACATTCCTTTTATTGATGTCCTAACCCAAATGCCTAAATATTCTAAGTTCATGAGGGACTTCCTCACTCATAAAAGGAAAATTGAAACATTGCAATTAGTTAACTTAGGCGAAGAATGCTCCGCCCTCGTA
The DNA here is from genome assembly GCF_002127325.2 of Helianthus annuus. NCBI lineage: Eukaryota > Viridiplantae > Streptophyta > Magnoliopsida > Asterales > Asteraceae > Helianthus > Helianthus annuus. The sequence goes on from NC_035449.2 coordinate 77,017,084, forward strand.
CTCAACGAACTCCCCCAAAAGAAAATTGATCCCGGAAGCTTCACAATTCCTTGCTCGATCGGGGACTCCCCCGTTCGTAATGCACTAGCCGACCTCGGGGCTAGCATTAACCTCATGCCCGCATCAATGCTCAAAAGACTCGGCCTAGGAAAAACGAGTCCTACAAAAATGAGTATACAACTTGCTGATCGATCCGTCAAATTCCCGCAAGGTGTCATTGAAAATCTCCTAGTCAAGGTCGACAATTTCGTCTACCCGGCCGACTTTGTCATACTTGACATGGAAGAAGACACCAAAGTCCCCCTCATACTAGGGAGACCATTTCTCGCCACCGCACAGGCAGTGGTGGACATGAATGACGGAACACTCACTTTAAAATATGGGGATAATGAAGTAAAGTTCGGGGTTGGGAAGAGAATAGAGGACGATAACCCGGTCAATTACATGGAGGTTATTGATTCGAGTTTGGATGATGCTCTCCGACGGTGCAACATGGGATGCAAAACACCCCGCTCAGAAAACATATAACCTTGCCTTGGGTCTAGCCAAGGACCCTTATAAACGTGGCGCACCACGGAGGCAATCCGCGGAACTATCCTTAGTTTAAGTTTAATCTTTTAGTTTTAATTTACAGGAATAAAACACACTCATGGTGGTCAAGGATAACAAGGGAAACGAGAAACATAGCCCCATGCACAAAAACAAGGCCATCCGACAACAATTTCTCCATAACAGTAAGCTCAGCATGGGCCGTGCCCAGCCAACACGGCCCCGTGCTGAACAACCTGCAGACAGATGCCCAGTTCAGGTAACTGGACACGGGCCGTGTTCACCAAACACGCCCCCGTGTCCAGGCTTCTGTTTCTTTTCCTTAATTATTGTTACTGGCACCTGAACACGGGGCCATGCCTGGTCACCACGGGGCCGTGTCCAGACTGCCAGTAACATAAAAATTTTTGCTTTTAACACCATTTTGCACATTCAATCAACCTAAAAATTTATTTTTAGGACACATTGAGGACAATGTGTAATTTAAGTGTGGGGGGGATGCTAAAACCTTGAATTTTGCAAGTCCTAATAACAAGCCCTAATAACAAGCCTTACACAAAACTCTATTGGAACCGCTAATCACCCCAAATTTTTTCAAAAAAAAATTTTCATTTTTTTTCTACTTGTCTAAGTTTAAGTTGGGAATTCTAAGACTAACAAGGTTATATTTTTATAAGTTTACAACCGATAGCATCGTGATAAAAAGAACCAACGTAAGAAAATTATGAAACGGCATGACACGCTTAGTTAAAATTCGAGTATATATACTTGATCACATAAAAACCCATTCCCACAAAAGTGAGTTTTGAGCCTTTATTGAACATACAAATATACATCTTTACGCTAAATGCTCATTTTTCGTTTCTTGTGTGAATAGCCGCTTGGTTCTTACGACTCTAGAACTTGCCACGACAATTCATTCCCGGTCCTTACCAACTTAAACCCAAGTAAGTAAATGATGGAGGCATTAGGACTAACCCTTTTTCTTTCAACACCATTATTTTTATTTTTTTCACCTACCCAAAAATTCCCCCTAGTTAGCCCCTTTGAGCCTAAACCTTTTCATTTCTTAACCCAAAACCCTTTTTACCCACCAAAAACCCTTTTTATTTTTACCTTTTATTTTAGTAACAAGCTCGGTTTTCGTGTGACAAAAGTAAATATATATATATATATATATGTATATATATATATATTGTTGGTGCACTACATCTGTTGATTTCGTCTTAGATCGAGTTTTTCATTGTAATGTATAGATTAGGGCGCGTTTTACGAGAAAACTAGAGAGTTTATGTGTTTTAGAGAGGAGGTCCGCTTATACGGACATAGGAGATCCTCTGTTGTGTCAGGTCCACTTATACGGACATGGGAGGTCCGCTTTTATGTCAGGTCCGCTTATATGGACATGCCGTATAAGGGAACCTACTCACCTATATATACCACAAAAGAGGACCTCATTTGGAACATCTGAAATTCCATACCGAGGTGCTGCCGGTGTGAGAATCGATTGTAAATGCTGTCAAATTAATCAACAAAGAGAATTAAGAGAATATCTAGCTGTTTCTACATCAGGTACTTGTTTTCCGCACCTGTATCTGATCAAACTCCTCTGATTGACTCGTTCGGGTCAGAATCCGATCCTACAAGTGGTATCAGAGCTTCAGGAGGAGGAGTTCTACATAGATTTGCTGGATTTCATCACATATTCTTACTTCTACACCTTCTTTCTTCGTCAGACCGAGATTTTACGGTCGGAATTCGCTCAAAATTTCACAGATTGTGCGTAACAGTGTATAATCAAATCCCTGAAAGTTTGAGGCTGAAATTCAAAGTAAAAACGGGTCAAAACGTGTTCCGAAGTAGGTCCGCTTTTACGGTATCACTTAGGTTCGCTTATGTGATAGAGGTGGTTCGCTCTTAAGTCAATTTTGTGGTCCGCTCTTAACTCAGTTTAGTGGTTCGCTCAAAAATATTAGTGTGGTTCGCTTTTTCAAACACTATACAGGTCCGCTTATTGGTTCAGTTGTGGTCCGCTTATATTGTTCGACACCATACAGGTCCGCTTATTGGTTCAGTTGTGGTCCGCTTATATTGTTCGACACCATACAGGTCCGCTTATTGGTTCAGTTGTGGTCCGCTTATAGTGTTTGACAGGTTCGCTCTTAGGAACACGACAGGTCCGCTTTTTGAGTCATCGTCTTCATTATTAAGTCTGATCTTGTAACATTTGTCGGCCACCTTCAAACTATCGGTCCAATCACTGTTTGCCAATCAATCATATGGTTTGTTTAAGTGTTTTGGCAGCCCATGTGATAAAGGTTTAAAATCGGCCCAATGCATGTGAAACATTAAATGAAATCGGTATACATGGGTATTTCAATTCAGTAGTCAACAAAGTTCTGTGCATCTTTAATAACTTTTAGCAGTCATCACGTGATCTACTGAATTTATATCTTGATCGGTCCAATTAACATAAAGATGAATATCAAAGTTGCTGTCCAATCATGTATTGTCTTTGTGGAATGTAAGGCCCAATAATTGAAAGTCAAAGTGTTTCTATAAATGCTCATGTGAAATTGAAGTTTCGGATACAACAGTTCGGCTTGTTTGTTTGTGGATCTTATTGATTCAGCCCATGTGTTTGATCTCTGTCATCGGCCAAATAGTTTGAATCCATAGTGGCAGCTTTCATCATTGTTCTCGGCCCAAATTACGATCAAGTCTTAAAGAAGCCCAACAGAAGTGAATTGTTTGTCTAAGTGTCTTTGATTCCATTTGAATTCATTTTGTCTCAATCAAGTCTAGTCATTCAGTGATTTCACTTCAACGATATTGAAACAAGTCCGCAAGTCTTCAACACGAGTCCTAGATCAATTTCACTCTCATACTTTTATATAGTTAGTTCATTTTTTTTAACTGATTGTTTGTGTGTTTCTTCATCAGGTGAATTCGAGATCCTCAGGTAATTCAAGATCATCAGGTGATACAAGTGTGAAGCATGGATTCTGAGTTCTACAACGCATTCGCTACTCCGAGTACCCCAATCACTGCTGTTCAAACCACAATGCTCGAAAACGAAACAGGGACGATGCAAAAGCCTCCCAAACTAATGAACATCGAAGAATTTAAAGGTTGGGAAGGTCGGTTTGAGAATTGGGTGCAAGAAAATTATCTTGATGCTTGGGAATGTGTCGAGACAAAGTATGTTAGACCTTTGAATGATGATGAAGAACCCGTTCCGATAAAAGATCTTACTGCTGATGCTAGGAAGAAGTACAAAGATGAGAAAATGATGCTAAGTCTTCTTCAACAAGCGGTGAAAGAAGATATTATGGTGCTTTTACAACACAATGGAACATCATATTCGATTTGGAAAGCATTACGTTCAAAGTTTAGGGGAAGCGAAGAGATGGTTAAGAGCAAGAAGTCGCTTCTAAAGAAAGAGTTCGATTTGTTCCGTGGGTTAAAAAATGAGAGTACTAGAGAGATCATTGAACGATACTGTAATTCGCTTGCCAACATGTAAAGGTTGAGTATTGAGAAGAGCACTGATGAGTTGATAGAGAAACTTGCTGATGCGTTGCCCTATGAGACTTGGGGCACATACCTTATGATGCTCAGAAACAAGAAGGGTTTTAGCAATCTGACGCTCAGTAAGTTCATTGAAAAAATAGAGGCTCAAGAAATGGAACAACGGAAAGTGATCAGAATGAAAGATTTTGATGGTGAACAGGACATCGGGTTGTATTATAAGGCAGGAGTTAATGAAAAGAAATCTTCAAATCTATCTCCTAAGGTTGAGACTGCCTACAGTGCCAAGAATTCATCTGGAAGTCCATCATCTGGATCAAACAGCAAAACCAGTTTCACACCATTTTCCGCTTTTGATCCAAATATTTCAGCAACTAAAAACGGGAGAAAATTACAGTGTAACATTGTGTTAAATCTTGAAAATGATCAAGATTATTCTGAGGAAGTTGCCAAAAACCAAATGTCTTTGTTAGGAATGGTTTTGGAATCTTACACTTGTTTTGTTGCAGGTCGTATCGGGAATCCAATGTTAACCAAAGAAGATTACGACCAGATAGATGCTGAAGAAATGGAGCTGATGGACATAAAGTGGTGTCTGGCTAGTGTTTTACGGAGAGCTGAGAAATTCAAACAAATCACGGGGAGAGATGATCTTCGTGATGCGAATGTTTCTACTTTAGGTTTTGACAAATCTAAAGTCACTTGTTTTCGGTGCAGGGAAAAAGGACACTTCAAGAGGGAGTGCACTAACCGAGAAGCAAGTGGGGCTCAAAATCCGTTCAACAACAATAATGATTACTATCGGAAAGCCATCTACCACCAAGTTGGTCAACAATCATCTCAACAACAAAAACATCAAGCTCAAACTGCACATGGAAGAGATGTAATTGAAGACACTGGAAAGAGGGCTTGTGTGAGTAGTTATGATTGTGGAAAAAGAAGGGATGGTAGTGCTTTGATAATTGATCAAGATGATGAGAGATTACCAGAGGGTTTTAGCTGGGCAAATTTCACTTGGGATGATTATATTCCTGATCAAACTACAGCTTACTCTGCTTTTACGGCAAAGGTTGTAGATGATAGTGATGATGATACGGAATATTGGGCAAGAAAATATAAAGAAGATATGAAGCTGCTTGCTGAAAGTGATAGTGAAGATGAAAAAGCCAAGAAGAAAAAGAAAAAGATCAAGACACCGGTGATCAATGATGATGAAGAGGTGCCGGTGGTAAGAAGACAAAAGGTGAAAGAAGTTCCAAAATTCAAAGTTGATGAAGAAGTTGATGCGAAAAAGATTCCGGTGAAGTGTGAAAACTGTGAAGCTGTAAAGAAGCAGAACAGCACATTGATTTACAACTTGAACAGTCTGAAGGAGTCTTATGATGTGCTGAACAAAACGATGAATCAATACAACCAAACGAGTGAAGAACAAGCTACAGCGATGAAGACACTTCAGGGAGCCTTCATGACAAAGCAGAAAGTTGTAAACAACTACATTGAGAAGTGTGCTGCTTTGGAACAAAAGCTTGAGCTGCAAAGAATTGAAACTGAAAGAGTTCATCGTTTGTTAAAAAGTTACTCATGTACTTCCTATGTTATTGACAGGATTTATCCGACGGTTGAAAGTATGAAGGTATGGGAAGATGATGATGTAACTGAAGAGAAAGAAGCTGGAAAAGGTGCTGATGAAAAGACTGCTGACAAGAAGAAGAATGACAAGAAAAAAGACACTGAAAAGACGCCATCTGGTAAGAAGCAAGGTGTCAGTTATAACAAGTGTCCACCCCCGCTGGAAAATGGATATTTGCCTAGATATCCTAACGATGAAAGAGTTAAAAAGGCCACAAATTTACAGTGGGAGTCAGAGTCGTCAGTAAATCTTCCAGAAAGTATTGATGTTGTTTACATCGTCTGACACAGATCAACAGTCTCAATTAATGAAGAAAGTCGTGGATCATGTGTTAGAAAACGATGAGATAGAGGAGTCAAAGTCGGAGTCCGCGTCAGAGTCAAGCACTCCGGGTCAAACAGAAAAACAGGGAAAAATAGTCTATGACAAAGAATTCCTATTATCAAAATCTAATTTGGATGATGGGTTGTTTAAAGTTGCCTACACTTTGAATGATTCTGACAAATTATATTCTAATGAGGAATTTCCAATAAGAGGTGTCAAAACTGAATTGATAAACAAGGTTTTCAAACTCACAGAAATCAATATTTCTGAAATAAAAGACTTATGTCTTAAGGAAAAATCTAAAAAATACACCTCAAGAGTACAACAAAGATTAAACAAGAAAAAGAATTACAATTCTGGTTCAGGTTTCCAAAAGAAATCAAACCATAACGGTAATTTCAAAAAGAAAGGTTTAGGTTTTACTCCTACAGAAAAACAGAAAAATGAAAAATATGTTCGTGATTTTAAATCCAAAATGTCATTTGTTTCAGGTACATCAACTGATGAAGAAGAAAAGACAAACTTCTGGAAAGAATCAAACAGTGAGTTTCTGACGAAGAAGCAAGTTGAGTTGAAGAAGATAGCTGAGTAGAAGAGAGACTCGAGAACCTGTTTCAAGTGCAACAATGTTGGACATATTGCCAAAGATTGTTCTAAGGCGATGCAATCAAAACAGGGAGTATCTCATAAACTCAAAAAACAAGTGGTTGAGTTTGAACCACCAATTGATCGAACCAAACTGTTTAAAATTTCTATTTTTGAAATTGGTGAGAGTTCAAACAAGTTTTACAAGAAAAGAGCAAAATCTGACAACTAGAAATGGATTGTTAAGAAGGTTGGTGAAAGCTCTAGCGATGATTCTGATGGGTCAAAATCAGAGGAGTTATCTTCAGGCGATGAAACTGATTCCACAAAGTCAGTTGAGCCACAAGTTGTTTCAAAATGTGAAGCAGATGTAAAAGATGAAAAATCAGTTCCGATTGTGAATGATGAGGAGTTTCCATTACTTCGGGCTGAGAATTATAAAAAGAAAATTGGTAAAATTGAAATTTCTAACCAATTTTATAATGATAAACAGGAATTTGATGCTGAGAAGGTCTTTAACCCCAAGGTAAAACATATCTTTGGCAAGATGATTGATCGAAAAGTCAAAGGGGTTAAAGAATTTTACGAGAAGAAAACAAAGAAAGAAAAGGTTGAACCATCCCTGGTTTGTGACTGGGATGGTACATATTATGAACAGTAAGTCTCGGGACTTGCCGGAGCTCCCAGGTTGGTAAGCGTGGAGCATGAATCGGCATCTTTCTTGAATTTTATTCGGTAACGTCAATCATACAATCGGTAAAGAGGTTTGTTTATGTTTGTTGGTTATAATTACAAGTGGTTAGATGATTTGATTGCATATGGTAAATCAAGGACATTAAGTTGTACTTGTATTTTCCTACTTTTGGTTGGAAGACAAGATGATGAACCACATCCCCGAACATTTGTTTGATAAACCTACAAGTGGTAAAATCAATCAAACTTATTTTCCGGAAAAACCATTTTGATTAAAACAAACTAAAGTGTTTTGAAATCTAAATGGGAAAATAGTTTGTTGATAGGGGGAGTTTTGATTGTTTATGCCTAGTGAATGGAGATTTGAGGTGATTTGATATCGGTTGTCATGTTTCTGTACAGTTTGTTTTCATATTTTCGTTAATGTGTTTGCATTTTAGGGGGAGTAAGAAAATTTCAGAAAATCCAAAAACATTAGAAAATTTGAAAAAACCAAAAACATGATAAAATCAAAAAAGAGTTTTGTTGTGAAAAAGAGGAAATGATAGTACATCAGTGGACTATCACAACATGCTAAAGAATTGGAAAGTTTAAAAGTGATAAACGATCTTACTGCGGATGTGTCAGTAGATTTTCGCACATTTAGTAAATTGAAACGAGATATAAACCTAAATCAAACTTGCTTGATTCGTGGGTAACTATTCTTGGATATATGGGTAACCCCCGAAATCTTGTTTGAAAGGTCCCGTATTCTGAGATACTAGGTCTTTATACTCAGTGATATCTTGGGTATTATCCCGGGACTTCTGCTGTATGGAAGTACTGACCTAGTCCCCGGATAATGCTTTTCGCAAAATGCTTGAAACATAGCATCGCCCTCAGCTAGCTGATGAAACAATAAAATTGATAGTCGCTGCTGTTGTAATCAAAAGATCCTCTAAAGGGGACACACCGAAAAGTCGAAGCCGTCATCTCTCTGCGTATACGGAAGTATCGACCTGAGCTCTCACGGCCCTCGCACATAACCCCTTTACAGATATCATCTGTGGTATACTCACCTGTAAGACTGAATATTTGGGATCTGGATACAGGAGTATATTCAAGTGGAGTGATACACAATTAAGTTTAAGTCTCTAAAACATTAATATCGTATCTCGAATCAATTGAAGTCTGTGTGAAAATTTAAGTGGACAAACATATTGACAATCTAGGTAAATTGTTTAGAACTGAGAATGTTTAAAGCTTAACGGTGTTGGTGATATGTCTCATAAACTGATATGATCCTCTTACACGAGCTCACAAAAATATTGTCTGTAAAGAGTTCATTTCTGCATGTATTTTCTTTTAGAAAAATCCAAAAATAGTTTTGGTGTGTTTTAGCATAAATTTTTGAAAAGACAAAAAGATTTTCGACGACTGATATTGAAAAGCTGATTTTCAAATTTCTAAGTGCTAAACATAATGAACAATTGGTTTGGGTGATTGTGTTTTATTTTAATAAGAAAAATGTTACAATTCCAAGTGGTTCATCAGTATCGGATTGGCTGGTTAGTTTGTTGTTTGGTGATGTTTATATGCTTAAACGTTTATCATAAAACTTATGTTGTGGTTGAGTTGTTGTGTAGGAAAAGTCAACATTTGAGGGGGAGCACATGTTGGACTTGATAAACTTAAAAGATGTCAAACTTCAAAGTGAGGGAGTCTGTTGATGATAAAAGAGAAAGAGAAGAAGATAGAGAGAGAGAAGCCCAAAGACTGATCAAGACTGAAGATATGAAGAGACAGCATTGTTGTGACTCGATAGTCGACTCCATCAACATCTGAGGGGGAGTCTGTTGGTGCACTACATCTGTTGATTTCGTCTTAGATCGAGTTTTTCATTGTAATGTATAGGTTAGGGCGCGTTTTACGAGAAAACTGGAGAGTTTATGTGTTTTAGAGAGGAGGTCCGCTTATACGGACATAGGAGATCCTCTTTTGTGTCAGGTCCACTTATACGGACATGTGAGGTCCGCTTTTACGTCAGGTCCACTTATTTGGACATGCCGTATAAGGGAACCTACTCACCTATATATACCACAAAAGAGGACCTCGTTTGGAACATCTGAAATTCCATACCGAGGTGCTGCCGGTGTGAGAATCGATTGTAAATGCTGTCAAATTAATCAACAAAGAGAATTAAGAGAATATCTAGCTGTTTCTACATCAGGTACTTGTTTTCCGCACCTGTATCTGATCAAACTCCTCTGATTGACTCGTTCAGGTCAGAATCCGATCCTACAAGTGGTATCAGAGCTTCAGGAGGAGGAGTTCTACATAGATTTGCTGGATTTCATCACATATTCTTACTTCTACACCTTCATTCTTCGTCAGACCGAGATTTTACGGTCGGAATTCGCTCAAAATTTCACAGATTGTGCATAACAGTGTATAATCAAATCCGTGAAAGTTTGAGGCTGAAATTCAAAGTAAAAACGGGTCAAAACGTGTTCCGAAGTAGGTCCGCTTTTATGGTATCACTTAGGTTCGCTTATGTGATAGAGGTGGTTCGCTCTTAAGTCAATTTTGTAGTCCGCTCTTAACTCAGTTTAGTGGTTCGCTCAAAAATATTAGTGTGGTTCGCTTTTTTAAACACTATACAGGTCCGCTTATTGGTTCAGTTGTGGTCCGCTTATATTGTTCGACACCATACAGGTCCGCTTATTGGTTCAGTTGTGGTCCGCTTATATTGTTCGACACCATACAGGTCCGCTTATTGGTTCAGTTGTGGTCCGCTTATAGTGTTTGACAGGTTCGCTCTTAGGAACACGACAGGTCCGCTTTTTGAGTCATCGTCTTCATTATTAAGTCTGATCTTTTAACATTTGTCGGCCACCTTCAAACTATCGGTCCAATCACTGTTTGCCAATCAATCATATGGTTTGTTTAAGTGTTTTGGCAGCCCATGTGATAAAGGTTTAAAATCGGCCCAATGCATGTGAAACATTAAATGAAATCGGTATACATGGGTATTTCAATTCAGTAGTCAACAAAGTTCTGTGCATCTTTAATAACTTTTAGCAGTCATCACGTGATCCACTGAATTTATATCTTGATCGGTCCAATTAACATAAAGTTGAATATCAAAGTTGCTGTCCAATCATGTATTGTCTTTGTGGAATGTAAGGCCTAATAATTGAAAGTCAAAGTGTTTCTATAAATGCTCATGTGAAATTGAAGTTTCGGATATAACAATTCGGCTTGTTTGTTTGTGGATCTTATTGATTCAGCCCATGTGTTTGATCTCTGTCATCGGCCAAATAGTTTGAATCCATAGTGGCAACTTTCATCATTGTTCTCGGCCCAAATTACGATCAAGTCTTAAAGAAGCCCAACAGAAGTGAATTGTTTGTCTAAGTGTCTTCGATTCAATTTGAATTCATTTTGTCTCAATCAAGTCTAGTCATTCAGTGATTTCACTTTAACGATATTGAAACAAGTCCGCAAGTCTTCAACACGAGTCCTAGATCAATTTCACTCTCATACTTTTATATAGTTAGTTCATTTTTTTTAACTGATTGTTTGTGTGTTTCTTCATCAGGTGAATTCGAGATCGTCAGGTAATTCAAGATCATCAGGTGATACAAGTGTGAAGCATGGATTCTGAGTTCTACAACGCATTCGCTACTCCGAGTACCCCAATCACTGCTGTTCAAACCACAATGCTCGAAAACGAAACAGGGACGATGCAAAAGCCTCCCAAACTAACGAACATCGAAGAATTTAAAGGTTGGGAAGGTCGGTTTGAGAATTGGGTGCAAGAAAATTATCTTGATGCTTGGGAATGTGTCGAGACAAAGTATGTTAGACCTTTGAATGATGATGAAGAACCCGTTCCGATAAAAGATCTTACTGCTGATGCTAGGAAGAAGTACAAAGATGAGAAAATGATGCTAAGTCTTCTTCAACAAGCGGTGAAAGAAGATATTATAGTGCTTTTACAACACAATGGAACATCATATTCGATTTGGAAAGCATTACGTTCAAAGTTTAGGGGAAGCGAAGAGATGGTTAAGAGCAAGAAGTCGCTTCTAAAGAAAGAGTTCGATTTGTTCTGTGGGTTAAAAAATGAGAGTACTAGAGAGATCATTGAACGATACTGTAATTTGCTTGCCAACATGAAAAGGGCGTGCCCAAAGTACTGCAGGCGCATTAATTGTAATTGCGAATTACAATTAATGAAGAGAGATAGTGTCAGACGGGCACGGGGCCGTGCCCAGCGGACACGGGGCTGTGCCCAGGCTTCTGTTCAGCCTATAAATAGGAGTGCTTGGAGCCATTGCAACTCATCCCTTGGCACACCACCTCTCTCACACTTTACCCACCACCCACCACCATCACAACACCATCATCCACCACCATCATCCATTGTCCATCATAGAGTGTGTGAGTCGTCTCGGGATCCAAGATTGATCGTAAGAGTTCTTGACAATCAAGGTCATGTTTGCCTAAGTCTCTTACATCACTTGGTGAAGACAAGTGTTTAGTATAATACTTTTTATTTTTAATCCTTTGCACTTTTTAATTGGTTTTGTATTAATGACTTTAATAACTAGTTGATTATGTTGAAGGTGATTCTTCCTTATCGTTTGTCCGTGGTGTCTTGGCATTATTTTACTGTCTATATAAAATAAAAGATTTTCACCATTCATATCTCCACGGTCTATATGGAGGTATGTTGGCTACCTGGTCGGGGGTTAAGGGAACGGTTTGGCAAGGGTCTTGCCCTTGTTCAGCGTTTAGAGGTCCTGCAAGGGACCTGGGTCAAATTTAGTAGGACCTCCTTCAATACCCAAAGGTATTGGATGGCGGGGGTCCAAACTCTTTGATCCCCTCATAAGTTAACTACTATTAATACTATAACCCGGCTATTTAGGACTGTATCCCTGCTGACTCAGACTACTTAGTCGAGGGTAACGTCACCTCCAAAAGAGGGGCCTACCATAATTTGCATTAATAACTTAATTAATTATCTTTCAATAATCCGACCCTTTAGGATTGTATCCTTGCTGACTCAAACTACTGGGTTGAGGGTAACGTCGCCTTCAAAAGAGGGGCCTACTACAATAACTAAGATAATCTCTTAAACAAGTGCAAAAGTGCGAAAATAATCAAAGGTTATACTAACACACGAGTCGGATCCAAGTGATTCATCTCGTCTATCTGTTTTTATTTTTATTTTATTTTTCAGCATTTAGTTAGTTTTATTTTCTTAGTTTAAAAATCTTTTTCTAACATTTTGATTTGATTAGACGTTGAGGATAAACCGATACTAAAAGCTCTTGTGTCCTTGGACGACCTCGGTATCTTACCAACACTATACTACGTCCACGATGGGTGCACTTGCCCATATGTGTGTTTAGTGTTAGTAAATATCGTGTTTTATAAATTTAAAACTTGGCTAAAGTGTAAAAAGGGCTTAAAATATATACCTAAAACACACTAGCACGCATCACCCGTCCTCGCTCTACCCGACGAAAACGATGACTTTATTGTCTATTGCGATGCCTCGAACCTTGGTCTTGGTTGTTTGCTCATGCAACGAGACAAGGTTATCGCTTACGCCTATCGTCAGCCAAAATCCATGAGAAGAACTATACAACCCATGATCTCGAGCTAGGCGCAGTTGTTTTTGCGTTAAATATTTGGCGACACTACCTCTATGGTACAAAGTGTACGGTCTTCACCGACCACAGGAGCCTGCAACACATATTTAACCAGAAAGAGCTTAATATGTGTCAATGCCGATGGGTAGAACTTCTCAATGATTACGATTGCGAGATTCGTTATCACCCCGGCAAAGCAAACATCGTTGCCGACGCACTTAGCAGACGAAGCTACCTGCATAGCATTCCAAACATTCCAGCCCAGCATCACCTCGAGTCTCTCATTCGCGAAGCCCAACATGCATGTTTTACCGAGCGTACCTTGAAGAAGGAAAGAATTCATCATGATGGAGCCCAGCTAGTGAGTAAATCGAATGGGATATTTCATTATCTGGACCGAATTTGGATCCCTAAGCGAAACAAATTGCGACAGATTCTGATGAACGAAGCCCATAAATCCCGGTATTCTATTAATCCCGGTGCCGACAAAATGTACCAGGACCTTCGCTACAAGTACTGGTGGCCGAGCATGAAGAGGGATATCGCTCTTTACATTGGAAAGTGCCTAACTTGCTCGAAGGTTAAGGCTGAACACCAAAGGTCCTCTGGCTTACTCGAACAACTTCCAATCCCTATATAGAAGTGGGAGAGTATAGCTATGGACTTCATAACCAAACTCCCACGTACAACCGCAGGTCACGATAGCATTTGGGTTATCGTTGATCGTTTGACCAAATCAGCTCACTTCCTGCCAATACGAGAAGACTACAAGGTAGAAAAATTAGCCCGAATCTACACAGATGAAGTTATCTGTCGACACGGTACGCCTCGTGACATCATTTCTGATCGTGATGGTCGGTTTACCTGTGGGAAACGTTTCAAGCTGCACTAGGTACTGAGCTTAATCTAAGTACCGCATTCCATCCACAAACCGATGGTCAGACTGAAAGAACGATTCATACTTTGGAAGACATGCTTCGCTCTTGTGTCATAGACTTCGATGGTAATTGGGACACTTACCTGCCATTGGTCGAATTCTCGTATAATAACAGCTATCATTCCAGCATTCAAATGGCACCATTCGAGGCCTATACGGAAGAAGATGTCGGTCGCCTATTGTATGGCACGAGATCGGTCACTCGCAATTAACCGGTCCCGAGCTATTGCAAGAAACAACTGACAAAATCCTCCAAATAAGAGATAACTTGCTGAAAGCTCGGAGTCGTCAGAAAAGTTACGCCGATAGACGACGCAATCCTCTTGAATTTGCTGTTGGCGACCGCGTACTCCTAAAGGTATCACCTTGGAAGGGAGTGGTCAAATTCGGAAAGAAAGGAAAGCTCACGCCTCGATTTGTTGAATCCTTTAAGATTCTGGAAAGGATTGGAAAAGTGGCCTACAGACTCGAACTACCGGAGGAACTCAACAACGTTCACCCGACTTTCCATGTGTCTAACCTCCGAAGATGCCTTGCTGAGCATGATATTCAAGTTCCTCTCGAGGATCTCCGAATAAACGAAACACTATGTAGGATCGAATCCTGACCCGAACGAGTCTATCAGAGGAGTTTTGATCAGATACAGGTGTGGAAAACAAGTACCTGACGTGGAAACAGCTAGATCTTCACTTAAATCACAATTTTGATTGATATAACAGCGTTTACAACCAAATCTCACACCGGAAGCACCTCGGTATGGAAAACAAGAACGTTACAAATGATTTCGCTCATGTGGTATTTATAATGTAGGTGGTTTCGCTTTTATGTACACGTACATATAAGCGGAACCTCTCATGTCCATATAAGCGAAACTAGTAGTTTCCCACATACGAACATAGTAGTTTCCCACATATGAACATAGTGGTTTCCCACATATGAACATAGTGGTTTCCCACATACGGACATGGTGGTTTCCCACATACGGACATGGTAGTTTCCCACATACGAACATAGTGGTTTCCCACATACGGACATAGTGGTTTCCGACATACGGACATGGCGGGAAATCTCGTACAATGTGCCGTAATCTAACATTCTAAGACTAAGACTCGATACAAGACGAAGTCGACAGATGTATGCACTAACAGACTCCCCCTCAGATGTTGACGAGTCTTAAGTGTCGAGTCTTCGCATCTTCAGTCTTGATCTGTCTCTGGGCTTCACTCTCTCAATCTTTTCTCGCAGGTCTTCAGACTCCCCCTTGCGATATGCTGGCATTTCTTCAGTTTATCAGCATCATCAGCTTTAGGATCGTTGTCTGGCTTTCCATCTAACAGCTTCTCAATATCAATCAGCTTGGCTCTTCATGTTCCAAGATCGTTGTCTGGCTATCTCCAATCAGAGTCCTCAGGTATTGGAACCTGACTCTCATCTAGCTCAGATCTCAGGAACAAATAACCTGGCACATCTTATCCTGCAAAAACTCTACCTCAAAGTAAATTTCTCTTACATACATATTTCAAAATAAACACATGCACTATCAGACTCACTCTCAAAACCTAAACAAAATGAATTTTCAATCTGATGAACCATTTGAAGGTTTGATAAAAAATAATCAGTATTAAAACTAACTCCCCCTCAAATTATACTTATCATGTTTAGCACTCAGAATTTTGAAAATCAGCTTTCCAATATCAGTTGTCAAAAATCTTTTTGAGTTTTCTGAAACTTTATGCTAAACCACACTGAAAATCTTTTTGGATTTTGAAATAAAGAAAATGTAATTCAGTAAAGAAATATTTACAAACAATATTTTTGTGAGTTCGTGTAAGAGGATCATATCAGTTTTTGAGACAAGTCACCAACACCGTTAAGCTTCATTTCATTTAAAGTTTTAAACAATTCACCTAGATTGTCAGTATATTTGTCCACTTAAATTTCCACACAAAGTTCAATTGATCCGAGATACGATGTTAATGTTTTAAGAACTTAAACTTATCAGTGTGTCCCATCACTTGAATATACTCCCGTATCCAGATCCCAATATTCAGTCTTACAGGTGAGTATACCACAGATGATATCTGTTCAGGGGTTAAATGCGAGGGCCGTGAGAGCTCAAGTCGATACTTCCGTATACGCAAAGAGATGACGGCTTCGACTTTTCGATGTGTCCCCTTTAGAGGATCTTTTTGATTTCAACAGCAGCGACTATCAATTTTATTGTTTCATCAGCATGCTGAGGGCGATGCTATGTTTCAAGCATTTTTCGGAAAGCATTATCCGGGGACTAGGTCAGTATTTTCATACAGCAGAAGTCCCGGGATAATACCCCAGATATCACTGAGCATAAAGACCTAATATCTCAGAATAAGGGACCTTTCAAACAAGATTTCAGGGGTTACCTATATATCCAAGATGTTGTTACCCACAGAATAAGGAAGTTTGAACTTTTAGGTTTATATCTCGTCACAATCTACTAAATATGTAAAAACCTACTGGCATATCCGTAGTGAGATTGTTTATCATATTTTAACTTTCCATTTCTTTAGCATGTTGTGACAGTCCACTGATGTACTATCATTTCCTCTTTTATAACGAAACTCAATTTTGAATTTTATCATGTTTTTGGCTTTTTCAAATTTTCTAATGTTTTTGGATTTTCTGAAATTTTCTGCTCCCCCTAAAATGCAAACACATTAAAGAAATTTAAAAAATATCTAAGCTCTTGACCCACTTGAAGAAAATTCAAAACAAACTGTACAGAAACATGACAACCGATATCAAATCGCCTCAATTCGCCATTCACTAGGCATAAACAATCTGAACTCCCCTTTTCACAAATCATTTTCTCATTTAGATTTCAAAACACTTAAGTTTGTTTTAATCAAAATGATTTTTCCGGAAAATGAGTTTGTTTTTACCACTAGTAAGTTTACCACTTGTTTAAGTACGGGGATATGGTTCATCATCTTGTCAGTTTTATCCAATGTAGTAAATCAAATACAACTTAATGTCCTTGATTCACTGTTTGCAATCAAGCAACCTCTAAACCACTTGTAAGAATAACCACTTGTAGGTATAAGCAATCAATACCAATTGTAGGAATGAGTCATCTACATTTTACCCATCAAAGTGCCGATTCCTGCTTCGCACTTACCAACCTGGAAGCTCCGGCGTAGTCATTCAACCTGTAAAATTTTAACAATTTTCAAGCATTTTCAAAAAAACCTTATTAAACATGAAAGATGCCGATTCCTGATCCACGATTACAAACTTGGGATCTCTGGCAAGTCAGGTTTTTCAAGCAAAGAAAATGTCCACCCAAGCCTGACCAGCCTTGGGTGATTTCAATTCAGATTCTGTTGGGGTGTAAGTTGCTTTCTTTTTAGCATAGAAATCCTTTACCCCTTTCACCTTCCCATCAACCATTTTTCCGAAAATCTTCTTTACTTTCCCATTAAATGTTTTCTCAACATCAAAATTATCCTTTTCAAAATAATCCTGATTTGAGATTTCAGACTTTCCAGCTTTCCTTTTAAAATTCTCAGTCCTCAATGGTGGAAAGTTCTCATCATCCATTGAAGGAACTGAGTTTTCATCACTCTCATCAAACTGTGGCTCCTCTGATTTTGTGGAATCAGATTCATCACCAGATTTTACCTCAGATTTCTTAGCAAGCCATTTTTGGTTGTCAAGTTTCACACTACGCCTGTAAAATCTCTTCGAACACTCACCAACTTCAAATGTTGAATTTTTGAAAACTTTAAATTTTTCAGTTAGTGGTTTGGTTTTATCAACAACAACTTGTTTCAGTTTTCCAGAAACTCCCTGTTTTGTGTTTGTCGCTTTCGGACAGTTCCATGCAATGTGACCAGCTTCATTGCATCGGAAACATGTTCTTGTCTGTTTCTTCACATAAGCTCCATTCTTTCTCTTCTCGGTAAGAAATTCTTGGTTTGTTTGTCTCCAGAATGAGCTCTTCTTTTCCTCTTCAGTAGATTGTCCTGAAACAAATTTTGTATTTTTAGAAAATTTTTCGTTTTTATAGTTTTCAGGTGGAATAAAACCAAGTGCTTTCTTTTTGTAGCTACGATTTTGGTTTGGTTTCTTTTGAAAACCAGAACCAGAATTGTAACCTTTTTTTTGTTTAATCTTTGTTGTACTCTTGAGGTGTAAGGCTTTGGTTTTACATTAAGATTTTCATCTTTTATTTCAGAAATATTAATTTCTGTTAGTTTGAAAACCTTTTTTATCAATTCAGTTTTAACACCTCTTATTGGAAACTCTTTATCAAAATATAATTTGTCCGAATCATTCAAAGTATACACAACTTCAAATGTTTCATCATTCAAATTAGATTTTGACAACTAAAACTCTTTACTATAAACCCGTTTTCCCGATGATTTTGAACTCTTTTCGGACGAACTCGAACTCCCGATTGACTGACACGAACTTTCGGACTCGGACTTTGACTTTGACTCCTCATCCTTATCCAACACCTGATCGACCACTCGTTTTATCAGTTCTGACTCATGATCTGTGTCGGACGCTGTGAACGTGACATCAACATTGTCTGGTAAAACATCAGTTATCTCGGATTCTAACTTAATATTGACCGCTTGTTTTAGTTCTTGCTCGTTAGGTTTTCTAGGCGAGTACCCTTCCCAAATTGGAGGCGGACACTTATTATAACAGACACCCTGTTTCTTACCAGTATCCTTTTTCTTCTTTGACATGGTTTCTTCACCTTTAAACGCTTCAAAACCTTCAACTGTTGGATAAATTCTATCGATTATGTAGTCACAACCTTTGTAACTTCGCAGCAATCTTCTGATTCTTTCATTCTCAGCTGCTTCACTTTCTAACTCTTTCTTCCACTTTGCACATTCTTCTATGTACAAGTTGATCTCTTTCTGCTTTGTCATCATGGTAGCATTCATCATCTTCAAAGCTTTCTCTCTTTCAGAGTTAGTCTTCTCCAGACTATTCACATGTCTGTTCAATACATCATACGACTTTTTCAAATTCTTTACATCAAACAACAATTGTTCTTTCAACTTTTCTAACTCACTAAACCTCTCATCTTTTTCTATACATTGTTTACAAGACTCTAAACATGTAAGACAGGGTTTTGTGATTTCAACGATCTTCTCGACTTCAACTATCTTTTCAATTTCCACAATCTTCTCAATCACTTTGACTTCTTTCAATTCTTTTGCAGCTTTCTTCTCTTTCAATTTCTTCAATTTTTCTGCAAAATAAAATTCAAAACTGTCAGAAGATAAATGCATTTTTCCAAGATTTATCTGTTCCATCTCTTCATCACTATCACTTGTTTCTGATGAACTGTTTTCAGATGAAACAGATCCTTCATCTTCACTTTTCTCTTCATCAGATAACACTTCCATCCATTCCTTCAACATTTCTAGCTTTTGAATAATATGTGCAATAAACGCTTGAACATTTGAATCAGCTGGAATAAACTTGTCCCAGCTAAAACCTTCAGCCATTTTCTCATCATCTTGATCAACGATGCCATAATAAGCTTTCCTGTTTGCATCCTCGATCATTCTTCCATGTGCCGTTTGAGCTTCCTTTTGTTGATGCGGTTGATGAGTGATTTGCTGATAGATGGTTTTCCTATAATAATCATCTTTCCCAGACGTCTCCTTCGCTCCTCGTGGCTCCTGATTCTTGCATTCTCTTTTAAAATGACCTTTCTCCCTGCAACGAAAACAGACAACTTTAGATTTATCAAATCCTAGATTAGAAAGGTTTGCATCCAAGAAGTCATTTCTGCCTGTAATCAATCTAAACTTTTCTTCTCTCCTCAAAACACTCGCCAATGCCCATTTAATATCCATCAATTCCAGCTCCTCTGCATCGATTTGGTCATAATCTTCCTTTGTGAGCATTGGATTGCCAATTTTTCCGGCAATCAACCCTTCATAAGACTCTAATGCAGTAACCAATAGTCCCATATGATTCTTTACAACCTCTTCAGAATAATTTTGTCCATTTTGAAGATGTAAAGCCACATTGAACTAAATTAGATGACCATTTCCAGCAGATGAACTTTGAACACTTGGAGGATTCACCGTTGAGAACCCACTAGTGTTGACTGATCCTTGACTGCTTGGTGTAGATTGATTTCCAGCACTAAATGCAGTTTGTATCTTTGGACTTGCTTCAGCAGTTTGAACATTTCCTTTATAGTACAATTTAATATCTTGTTGATGAGTAGAACTGTTCATTCTAGCAATTTTCTGCTGCTCCAGATCCTGTGCCTCCAACTTCTCTATAAACTGTGCAATCGATAACCTGCTAAACTGTCCGGAATTCTTCAATATCATCAGATATGTACCCCATTCCTGTTGCGGTAACGCATCAGCAAGTTTTTCAACCCATTCTGCTGGAGTTTTAGTAACCTTCAACTGTGACATGGAACGTACGAGATGACAGTATCTTTCAATAAGAGTCTTTGTTGTTTCACCAGGCATGCACGTAAAAAGTTCAAACTCCTTTTTCAACAAAGCTGCTTTACTCTGTAACATTTCAGTACTTCCCTCAACTTTCTTTCTAAGAGCTTCCTAGATAGAATAAGCATTTTCATCATGTTGAAGCAACACAAAAATATCCTCTTTAACAGCTTGTTGTAACAGATTGATCATCATTTTTTCGGCTTTGTTACTTTCTCTCTCTTGCTCAGTGAACTCTAAAATGATTTTACCAACTCCAATTGAATTCTTTGGCCTCTCGTATTCAGTTTCGATGCTCTCCCAAGCTTTTAGATGATTCGCCTGAACCCAATTCTCAAACCGTTTCTTCCATCCGTGATAATCCTCAATTCCCATAAGTTTCGGAGGTTTTTGCATTGTTCTGGTTTCAATCTCCATTGTCATGGTCTTAGTAATGTCGGATGGACTAGTTGGAGTTGTAGCAAACGCGTTGTAGAATTCAGAATCCATGTTTCGATATAGAAGAATTTTTCAAAGAAGTTTTCAAACTAACTGGTTCACCTCGTAATACACCTGTATCACCTGACGTACAAACAAACAAAAACACAATCAGTTTAAAGACTTATCAATTAACAGAATAAGACTTGTACCCAAACTGGTGAATATTCTGTGTGGACTGAGGATTGACAAACTATGCGGACTGAAGGTTGACAAACTGTGCGGACTGCTATGACCCGGATCAAAATCAAACGACCTTTTCCAATAACCTGGCCAAAACACACGACCTTGAACGAGTTTGAAATCAAACGGACTGAACCACCTCTCATGTGAACTGATTTGATACGATCTTTCAATTGAACTTTTGATGTGAACTGAGCAATTGATTGTAATCACTTTACGAAAAAAATGATTTGATTACCTTTAACAACACATGGGCCGACAAACAGTTGTTATGTAAAATGTGATTGGGCCGTGGTATAAGATGGGCTAAAAAAATTAATTGAGATCAAATTCTATTAGGCCGCGAATACTAATGTGCTGCCACTTTAAAACTCAATTGGGCCGAACAAATTGGACAGTAAACACACTTTACTCTTATTGGATCCCCCTTTGAATGTGGCCGACAACTGTGATATATTCACATGCAAACTTGATTTAAACAAATATGAATAAATTGTCTTAATCTTTCACATGCAAATATTATGAATCAGCTTTTAACCTCAAATTTTAATTGGACCACTATGACACTCAATACCTACTAACTTGACAACATCAATGGTCAAAATAACATGATTGGACACCGAATTTCCTTTGTCAATATATGGCTGTCAATAGACTGACACATTTTAACATCTATTCACATGGTCCGACAATCTATCAATTAACATTAACTTTCATTGGGCCAATCAACATAATAAAATCTGATCTCATGCAAAGTGGCCGACACTTCTCGATCAAAATCACATGCAAGAACCGAATCTAATTTTAATTGAAACAATTTTCAATTTATTGCCGACAACTTTTAATGATCACTTTTAATTGGACCGTTGGAGCGAAACTAGATTAATTCTTGGAGCGGAATCTCTTGGTACACACGAGCGAAACCACTATGTTACACCTATAAGCGGAACCTCAACTATTGCACAATGAGCAGAACCACAAGATGTTCAGATGAGCGGAACCAAGAAGTGACCAAATGAGCGATACTACTCACTTAGAGGTGACACATAAGCAAAACCTGTTGTCAAATGAGCGAAACTTGTGCCTTGAATGTACGTATGAGCGAAACTTCTATGTTCACAAGAGCTAAACTACACAATGTACATAAGAGCGAAACCTAATCGGAGGTTAATTTGGACCATTTTTAGTGTGAATTTTAAGCTCAAACTTTCAGGATTTGTCTATGATAAATAACACACAGTCTGTGAAATTTTGAGCAAATTTCGACCGGTAAAACTCTCTGAAATGATGAAAGAAGGTGTAGAAGTAAGAATTTATGATGAAATCCAGCAAATCTCTATAGAACTCCTCCTCCTAAAGCTCTGATACCACTTGTAGGATCGAATTCTGACCCGAACGAGTCTATCAGAGGAGTTTTGATCAGATATAGGTGCGGAAAACAAGTACCTCACGTAGAAACAGCTAGATCTTCACTTAAATCACAATTTTGATTGATATAACAACGTTTACAACCAAATCTCACACCGGCAGCACCTCGGTATGGAAAACAAGAACGTTACAAATGATTTCGCTCATGTGGTATTTATAATGTAGGTGGTTTCGCTTTTATGTACACGTACATATAAGCGGAACCTCTCATGTCCATATAAGCGAAACTAGTAGTTTCCCACATACGAACATAGTAGTTTCCCACATATGAACATAGTGGTTTCCCACATATGAACATAGTGGTTTCCCACATACGGACATGGTGGTTTCCCACATACGGACATGGTAGTTTCCCACATACGAACATAGTGGTTTCCCACATACGGACATAGTGGTTTCCCACATACGGACATGGCGGGAAATCTCGTACAATGTGCCGTAATCTAACATTCTAAGACTAAGACTCGATACAAGACGAAGTCGACAGATGTATGCACTAACACACTACACTTCGTGGAGAAGCCTGTCGAAATCATGGACCGCCAAACCAAGCAGCTCAGACACTCGCGCATTCCCGTTGTAAAGGTTCGATGGGAAGGCAAACGGGGCGCCGAGTTCACTTGGGAACTCGAAAGCGACATGAAGACATAGTACCCACAGTTGTTTGTTACGGCCAAAGCTTAATTTTGGGACGAAATTCCCTAAACAAGGGGAGACTGTAACACCCCGTGTTTCAAAAGTCAAAGTCAAAGTCAAGATTGAAGTCAAAGGAGGAAAAGATTGCTAATTGCGATCTGTCACTCCTTGCTCAATTCCCGTTTTGACTCCTTTGACTCGTAGTTAGTCTAATTTATGCTTAACGTTAGTTGTATTATGTGGAGTATCTATTAATAATCGAAGTTTATTTGCTATTTATCAATGTTTATCGCTTATCGCAATCGCGCTCGCAACTCAATTTACGCATTTTGGTTATTGTTATACGTGTGTGTGCCCTTATGTGTTACTTGTGCGTGTTTATTTATCTTGTGTTGTGGCAATCAATCAAAACGCAATCGAAACTCAATCGCAATCGAATCGCAAACGCTAAATGCAAGTGAATTAAGATGATTGTATGTTAGATATAGTAGTTGGGATTAAAAGTAATTTGAATAGGAAACTCAATCGCACTCGCATCGCTCGCAATCGCAATCGAAACGACAAAACTCGTCAAATCAAGTGACTGATCGACCAGGCAGCTAACCGATCGACCAGCTATCCGATCGAACTACAGTTCGATCGATCAGCCAGTCGGCCGGCCTGCTAGCCGATCGACCAGCCTCTCTCCTCTCCTTTCCACTTTGGGTAACTTTATAAATACCCCTTGTCACCATCACACTTTCTACTTTTGGCAACTGACGTCCGACCAGCTCGTTCTTCCTACTTTTCTTCAGATTTCGCTCGATTCCAGTAAGATCTCGTCCTAAATCTTGTACTTCCTTAATCTACACGCACTCCTACACCTTTCTATCTTTTGAATCTTACTTTTTAACCGTGAAATCATCAAGATTCAAGGTGTTCTAGGATGACGTCATCATGTGTTCTTGAAGAACTTCATATTTTGGCCTCAATCCACCAAGGACAACTTAGATCTAACCGATTTCCACATAAACAGACAAAGATCTTTCATAGATCTAAACATATTCACAATGAAAAAGATTGAAAGATGGTTTTCTAACTTTCTTTCAACTCTTTTACACTCAATGCCTTCAAAACCGATAGAAACGGAGCTTGTGGCGACCTTCTACTCATTCTTGTGGTTGTGTGGCCAAAGATCTGGATTCTATCCACGAGGTTCACCGATTTCGGGTTAGACATGGAACACCGTCTCGAACAGTTAACTAATCAGATTCGGGTGATTCCTGTCCGAGCAGGAGTACCAAGTATTGACGAGGTTTCTGTTGTTTAGCACGTTGTCACAACACCTAGATAAAAACGACAAACAATCAAAAACAACCAAGTGTAAGACGAACAGGTCCACCAGGACAGAGTGCCGTCCGATCAGACTGCTGTCCGATCGAATAGCCAATCCAAACAACTGGCCAATCTGAACGATTTGCACTTTGGGTCCCACGCTTAACTATTCACCAACATTCAAAGTCTGATCATTGAACGAGTTGTTGTCCGATCGGACTACCATCCGACCGGGTTAACCACTCGAACATGTGACAATTAAACTTCAACATTTAAGCAATTTTCAACATGTTCAATGCACAAAGGATGCCGCCCGATCGAACGACCGTCCGATCGAGTGACAACCTGCTGTGAACTTGTTCTCACTGAAGTGCCCAACCAATCGGGTTGACCGGCTGATCGAACGACCGTCCGATCGACCAACCTGAAAGGTAGAGATACTTCCATATTTTCAAAATGCTACAACAAAAACTTCAAAAGTCAAACCATCATACACAACCACATCTTCCCCTAAAGACAGAAACAATCCACTCGAAAGGTCACCCGATCGGATGACCATCCAAGCGGACTGCCACTCGCACGACCAGCTGTCCGATCGGACTACCATTCGATCGAACTGCTGTTCGACCCACTAACCCTTGCATCATTTTGCGTGTCACTTTTCGTTATCATATCTGTAGGATAGTGTGTTGACCCAAACGAGTCGTTCAGAGAAGTTTTGATCTATTTCAGATGCAGAAAATAAGAAATGGACTTAGACACAGCTTGAATATCACTTTAAACACTCTTCTGATTGATTTAACAACAATTACAGTCACTGGAAAAACCGGCAGCACCTCGGTATCCAAAACAAGAACACCTCCAAATCTACTGATTTCGCTCGAATGACTCCTATATATAATGCTTAGGGTTCCTCTTGAAAGTGACCAGGTGTATTTCAAGCGGAATCATATCTTGCTGATTTCGCTTGAAAATGACACAAGTCATTTCAAGCGGAATCACCTAGTTCAAGCGAAATCAACTTCTATTTCAACCTAATCTCCTATTTTCTCGAACAACGTGCCCTGATCTAATCAAACTAGTGTAAGAGTCGATACAAGACAAAGTTGACAGATGCATGCACTAACAATATCGTTCTGATCAGGATAACCTTACTCTCTAAGCGCTCCTTTCAAACCATCATCACTGTGAGTATACTCGACCCCTTTTTGCTTTCGCACTTTTGGGTGTTACATACGTTACCTATATTCAAATCACATCAATCACAAAACGCAACACTATTTAAACGCTAACCGTTATCGCATGTTATACTTGACTTAATGAATGCCTGTTTGTTATGTTTACCCATGGAATGTTGTCTATCTGCCTTAACGACGATAGTACTATAGTTTAGACTCAGCACCTGTTCACTTAGGGGTTGTTAAGGACAATTAGTTACATGGCTCACAGTGGTGAGTGTGTATCCCGAACTGCCTTGGGCAGTCAACCCGCAGTCATTGGTATCGATAGGTTCATGTCGATAACTAACATGGTTCATTTTACACTGTGTACGTGCTGGTTATGCGTGACGCTTTCGAACTCTATATGCTATTATCAAACCTGTATGTTTACCTTTACACTATGTGTATTGACTCCTACTTTAACGTATGTGACAGGTGCTTAGGATGCTTATTTGCTTTCTGTGGTGTGAAATCGAGGCTAGGAAAGACCTAGGTCAACAATAAACATTTGTTTGTAATAAAATCTGAGTTGTCGGAACAGAACAATTTGACTAGATCTTTTCGATAATAATTGTATTATCATATATGACATGGTATGGGACATGTTACTTTAAATATTTGGTAAATATAGTTGTTATGGAAACTTCTAGACAATCTGTTTCGCTCAGTGCCACGCCCCGATGATTCCGCCATCAGTTGAGGTGTGACAGATTGGTATCAGAGCCATAACTATAGGGAATTAGGCAAGACACGACCTAGTCCGGGTCGATGTCTTAGAGACCTAGTCTATAGTTAGGACCCAATAGACCGACTCGTGCATGTCCAGTAGGGATTATGTATGAGCTTATTGCTATTCCTCGCTATTCTCGCGCACGCTACACTATCACCGCACGATTATTCGAAAATAAACGAGTAATTTGATCGAGATTAGGTGTGAAAACCGCAAACTCTCGATCAAATTGCTTATTTGATCTGTATTTATCTATAAAACACGAGAATTTGCGTTGAATCAGGAGTGAAATCCATACTTTAACGCAATTTTTCGTCTCTGTTTTTATTGAAAACAGGAGCAAAGTTGTTAAGTCAGGGGTGAAACCTGAACCTCGACGACTTGTTCCGCTCTATTTTGTTTCACAAAACTCTCACCAAAGTCTCGACGGACTCCAACGACTTGAAGCCCCACTATAACTGGAAGGATAAGTGCCATTCGCCCAGATTCGAGGCAATAGCACAGTCCCAAAAGTTAAAGTGTGTACAAAAGATCCTTGTGAATAGTCGAATCACTTTGGTTAGTCGATGTCTATCTAGCCGCAGACAATCCATGTCTCGATTTTTATGTGTTTCGATTCTGAAATCGCTACTGTCGACTCTGATATTTGCTATTTTACATGGATTTATGTGTTTTATGTGGTTTTATCTGTTATTATGTTACGATTTTTGGTGATTCGTTCGCTTTTCACCTTTCGCTTTGATCGACACGCACAACTCGCACTGCATTTTTATCTCAAAACGCTACCAAATCGCTAATTATGGATGACCTTATGCTAGGTTATACGCTTATACTATGCTATTCGCTATACTATTCGCGATCGCTAATCTCGAACGCTTACGAACTAGAAATGATAGGTTTCTGTATTCTGGCTGCCTCTTGTGATTATGTGCATATGTGTCCTGTGCTTCTGTGCCCTACGTGCTTATGTGCTTCTGTGCCTGTGTGAATACGTGTTTATGTGTCTATGTGTTTTACGTGTTCCTAAGCTTAGCAGTATTAGGCTTGTGAGGTGAGATTCGACTATGTTGTGCCTAAGACCTATGACGATGTCTGTTGCAGACAATGTCGTCATCTGGACCCCGTCAACCACGACTTTCTCGTTAAGAACAGAGAGAAAAATGCCTCGCCGCCATGATTGCTAAGCAAGTGGCAAAGACTGTTCCTCAGATCGTGAGCGAACTGTACGAAAACATGAGCAAATCATCCGAGGAGTCCAGAACCGAAGCTCCTAAAGCTGCTCCTAAGACTGCTTTCAGCTTCAAGCAGTTCAAAGCTTGTGGTCCCAAGGAATTTACCAGCGAAGATGGCCCAACAGCTATGTTTCAATGGTTCGATTCCGTCGAAGTCACTCTGCGCCAGAGTGGATGTCCTGAAAATCTCCGTACTCTAAACGCTACCAGCGTCTTCCAGTCCCGCGCACTAGACTGGTGGACGGTCGAGAGAAACAAATGCGGAAATGACGCAGCCTATGAGCTGACATGCGAAGAGCTCAAGGCCATTATGATGGATGAATTCTGCCCTCCCCATGAACGCCAAAAGCTGGAGGACTAATTCTGGCATATCAAGCAGAAGGATGGAGAGAACGCAGCTCTGACTGCTCGTTTTAAGCAGCTTAGTATCATCTGTCCCGATCACGTCAAGACTACCGACATGACGATCAAGAAGTACATTCGAGCTCTGCCAGACTGTGTTGCAGATTTTGTGCAATCCGCAAAGCCAGCAACGATTGAAGAAACTTACTTGCTTACCGCCGAAATCAACGACAAGCGAGTAAAAGCTGGTTTCTGGGATAAAGCTTCGAAGTCCCTGCATCAAGCTACCACCGCCGCACCAACCGCTGACACCACCGCTACTCCTCAATCTTCCAAGTCCTCTCGTCGCAAGAGGAAGAACAACAACAGCAGCTCCAGCAACAAGAACCGTGCCATCACTACCGCCGCTCCTCTCCAGGCAGTTCCAGCTCCGCAACATCAGCAACAACATCGCCAAGTTGCTCCTATGACCTATGTACCTCCTGCTAAACGTGCATACACCGGTCCCCACCCTACCTGCCCGACATGCTCCTACCATCACCCGGTGGGTCTCGCCTGCCGTTTCTGCACTCACTGCAACATGTACGGCCACTTTACTGCAAAGTGCCGTACTGGCCCCCGTCAAGCCGCAGCTCCTGCTCCTGCTCAACAAGCTCTCCTCACCGCCCCTCAAGGCCAACAAGCGGCTCAGGCACCCACGATCAATGCCAGAGTCTGCTTTGCGTGTGGTGATCCCAACCACTTCGCAAACATGTACCCAAACAGGGTTGTGAAACAAGAGCCTCAGCAGCAGCAGCAGCCTCAACAGCAACAGCAACAAGCTGCCCGCGCCAGAACGTTCAACATCAATGCGCGCCAAGCCCAGGCTGATAACAACGTGGTCAATGGTATGTTCCTTGTGAATGGTATTTATGCATCGTGTTTGTTTGATACTAGAGCCGATAACTGTTTTGTATCATTTGAGTTCGAAAAGCTCCTTAATCGTGAGCGCTCCCATCTCCCCTCAACTTTCGATGTCGAAGTTGCCACATGAAGAACTGTAGTGGTTAATTCTATCATTCGTGATTGTACTCTCGAGCTCAACAATCACGTTTTCCCTATTGATCTCATTCCAATGCAGCTCGGAAGTTTTGATGTCATAGTAGGTATGGACTTCCTTCGTGAAAACCATGCTGAAGTTGTTTGCTTCGACAAGATGATTTGATTCTCGATCGCGAATGGTGATTTATTATGCGTTTATGGCGGTACTGCTTCGAAGAATCTCAAGCTTATGTCATGTATCCAAGCTAGCAAGTATCTCCGCATGGAATACAAAGCTTTCTTGGCTAACATTGTAGTAGCGGAGGAGGAAAAGAAAGGGAAGACAGAAGTAAGCGACGTACCCGTGGTGTGTGAATTCCCAAATGTATTCCCCGAAGACCTTCCAGGTTTACCGCCGAGTCGTGATATCGACTTTCGTATCGACCTCATTCCTCGAGCCAACCCTGTTGCTAAAGCGCCTTATTGCCTCGCCCCCTCTGAAATGCGAGAACTCTCAAGCCAACTCCAAGAACTACTTGATAAAGGCTTTATTCGCCCGAACACCTCTCCATGGGGCGCGCCAGTCCTTTTCGTCAAAAAGAAGGATGGGTCGTTCAGGACGTGCATCGACTACCGGGAGTTGAATAAGTTGACAATCAAGAATCGCTATCCCCTGCCTCGAATTGATGATTTGTTTGATCAGCTACAAGGTGCTACGTGTTTCTCCAAGATCGATTTACGCTTAGGCTATCTCCAACTTCGCATCCAAGAGGAGGATATACCCAAAACCGCTTTCCGCACTCGATACGGCCACTACGAGTTCGTTGTTATGCCTTTTGGTCTAACCAACGCACCCGCGGTTTTCATTGATCTGATGAATCGCGTGTGTAAACCATTTCTGGACAGCTTCGTCATCGTGTTCATCGATGATATCCTAATTTATTCGAGGTCGAAAGCCGAACAGGCGCAACATCTACGTTTGGTTCTCGAGCTACTCCAAGGAAATCGACTCTACGCCAAGTTCTCCAAGTGCGAGTTCTGGCTAGAGGAGGTTCAATTCCTTGGTCACATTTTCAATAGTCAAGGTATTTATGTCGATCCCGCGAAGATTGAAGCAGCTAAGAGTTGGGTTACTCCTAAGAACCCGTCTGAAGTCCGTTCTTTTCTCGGACTAGCGGGCTATTACCGCCGTTTTATCGAAGGGTTCTCTAAAATCGCTATGCCACTTACCGCCCTCACACACAAAGACAGATATTTTGTTTGGGGAACTGAACAAGACACTGCCTTCCAAACCGTCAAACACATGCTGTGCAATGCTCCCGTCCTCGCTCTACCCGACGAAAACGACGACTTTATTGTCTATGGCGATGCCTCGAACCTTGGTCTTGGTTGTGTGCTCATGCAACGAGAAAAGGTTATCGCTTACGCCTCTCGTCCGCCAAAATCCACGAGAAGAACTATACAACCCATGATCTCGAGCTAGGCGCAGTTGTTTTTGCGTTAAAGATTTGGCGACACTACCTCTATGGTACAAAGTGTACGGTCTTCACCGACCACAGGAACCTGCAATACATATTTAATCAGAAAGAGCTTAATATGCGTCAATGCCGATGGGTAGAACTTCTCAACGATTACGACTGCAAGATTCGTTATCACCCTGGCAAAGCAAACATCGTTGCCGATGCTCTTAGGAGACGAAGCTACCTGCATAGCATTCCAAACATTCCAGCCCAGCATCACCTCGAGTCTCTCATTCGCGAAGCCCAACATGCATGTTTTACCGAGCGTACCTTGAAGAAGGAAAGAATTCATCATGATGGAGCCCAGCTAGTGAGTAAATCGAATGGGATATTTCATTATCTGGACCGAATTTGGATCCCTAAGCGAAACAAATTGCGACAGATTCTGATGAACGAAGCCCATAAATCCCGGTATTCTATTCATCCCGGTGCCGACAAAATGTACCAGGACCTTCGCTACAAGTACTGGTGGCCGAGCATGAAGAGGGATATCGCTCTTTACGTTGGAAAGTGCCTAACTTGCTCGAAGGTTAAGGCTGAACACCAAAGGTCCTCTGGCTTACTCGAACAACCTCCAATCCCTATATGGAAGTGGGAGAGTATAGCTATGGACTTCATAAACAAACTCCCGCGTACAACCGCAGGTCACGATAGCATTTGGGTTATCGTTGATCGTTTGACCAAATCAGCTCACTTCCTGCCAATACGAGAAGACTACAAGGTAGAAAAATTAGCCCGAATCTACACAGATGAAGTTATCTGTCGACACGATACGCCTCGCGACATCATTTCTGATCGTGATGGTCGGTTTACCTCGCGTCTGTGGGAAACGTTTCAAGCTGCACTAGGTACTGAGCTTAATCTAAGTACCGCATTCCATCCACAAACCGATGGTCAGACTGAAAGAACGATTCATACTTTGGAAGACATGCTTCGCTCTTGTGTCATAGACTTCGATGGTAATTGGGACACTTACCTGCCATTGGTCGAATTCTCGTATAATAACAGCTATCATTCCAGCATTCAAATGGCACCATTCGAGGCCTATACGGAAGAAGATGTCGGTCGCCTATTATATGGCACGAGATCGGTCACTCGCAATTAACCGGTCCCGAGCTATTGCAAGAAACAACTGACAAAATCCTCCAAATAAGAGACAACTTGCTGAAAGCTCGGAGTCGTCAGAAAAGTTACGCCGATAGACGACGCAATCCTCTTGAATTTTCTGTTGGCGACCGCGTACTCCTAAAGGTGTCACCTTGGAAGGGAGTGGTCAGATTCGGAAAGAAAGGAAAGCTCACGCCTCGATTTGTTGAATCCTTTTAGATTCTGGAAAGGATTGGAAAAGTGGCCTACAGACTCAAACTACCGGAGGAACTCAACAACGTTCACCCGACTTTCCATGTGTCTAACCTCCGAAGATGCCTTGCTGAGCATGATATTCAAGTTCCTCTCGAGGATCTCCAAATAAACGAAACACTATGTAGGATCGAATTCTGACCCGAACGAGTCTATCAGAGGAGTTTTGATCAGATACAGGTGCGGAAAACAAGTACCTGACGTAGAAACAGCTAGATCTTCACTTAAATCACAATTTTGATTGATATAACAGCGTTTACAACCAAATCTCACACCGGCAGCACCTCGGTATGGAAAACAAGAACGTTACAAATGATTTCGCTCATGTGGTATTTATAATGTAGGTGGTTTCGCTTTTATGTACACGTACATATAAGCGGAACCTCTCATGTCCATATAAGCGAAACTAGTAGTTTCCCACATACGAACATAGTAGTTTCCCACATATGAACATAGTGGTTTCCCACATATGAACATAATGGTTTCCCACATACGGACATGGTGGTTTCCCACATACGGACATGGTAGTTTCCCACATACGAACATAGTGGTTTCCCACATACGGACATAGTGGTTTCCGACATACGGACATGGCGGGAAATCTCATACAATGTGCCGTAATCTAACATTCTAAGACTAAGACTCGATACAAGACGAAGTCGACAGATGTATGCACTAACAGACTCCCCCTCAGATGTTGACGAGTCTTAAGTGTCGAGTCTTCGCATCTTCAGTCTTGATCTGTCTCTGGGCTTCACTCTCTCAATCTTTTCTCGCAGGTCTTCAGACTCCCCCTTGCGATATGCTGGCATTTCTTCAGTTCATCAGCATCATCAGCTTTAGGATCGTTGTCTGGCTTTCCATCTAACAGCTTCTCAATATCAATCAGCTTGGCTCTTCATGTTCCAAGATCGTTGTCTGGCTATCTCCAATCAGAGTCCTCAGGTATTGGAACCTGACTCTCATCTAGCTCAGATCTCAAGAACAAATAACCTGGTGTCACCTTGGAAGGGAGTGGTCAGATTCGGAAAGAAAGGAAAGCTCGCGCCTCGATTTGTTGGACCCTTTAAGATTCTGGAAAGGATTGGAAAAGTGGCCTACAGAGTCGAACTACCGGAGGAACTCAACAACGTTCACCCGGCTTTCCATGTGTCTAACCTCCGAAGATGCCTTGTGATGTGTGCTAGGTGTTATATATTTTTGATGTATATTTAAGCCCTTTTTACACTTTTAGCCAAGTTTTAAATTTATAAAACACGATATTTACTAACACTAAACACACATATGGGCAAGTGCACCCATCGTGGACGTAGTATAGTGTTGGTAAGATACCGAGGTCGTCCAAGGACACAAGAGCTTTTAGTACCGGTTTATCCTCAACGTCTAATCAAATCAAAAAGTTATAAAAGATTTTTAAACTAAGAAAATAAAAACTAACTAAATGCTGAAAATTAAAATAAAATAAAAACAGATAGACAAGATGAATCACTTGGATCCGACTCGTGTATTAGTATAACCTTTGATTATTTTCGCACTTTTACACTTGTTTAAGAGATTATCTTAGTTATTGTAGTAGGCCCCTCTTTTGAAGGCGACGTTACCCTCAACCCAGTAGTTTGAGTCAGCAAGGATACAATCCTAAAGGGTTGGATTTTTGGAAGATAATGAATTAAGTTATTAATGCAAATTATGGTAGGCCCCGCTTTTGGCGGTGACGTTACCCTCGGCTAAGTAGTCTGAGTCAGCAGGGATACAGTCCTAAATAGCTGGATTATAGTATTAATAGTAGTTAACTTATGAGGGGGTCAAAGAGTTTGAATCCCCGCCATCCAATACCTATGGGCACTGAAGGTGATCCTACTAAATTTGACCCAGGTCCCTTGCAGGACCTCTAAACGCTGAACAAGGGCAAGACCCTTACCAAACCGTTCCCTTAACCCCCGACCAGGTAGCCAACATACCTCCATATAGACCGTGGAGGTATGAATGGTGAAAATCTTTTATTTTATATAGACAGTAAAATAATGCCAAGACACCACGGACAAACGATAAGGAAAGATCACCTTCAACATAAGCAACTAGTTATTAAAGTCATTAATACAAAACCAAATAAAAAGTGCAAAAGATTAAAAATAAAAAGTATTATACTAAACACTTGTCTTCACCAAGTGATGTAAGAGACTTAGGCAAACATGGCCTTGATTGTCAAGAACTCTTACGATCAATCTTGGATCCCGAGACGACTCACACACTCTATGATGGACAATGGATGATGGTGGTGGATGATGGTGTTATGGTGGTGGTGGGTGGTGGATGAAGTGTGAGAGAGGTGGTGTGCCAAGGGATGAGTTGAAATGAAACCAAGCACTCCTATTTATAGGCTGAACAGAAGGCTGGGCACGGTCCCGCGTCCGCTGGACACGCCCCCGTGCCTGTCTGACACTATCTCTCTTCATTAATTGTAATTCGCAATTACAATTAATGCGCCTGCTGTACTTTCGCCACGCCCCCGTGCTCACTGGACACGGCCCCGTGGTGGGCAATAGAAGCTTCTATAGGTTTGTCTTTTCTGCTGCTTCTTGGGCACGGCCCCGTGCTGGCTGAGCACGGGGCGTGTTCAGTCTTCTGACTTCTCTATTCTGCTTGGGAAGATGTCGTTGAGGGGTCGGGCAATCCACTTTTGTTCCTTTTCTTGTGTTTATGTTAGATTTAGCTGTCTTTTTGCTTCTTTTGTGAATTTGAGCTCATTTTATCCTGAAAATACAAAAGGAAGACAAAAACACTCTTTTTCCAACATTAGTACTTAAAAAGGGTTAGTTTTATGCCTCAATTGATGTAATTTATATGTTGCATTTTACACACATCAAATACCCCCACACTTGAACTTTTGCTTGTCCTCAAGCAAAACTCTTTAATATGTGGCTTACACTCCCAAATGGAATGGGTAGAAGAGAAGGTTTTTGGCTTGTCATAGAGTGTCGGGAATCTAAGATCTTTTTTTAGGTTTTATTTTTATTTATTTACAATCCTATTCGGTATGATTTGTTTAGAACGTTTCATAGGAGAAATTACTAATTTGGGCATAACATGCCTTTTTTAAAATTCCATTTATATACAAGTTCACATACCTCACGGGAGAAATCACTCACACTCATCCGAAGGTGTATTTTTAGTGAATCACTCGAGAGCGGCGTGGAACTTATTCCTACCATAAGCTTTCCAAGCAATCAATCCTCCTCCTTTTTAACTTGTTACCGTTGTAAATATCAAGAGGACTTTTTGGGTATAGGCTTGGGCTAAAGGTGGGTGAATGGGTTAGTAGAAAATGGCGAAAAGCGTAAAAAGCGTCGTTTTCGTAAAACACTTTGTTTTAGTGACTTTTTATTTCGAAGTATTTCTCCAAACAAGCTTTTGTTTTAATAGCTTTGTTTGTTTATTTCTGACTTCATCATCATTATTTTTTTTTTAGTCACACGAAAAACCGAGCTTGTTACTAAAATAAAGGGTTTAAAATGAAAAAGGGGTTTTGGTGGGAAAAAGGGTGTTTGTTTTGGGTTAAGAAATGAAAAGGTTTAGGCTCAAAGGGGTTACTAGGGGGATTTTGGGTAGGTGGTAAAAAAAAAAAGAAAAATAATGGTGTAGAAATAAAAAGGGGTTAGTCCTAATGCCTCCATCATTTACTTACTCGGGTTTAAGTTGGTAAGGACCGGGAATGTATCGTCGTGGCAAGTTCTAGAGTTGTAAGAAACCAAGCGGCTATTCACACAAGAAACGAAAAATGAGCATTTAGTTTAAAGATGTATATTTGTATGCTAAATAAAGGCTCAAAACTCACTTTTGTGGGAATGGGTTTTTATGTGATCAAGTATATATAATCAAATTTTAACTAAGCTTGTCATGCCGTTTCATAATTTTCTTATGTTGGTTCTTTTTATCACGACGCTATCGGTTGTAAATTTGTAAAAATATAACCTTTTTAGAACTTGTTATTCCCAAATTAAACCAAGACAAGTAAAAAAAACGAAAAGTTTTTGAAAAAAAATTGGGGTGATTAGCGGTTCCAATAGAGTTTTGTGTAAGGCTTGTTATTAGGACTTGCAAAATTCAAGGTTTTAGCATCCCCCCCCACACTTAAATTACACATTGTCCTCAATGTGTCCCAAAAATAAGTTTTTCGGTTGATTAAAATGTGTAAAAGTGGGTTAAAAACAAGATTTTATGTTACTGGGTAGCTGAACACGGGGTAGTGTTGGCTGAGCACGGCCCCATGTCCAGACTGCCAGTACCAAAAGTAAACAGAAGGCTGGGCACGGGGGCGTGTTCAGTGAGCACGGCCCCGTGTCCAGGTACCTGAACTGGGCATTTCTGCAGATTTTTGGGCACCGGGGCGTGTTGGGTTGAGCACGACCCCGTGCTGAACTTGCTGTAATGAAGAAAAATTGTCGAGAGGCTCTGTTTTTGTGCATGGGGTGTTGGTTCAAGCTTCCCTTAGTATCCTTCACCATCCCGAGTGTGTTTTATTCCTGCAAATTAAAACTAAACTAGAAAGCATAAAAGTTAAACTAATCTAAAACTAAGGATAGTTCCGCGGAATGCCTCCGTGGTGCGCCACGTTTATAAGGGTCCTTGGCTAGACCCTCCTTATCGGGTGGTTCTGGCTCATCTTCAATTAGGGGGTCATTATTGCCAAAAGGATATTTCATTGAGCGCTCAAGATCTATGCTCCTTTTGAATGCCCCTAATTGAAGAGGTAGATTGTTGAACTTCCGGTTTTTCAAAGCTTCATGAGTTTTTACAAAAGGTCATCCCAACACTAGAGGAGCGTCATCGACGATGACAAAGTCGGTTGGGATTACCATTTGATTTGTTTGAACCAAGACATCCTCCACTACACCGATTGATTTTATTACTTTCCGATCGGATAGAAAAATGGGTATTTGAAGTGGAGAAAAATCACTAATACTTAATTTTTCGAAAATGTAGTTAGGCATTATGTTAACACAAAGATCTTTATCAATGGTGATATTACTAATAAAGGAATTTTGAAAGAAACATGGAACCGGTGTAATGTTAATTTCAAAAGGGTCTTCTTTTATTAGCGAGGTTTGATCATTAGTTAACTTAACACTTATCATTTCCTCAATCTTAGTATTAGTGTTTAGCTCTTTTAAAAACTTAGCATGAGGGGTAACTAAACAATGATTTTCAAAAGAAGGTGACAAGAGATTAATTTCTTCGAAATTAGACTCTTCTTGAAGTTTGACGTTATCGGCCTCACCTTTTTCGTTGCTTAACTCATGTGTCAGTTTTTTACTTTCTTGTTCTTCCATTTTTACATTTTCAACCATCTCTACGTTATTATTAAAATTTAATTCTTCTCTTGCGCGAGACTCCTCTTCCCTTGCGCGAGATTCTTTTATGCAACGTTTGATAGTTTTAATGTGTTCTAATATCCTATTGGTCACTTCGGTGAGAGAGAAAGAATTGGGATCCTCAAAGCTTGAATCCGGTTGTTCGATCCTTGGTTCCTCATAGTACCCATATGAAGTAGATGGTTCACACCATTGTT
Organism: Helianthus annuus; assembly: GCF_002127325.2. Lineage (NCBI taxonomy): Eukaryota > Viridiplantae > Streptophyta > Magnoliopsida > Asterales > Asteraceae > Helianthus > Helianthus annuus. The sequence goes on from NC_035449.2 coordinate 77,054,487, forward strand.
CTTCATTGTAAGTATATGATGGATAAGGGTCGAAACTTTGTTCTTCATAGTACCCATATGAGGTGGGTTGTTCACACTATGGTTCCTCATAATAAGTGTATGAAGGTGGTGGCTCATATCTTGAATCTTCAAAGTATGAGTATGAAGGTTCATACCTTGGTTCATCAAAATATGAGTATGAGGGAGAAGGTTCATACCTTTGGTCTTCATAGGATGTGTATGAAGTTGATGGTTCGTACATGGGCTCCTCATAATGGGTGTATGAATTGGATGGTTGATATGAGTTACTATATTGAACCGAGTGTGTGTTACGACAATTAGTGCAATAATTACCCCTATAATCATCCTCATCATAGGTGTAGTTGTAACCTCCTGAGTATTGATCCATAAGAATCACTCAACAGACCACAACTGAGTCTCGGGACCAGAAAACAAAACAAAGATGGAAACAGAAGCTGGACACGGCCCCGTGTTGGGTGAACACGGCCCGTGGTCAGGATCTGTATCTGGGCGTTTTAATTAAAGTTACTGGTCACGTTGAGCATGGGGGCGTGTTCAGTGAGCATGACCCCGTGTTCAGACTCTGTATCTGGGTATCTAACTAAAAATATGCAGCACGGGGGCTTGTTCAGTGAGCATGGCCCCGTATTCAGGCTACTGTAAATGCAAACTAAACTAAAATGCAGAAAAATGTGCGCGCGTTTTAAAAAGGTTTTGAAAAACTGATTAGGCCGTTGATTTTAAGCTTTCTTAAAATCCTTGTGTCCCCGACAACGGCGCCAAAAACTTGATGTGTGCTAGGTGTTATATATTTTTGATGTATATTTAAGCCCTTTTTACACTTTTAGCCAAGTTTTAAATTTATAAAACACGATATTTACTAACACTAAACACACATATGGGCAAGTGCACCCATAGTGGACGTAGTATAGTGTTGGTAAGATACCGAGGTCGTCCAAGGACACAAGAGCTTTTAGTACCGGTTTATCGTCAACGTCTAATCAAATCAAAAAGTTATAAAAGATTTTTAAACTAAGAAAATAAAAACTAACTAAATGCTGAAAATTAAAATAAAATAAAAACAGATAGACAAGATGAATCACTTGGATCCGACTCGTGTATTAGTATAACCTTTGATTATTTTCGCACTTTTGCACTTGTTTAAGAGATTATCTTAGTTATTGTAGTAGGCCCCTCTTTTGAAGGCGACGTTACCCTCAACCCAGTAGTTTGAGTCAGCAAGGATACAATCCTAAAGGGTTGGATTATTGGAAGATAATGAATTAAGTTATTAATGCAAATTATGGTAGGCCCCGCTTTTGGCGGTGATGTTACCCTCGGCTAAGTAGTCTGAGTCAGCAGGGATACAGTCCTAAATAGCCGGATTATAGTATTAATAGTAGTTAACTTATGAGGGGGTCAAAGACTTTGGATCCCCGCCATCCAATACCTATGGGCATTGAAGGAGATCCTACTAAATTTGACCCAGGTCCCTTGCAGGACCTCTAAACGCTGAACAAGGGCAAGACCCTTACCAAACCGTTCCCTTAACCCCCGACCAGGTAGCCAACATACCTCCATATAGACCGTGGAGGTATGAATGGTGAAAATCTTTTATTTTATATAGACAGTAAAATAATGCCAAGACACCACGGACAAACGATAAGGAAAGATCACCTTCAACATAAGCAACTAGTTATTAAAGTCATTAATACAAAACCAAATAAAAAGTGCAAAAGATTAAAAATAAAAAGTATTATACTAAACACTTGTCTTCACCAAGTGATGTAAGAGACTTAGGCAAACATGGCCTTGATTGTCAAGAACTCTTACGATCAATCTTGGATCCCGAGACGACTCACACACTCTATGATGGACAATGGATGATGGTGGTGGATGATGGTGTTATGGTGGTGGTGGGTGGTGGATGAAGTGTGAGAGAGGTGGTGTGCCAAGGGATGAGTTGAAATGAAACCAAGCACTCCTATTTATAGGCTAAACAGAAGGCTGGGCACGGCCCCGTGTCCGCTGGACACGCCCCCGTGCCTGTCTGACGCTATCTCTCTTCATTAATTGTAATTCACAATTACAATTAATGCGCCTGCTGTACTTTCGCCACGCCCCCGTGCTCACTGGACACGGCCCCGTTGTTATTGCACCTACGTCTGTTGACTACGTCTTACATCGAGTCTTGAAGATTGAACAGATTGCTAATGGCACGGATACCTAGAAACAGGAGATTGTATAGGGATCGCTTATATGTACATGTTCTAGGGTCGCTTATGTGTCATTATAGGTTAGGATCGCTTATTTGGAATGTTGCTCGACCGCTTTTCTGTCATTGGTTGGACCGCTCATACGTACATGTACGTATGAGCGGACCAGAAAGTCTATATATAGGTCCACATGAGCGGTTCTAAAACACATAGTTGATGGTGTTTTGTTCCGGTACTCTGTCGAAGTGCTGTCTGATCGTGTAATTGTGTTCAGTATCAATAAAACAGCAAGATTAAAGTGAATACAGCTTGAATAGCACCGGATTATTAGTTTCCGCCTCTTAATTCGGATACGAACTTCTCTGAACGACTCAAACAGGTCGACGAACGATCCTACAAGTGGTATCAGAGCTCAGGAGGAGGAGTTCTTGCCATTTTAGCTGCAATTCTTCTGATTTTCTACTCTTTCTTCATTTTTTCAAAATTTTTCACGGTAAAAACGGCTCAAAATCACACAGTGCACTCGGAATCATGTATTAACAAACCCTTGAAGTTTTCAGATCTAAAATCAACGTAGAAACTAAGGATTTAGGTGGTTCGTTCATACAGATTCGCGCAAAAAGTGACATCAGCATCTGGACCGCTCCAAATTACTGTCTGGACCGCTCGAAATTTAAGCTTGAACCGCTCGAAATAACATTTCTGGACCGCTCGAAATAACTTGTGGACCGCTCGAACGAACAACGTGTGAACCGCTCGAACGAACAAAGTTTGAACCGCTCGAAAATTTCAGTTTGGATCGCTCATTGGATAGTCTCTGGACCGCTTATTTGACAATTGTCTGAACCGCTCGAATTGATACTGTCTGGATCGCTCATACAAACAGCTTTTGGACCGCTTATTCGGTAACTTGATCAGGTCGCTCAAAGGGAGTCCGCTTATCTGGTAAACTGTTTGGATCGTTTATTGGTCAGTCCGCTCGAGTTGACATTGTGTTTTGGTCCACTCCAACAACATATATTTGATTTTGCTTATTTGGTCAGATCCACTAAGTTCGCTCTTTTAGTCAGTTGTATAAGATTTGGAAGTGTTGTGAATTTGTGAACAATTTGAACAATGGATACTGAATTTTATAACGCTTTTGCTACCCCGGTCTCGATTACTCAGAATGCTTTGATTGAAAATGAAACCGGAACGTCTCAGAAACCACCGAAACTCATGGATATTGATGATTACAACATGTGGTCGGAACGATTCGGAAATTGGGTAGAAGCCTATCATCTTGATGCGTGGGAACACACCGAGGAACAATATGTTAAACCCACAAAGGATGATGTTGTGAATGGTACTCCGTTAACACTTAGAGAAATGAGTGCAACAGACAAAAAGAAATATCGGGATGAAAAACTCATGGTGAGTCTGCTTCAGCAAGCTATAAAAGAGGATATCTTGATTCTGCTTCAACACGATGGAACTGCATATTCAATTTGGACAGAGTTGGAAGCAAAGTTTATTGGAAGTGATGATATGCTTAAGAATAAAAAATCTCTCATGAAGAAAGAATTCGATTTGTTTCGTGGTTTAAAATCTGAAAACACCAAGCAGATTATTGATAGATATTGTAACTTGGTGAGAAATATGACAAAGTTAGGTATTAAGAAAGATACTGATGAGTTAATTGAAAAACTTGCAGATGCGCTTCCACACGAAACATGGGGAACATTTCTTATGATGCTAAGATCTAACAGAAAAGATTACAGAGCTATGACCTTGGGAGATTTTATCAAGCATTTGGAAGCCCAAGAGATGGAGCAGAGAAAGATCGCTAGGATGAAGGACTATGATGGAGAACAGGATATCAGTTTGTACTACAAGCATGGTGCTACTGATTCAACAAAGTTTTCTCCTAAGGTCGAAACTGCTTACAGTGTTAAAGATTCTGCTGAGAAGACGGCATCTCTAGGATCAAGCAACAGCTCAAGATTTTCATCTTTTGATCCTAACATCTCTGTAACAAAGAATGGTAGAAAACTTCAGTGTAACATTGTGTTAAGCCTTGAAAATGATCAAGACTACACTGAAGATATTGCAAAAAATCAAATGTCTTTGTTAGGGATGATTTTAGAATCTTATAGTTGTTTTGTTGCAGGAAAGATCGGAAATCCAATGCTCACGAAAGAGGATTACGATCAAATTGATGCTGAGGAAATGGAATTGATGGATATTAAATGGTGTATGGCTAGTGTGATGAGACGTGCTGAAAAGTTTAAACAAATTACAGGCCGTGATGATTTTCGTGATGCAAACGTTTCAACTTTAGGTTTTGACAAATCTAAAGTTACATGTTTTCATTGCAGGGAGAAGGGGCATTTCAAGAGGGAATGCAAAAACCGTGAAGCTACCGGTGCCCAGAATCCTTTCGGAAACAATGATTATCACAAGAAGGCCATCTATCATCAAATCACTCAGCCAGCACAGCAGCATGCACAAACGGCTCATGGGAGAGATGTGGTTGATAAAAAGGCTTGTGTTGTTAGTCAGGGAAAATATGATGATTTTACCTGGGAAAAGTATCTTCCGAAAGAAAGCAAAGTGTGTTTAGCTGAACAAGATGACGAGAAGATGGCTGAAGGATTTACTTGGGATGATTTCTGTACAGATCAAGACTTTATGGCCAAAAATACATCTCATGCTTTCTTTGCTAATGCTTATGATTTGAAATGTGCAGAAAGATGCAGAAAAGTCATGGAAGCTGCTGAAGAGAGACAAAGAAAGAACAGAGAGGAGGCAGAAGAGGAAGAGAGATTGAAAGAAGAAGCAAAAGCTGAGAAATTGAGAAGAGCTCAATTTTTAAATTCAAGCAGGACAGTGAAAGAAGTTCCTGAATTTGAGATTAAAGTGGATGCTGAACCGGTCGTGGTCCAAGAAAAATGCATGAACTGTGATTCGCTGATTAAGCAGAACAATGAGCTGTTGCACAATATTCACAAGTTGAAGGAATCGTATGATACAATGAACAGAGAAATTAATAAATATACAGATTCTGATGGTGAACAAGCTGAAGCTATGAATACTTTGAAGATAGCTTATCTGAGACAGCTTGATACAACGAACTATAACATTAAGAAATGTGCAGATCTCGAGCTTGAGTTGGCAACACAAAAGATAGAAACTGAGAAAGTTAAGAAATTATTAGACAGTTACTCATGTTCTACTTTTGTTGTTGACAGGATTTATCCGGTGGTGAAAGATTTGAAGACGTTCAAAGAAGAGCAGACATCGGATGAAGAAAAGTGTGTGACAAATGAAGAAGAAAAATTGAAAGTTTCTGGTAAGAAACCGAGTGTATCCTACAATAGATGTCCGCCCCCGGTCGAAAATGGATATTCACCTCGAAATCCAAATTCAGAAAGAGTCAATAAAGCGATCAATTTGAAATGGGAGTCTGGGTCGTCGGATAACTTACCAGAAAGTATTGATGTCACATATACGTCATCAGACACTGATCATGAGTCAAAGTTGATAAAAAGTATGGTCGATCAGGTGTTAGACACAGATGACAATGAGGAATCAAAACCGAAGTCTAAACCCGAGTCAAAGTCTGGGTCCAGTGCGTCAAAGCCAACAGTCAAAAAGGACAAACGGGTTTATGATAAAGAGTTTTTACTTTCGAAATCTAATTTGAATGATGAATCAGTCAAAGTAGCATATACTTTGAAAGGTTCTGACAAGTTATATTCTGACGAAAGTTTTCCAATAAGAAGTGTCAGACTTGAAATGATTCAAAAGGTTTTCAAAATAACAGAAATTAATATTTCTGAAATAAAAGATTTTAATCTTAATGGAAAACCTAAACAATACACTTCAAGAGATCAACAGAGAATCAATAAGAAAATGGGTTACAATTGTGGTTACAGTTTTCAACAGAAACCAAACCATAATCGTAATTACAAAAAGAAAGGTCTTGGTTTTGTTCCACAGAAAAACTATAAAAATGAAAAAATATATAAACCAAAAACAATGTTTGTTGCAGGAAAAACTACAGAAGCTGAAAAAGAAAAATCTTTCAGAAATCAAACGAATCAAGAATTCCTTACTAAGAAGCAAGAGGACATGAAGAAGAAGGAAGATCCAAAGAAGGTTGAAAAGAGATCTTGTTTTCAGTGTAAAGCTGTGGGTCATGTTGCGAAAGATTGTCCAAAGACATTTCGACCAAAACAAGAAGTCTCCAGAAAAATGAAAGAAAAAGTTGTTGAGAAGACTGAACTGTCAACCCGGAAGTTTACTGGCATTGAAAATTCAACTTTCGAAAAAGGAGAATGTTCAAAGAGTGCTTCAAAAAGGAAAGAAAATGTGCCAAATCAGAAATGGGTTGTGAAAGGTTCAGGTAATTGTTCTGGTGATGAATCTGATTCCATAAAATCAGAGGAGCCACGTGTTGAGAAAAAGGTTGAAAAGAAAGTTCCGAAAGTGGACGATGTGAATTTTCCGCCACTAAGTGCAAAAAATTACAAATCTAAAATCGGAAAAGTTGAAATTTCAAATCAGTTTTATTCTGACAAGAAGAAAATTGATGTTGAAAAAACTTTCAACGGAAATGTAAAACGCATCTTTGGAAAAATGGTCAGTGGTAAGGCCCAAAGCATTCAGGATTTTTATGCTTCCAAAGGATGGGTTTACAGGTTGGTTGAAAGAAACAATGAAAACGATGAGGTTACACCCAAGGAAGGTCAGGCTTGGGTGGATATATTTTTTCAAGAATGAAAATCTGACTTGCCGGAGATCCCAAGATGGTATTGTGGATCATGAATCGGCATTCTTCTAAATCTGTGTTTGAGGTTTTTGGAGGACTTGCCGGAACTCCCAGGTTTGTAAGCGAGGAGTAGGAATCGGCACTTTGAAAATTCAACCAACAGATGGTAATTGGTTGAAAAACAGGTTTGAAAAGCTTAATTGCTAAATCTACAAGTGGTTGTATGGTAGTGGTTGGTGTAGATCTTACAAGTGGTTAAATCAAGGTCATTGAATTGGACTTGATTTAATTATCATTCAAGAATTTGGTAAACAAAGTGATGATGTGAACCCCATTTTTTACAAAAGGTAAAAGCAACTAAACTTATTTTCCGGAAAAAACCATTCTGATTAAAACAAACTTGAGTGTTTTGAAATAATTATGGGAAAATAGTTTGTTGTGAGGGGGAGTTCTGATTGTTTAAGCCAAACGGATGGAGAATTGAGGTGTTTTGATATTAGTTGTCATGTTCTGTACAGTTTGTTTTTCAATTTTCTTTAGATGTATTTGAATTTTAGGGGGAGTAAGAAATTTTTAGAAAATCCAAAAACATCAGAAAATCTGAAAAAGCCAAAAACATGATAAAACTGAAAAATGAGTTTTGTTGCGAAAAAGATGAAATGATAGTACATCAGTGGACTATCACAGCACGCTAAAGAATTGTAAAGTCAAAATGGGATAAACAATCTTACTGCGGATGTGTCAGTAGATTTTCGCACATTTAGTAAATTGAAACGAGATATAAACCTAAATCAAACTTACTTAATTCGTGGGTAACTATTCTTGAATATATGGGTAACCCCCGAAATCTTGTTTGAAAGGTCCCGTATTCTGAGATACTAGGTCTTTATGCTCAGTGATATCTGGGGTATTATTCCGGGACTTCTGTTGTATGGAAATACTGACCTAGTCCCCGAATAATACTTTCTGCAAAAAGCTTTGAAACATAAGCTCGCCCTCAGCAAACTGATTAAACAATAAAATTGATAATCTTTGTTGTTGTAAAAAAGATCCTCTAAAAGGGACCCACCAAAAGTCGAACCGTCATCTCTCTGCTGAACGGAAGTTCTGACCTGAGCTCTCACGGTTTCGCATCTACCCCTTTACAGATATCATCTGTGGTATACTCACTTGTAAGACTGAATATTTGGGATCTGGATACGGGAGTATATTCAAGTGGAGTGATACACAATTGAGTTTAAGTCTCTAAAACATTAATATCGTATCTCGAATCAATTGAAATCTGTGTGAAAATTTAAGTGGACAAACATACTGACAATCTAGGTAAATTGTTTAGAACTTAAAACGATTAGAAGCTTAACGGTGTTTGTGATATGTTTCATAACTGATATGATACTCTTGCACAAACTCACAAAAATATTGTCTGTAAATATTTCATTTCTGCATTTATTTTTTTTGAAAATCCAAAAAGATTTTTGGTGTGTTTTAGCATAAATTTTGAAAAATCAAAAAGATTTTCGACAACTGGTGTTGAGATGCTGATTTTCGAAATTCAAAGTGCTAAACTTGAAGAACTGGTTTGGGGAGTATTTGTGTAGATGGTAAAGTTGTTTTGATAAGAACCAGTAATCATTTCTTGAATGCAAAATCATTATTGTTTTGGTTCAACATAGTTTTAAATTGTTGAGAAGTTTTAATCTTTGTAGAAACTTATGGTTAGGTAGAGATTGTGCAGGTACATGTGTTAAAGTGCCAGGTTACGATCTTGAACCTGATGGGAGCCTGTTAACAATCTTAGAACCAGTGAAAGTTTGAATTCCAGACTACGATCCCAGCTGTGTAAGAGGGGGAGTCTGAAGACACCATGTCAACATTCAAGAGAAAAGAGTTTGATGATGATGAAGATAGAGAACGAGGATTCTTGGAACGACAGATATTTCAAAGGCAGATTGTCGACTGATGAAGACTGTAGACTAACATGTGCGAAGATTCTATGAAGACTCCGACAACATCCGAGGGGGAGTCTGTTAGTGCACCTACGTCTGTTGACTACGTCTTACATCGAGTCTTGAAGATTGAACAGATTGGAAATGGCACGGATACCTAGAAACAGGAGATTGTATAGGGATAGCTTATATGTACATGTTCTAGGGTCGCTTATGTGTCATTATAGGTTAGGATCGCTTATTTGGAATGTTGCTCGACCGCTTTTCTGTCATTGGTTGGACCGCTCATACGTACATGTACGTATGAGCGGACCAGAAAGTCTATATATAGGTCCACATGAGCGGTTCTAAAACACATAGTTGATGGTGTTTTGTTCCGGTACTCTGCCGAAGTGCTGTCTGATCGTGTAATTGTGTTCAATATCAATAAAACAGCAAGATTAAAGTGAATACAGCTTGAATAGCACCGGATTATTAGTTTCTGCCTCTTAATTCGGATACGAACTTCTCTGAACGACTCAAACAGGTCGACGAACGATCCTACACCCGTGGTGGGCAATAGAAGCTTCTATAGGTTTGTCTTTTCTGCTGCTTCTTGGGCATGGCCCCGTGCTGGCTGAGCACGGGGCGTGTTCAGTCTTCTGACTTCTCTATTCTGCTTGGGAAGATGCCGTTGAGGGGTCGGGCAATCCACTTTTGTTCCTTTTCTTGTGTTTATGTTAGATTTAGCTGTCTTTTTGCTTCTTTTGTGAATTTGAGCTCATTTTATCCTGAAAATACAAAAGGAAGACACAAAAACACTCTTTTTCCAACATTAGTACTTAAAAAGGGTTAGTTTTATGCCTCAATTGATGTAATTTATATGTTGCATTTTACACACATCACCTTTCTGAGCATGATATTCAAGTTCTTCTCGAGGATCTCCGGATAAACGAAACACTACACTTCGTGGAGAAGCCTGTCGAAATCATGGACCGCCAAACCAAGCAGCTCAGATGCTTGCGCATTCCCATTGTAAAGGTTCGATGGGAAGGCAAACGAGGCGCCGAGTTCACATGGGAACTCAAAAGCGACATGAAGACAAAGTACCCACAGTTGTTTGTTACGGCCAAAGCTTAATTTTGGGACGAAATTCCCTAAACAAGGGGAGACTCTAACACTCCGTGTTTCGAAAGTCAAAGTCAAAGTCAAGATTGAAGTCAAAGGAAGAAAAGATTGCTAATTGCGATCTGTCACTCCTTGCTCAATTCCTGTTTTGACTCCTTTGACTCGTAGTTAGTCTAATTTATGCTTAACGTTAGTTGTATTATGTGGAGTATCTATTAATAATCGAAGTTTATTCGTTATTTATCAATGTTTATCGCTTATCACAATCGCGCTCGCAACCCAATTTACGCATTTTGGTTATTGTTATACGTGTGTGTGCCCTTATGTGTTACTTGTGCGTGTTTATTTATCTTGTGTTGTGGCAATCAATCAAAACGCAATCGAAACTCAATCGCAATCGAATCGCGAACGCTAAACGTAAGTGAATTAAGATGATTGTATGTTAGATATAGTAGTTGGGATTAAAAGTAATTTTAATAGGAAACTCAATCGCATTCGCATCGCTCGCAATCCCAATCGAAATGGCAAAACTCGTCAAATCAAGTCACTGATCGACCAGGCAGCTAACCGATCGACCAGCTATCCGATCGAACTGCAGTTCGATCGATCAGCCAGTCGGCCGGCCTGCTAGCCGATCGACCAGCCTCTCTCCTCTCCTTTCCACTTTGGGTAACCCTATAAATACCCCTTGTCACCATCACACTTTCTACTTTTGGCTACTGACGTCCGACCAGCTCGTTCTTCCCACTTTTCTTCAGATTGCGCTCGATTCCAGTAAGATCTCGTCCTAAATCTTGTACTTCCTTAATCTACACGCACTCCTACACCTTTCTATCTTTTGAATCTTACTTTTTAACCGTGAAATCATCAAGATTCAAGGTGTTCTAGGATGACATCATCATGTGTTCTTGAAGAACTTCATGTGTTGGCCTCAATCCACCAAGGACAACTTAGATCTAACCGATTTCCACATAAACAGACAAAGATCTTTCATAGATCTAAACATATTCACAATGAAAAGGATTGAAAGATGGTTTTCTAACTTTCTTTCACTCTTTTACACTCAATGCCTTCAAAACCGATAGAAACGGAGCTTGTGGCGACCTACTACTCATTCTTGTGGTTGTATGGCCAAAGATCTGGATTCTATCCACGAGGTTCACCGATTTCGGGTTAGACATGGAACACCGTCTGAACAGTTAGCTAATCGGATTCGGGTGATTCCTGTCCGATTAGGAGTACCAAGTATTGACGAGGTTTCTGTTGTTTAGCACGTTGTCACAACACCTCGATAAAAATGACAAACAATCAAAAACAACCAAGTGTAAGATGAACAGGTCGACCAGGATGGAGTGCTATCCGATCGGACTGCTGTCCGATCGGACTGCTGTCCGATCGAACAGCCAATCCGAATGAATGGCCAATCCAAACGACTTGCACCTTGGTTCCCACACTTAAACTATTCACCAACATTCGAAGTCTGATCGTTGAACGAGTTGTTGTCCGATCGGACTACCATCTGACCGGGTTAACCGCTCGAACATGTGACAATTAAACTTCAACACTTAAACAATTTACTACATGTTCAATGCACAAAGGATGCCGCCCGATTGAACGACCATCCGATCGAGTGACAACCTGTTGTGAACTTGTTCTCACTGAAGCGCCCAACCAATCCGGTTGACCGGCCGATCGAACGACCGTCCGATCGACCGACCTGAAAGGTAGAGATACTTCCATATTTTCAAAATGCTACAAAAAAACTTCAAAAGTCAAACCATCATACACAAACACATCTTCACCTAAAGAAAGAAACAATCCACTCGAAAGGTCACCCAATCGGATGACCATCCGAGCGGACTGCCACTCGCACAACCAGCTGTCCGATCGGACTACCATCTGATCGAACTGTTGTTCGACCCACTAACCCTTGCATCGTTTTGAGTGTCACTTATCATTATCATATCGTTCTGATCAGGCTAACCTTACTCTCTAAGCGCTCCCTTCAATCCATCATCGCTGTGAGTATACTCGACCCCTTTTTGCTTTCACACTTTTGGGTGTTACATACGTTACCTATATTCAAATCACATCAATCACACAACGCAACACTATTTAAACGCTAACCATTATCGCATGTTATACGTGACTTAATGAATGCCTGTTTGTTATGTTTACACATGGAATGTTGTCTACCTGCCTTAACGACGATAGTACTATAGTTTGGACTCAGCACCTGTTCACTCAGGGGTTGTTAAAGACAATTAGTTACATGGCTCACAGTGGTGAGTGTGTTTCGCGAACTGCCTTGGGCAGTCAACCCGCAGTCATTGGTATCGATAGGTTCATGTCGATAACTAACATGCCTCATTTTACACTGTGTACGTGCTGGTTATGCGTAACGCTTTCGAACTCTATATGTTATTATCAAACCTGTATACTCACCTTTACACTATGTGTATTGACTCTTACTTTAACGTATGTGACAGGTGCTTAGGATGCTTATTTGCTTTCTGTGGTGTGAAATCGAGGCTAGGAAAGACCTAGGTCAACAATAAACATTTGTCTGTAATAAAATCTGAGTTGTCGGAACAGAACAATTTGACTAGATCTTTTCTGTAATAATTGTATTATCTTATATGACATGGTATGGGACATGTTACTTTAAATATTTGGTAAATATAATTGTTATGGAAACTTCTAGACAATCTGTTTCGCTCAGTGCCACGCCCCGATGATTCCGCCATCGGTTGGGGTGTGACACAAAGATAACTTGGGTGGCTTGGCAAAACGCCATGGCCCCTAAGGAAAAAGGAGGGTTGTGTGTAGGCTATCTCTCTAAGGGAGGCTAACTTGGCCATGTTGGCCAAGTGGTGGTGGAGATACAAGGTGGAAAACAATAATTTATGGAGGCGGGTAATTTGGAGTGTGCATCACAAACCACGTTCTTGTAATTTCATCCCAGGTAAGTCGACTATCACAGGGCCTTGGAAACAGATCAGTAAAATTGCGAACGACCTGCTGTCATATGGCATAAATCTAGAATCTTTATTTGGGTGCACATGAGGGGAAGACATTTGTTTTTGGAATGATCGTTGGTTGTTGGGTGAATTGCTGGAATCTAGGTTCCAGCTTCTGTACAATTTGGAGTCGAGAAAGAATGCAACGGTAGCAGATAGAGTTAAAGTTTTGGATGGCATCACAACATTCATCTTCCAGTGGTCTCGCGAACACGCTTCAGTTGAGTAAGTAATTCACTTGGAAGAGTTGACAGAAGCTTTAATGATGATGACAGTTGGGTAGGGTGACACTAAATTGTTTTGGAACTTGGAAGCAGATGGAGTTTATTCGGTTCGTATTCTTAGTAATTGGTTGTCTAGTGAGAAACTTTTAGATTTAGGGCTTGGATTCGAGTGGAATAAATAGACTCCCCTCAAGGTTAATTTCTTATCCTGGAGGTTGTTGCTGAATAGACTCCCGATTATGGACAATCTGATTAGAAGGAATATTCAAGTAGAGTCGGCATGGTGTAGGCATTGTGATCAGTTTGTCGTATCAGCAGAGCATCTCTTCATTACATGTCAGTTTGCACAGAATATCTGGGACTTCGTTTCACAATGGACCAGGTGCACGAGGTTCTTTTTGTTTGGTGTCGAAGACCTGTTTGATGCGCATAAACAAGCAAGGGGGTCCAGAATTTGGAAGAAGGTTGTTTTGTCGATAGTACAAATCTCAGCTTGGTGCATATGGAAGTGTAGAAACGGGGTGATCTTCGACCAGAAAACAACCAATATAGTGGGAGTTAAAGAACAAATCAAGCACCTCGGTTACATTTGGATTACGAACCGTGCTACGGCACAAACGGTCACTTGGGAGCAATGGTGTAAACTTGATTTATCTTGTATGGTTATTGGATTGTAGTTCTACTGTACTGTACTCTTTTTTTTGGTGAGAACTAACAAGTTGTTGGTTCTAGTTTAAATAAATTTTGTTGGTCGTTCAAAACAAATTAAGATCTGCATTTTGTATAGATGTCTCTCGCCCTCTTAGTAAGATCTATACCCATGGGTGTGCCTATCACCATTTCTTTACATAAATCGTTTCCCTTACTTAGCCACCTGCGTTCGTGCGTTTCATGGGTAACTTTTTTCAAAATATCTTTCTGGCCTTCTATAATAAGATTGACAACATGTGAGGCAAATGCAGAAAAAAATTTCCAAACCATTAGTTTCAAGATGGAAAAAAGATTGTTTGGTGTGACAAACAAGTAATGATCTTATGTTGTATATTAACACATACACTGAATTGAAAGAATATCCATAAATTAGGTTGTTGGAAAAATGTTTATTGCATTTGAGGAACCTTGCTTTATTTTCCTTTTAATGCTTGGCAGGGTGAGTAGACATGAATAATAATCACACTGTTTCATCATAAATAGAAATACACCAATGAATTCACCGTCCTTTACAATTCTTTCAGAACTACAGTAAATTTAGTTACCAGCGACTTGCAAGATCATAATGAAGTTTACAACAAAAACACATAAAAGCTATTCATGCCGTGATATAACCAATTGGACCGAATTTAACTCTAATACGTGCTCTCAACCGGATTTTAAGGAATAATGGATTTTACTAATCCTAACTATCACCAGTTGGCCGGCAATGGACCCAACTTCAAAAATAACCACTGGCAGTCCCACCTTTTGACATTTTGTAAAACATTGGACCTTTGCTAATAGCGTTATAACGTTGATAACGTGGCATGATGCCGTGTCATAAAATTTAAACTAGGATGGTTACGTGGCAATTAAGCTGATTTTGTGGCTTTGAACTTGGTGTGGAATTTATAATAAATTAACCATATCCAAATAAATCCACCCACTACAATCTGTAACACCCCAAAACTCGAATATTTATATTCTCTATATGTTTCCATATGATATAACATGAAAGAAATTAACTAGGTTCTTTGAGGTAACTAAATTACTTAAGTTAGTTAACTTATAAGTTCAATAACAAGGGGTACATTCTTGTGGCTAAATAAAAATAACAAACAATACTATAGGGGCTAAAAGGGGTCAAATTGGAAAGTCTTTTAATTAAAAGATGGGGAAAAAGGAAAAGCCCATTTTTGGGCAGAAACATATGTCGACACACACATAGTGTGTATGTGTGTTCTTGGGTGAATCAAAGGAGAAGGAGAAGAGAAGGAATTCGAAAACTGCATGGATAAATATGTGGGTTTGGAAGTGTTCATCATCTCCTAAGCATCAAGTAAGTACCCGAATTTCCTCTTGAATCTTTTTAGATGAAGTTCTTAGTGGGTTTTGAGGAATTTACCTTAATTGGGTAACTTGGGAGAATGGGGTGGTTGAATTTGGGTTTAGATGCACTTAATCTAGTGTCAATAATGATTTAATCACCTAAAAATTCGAGTTTTAATGAGAAAATCCATGTTCAAGAACTATGGGGTTTTTGATGGTTTATGGGTTAATACGCATGAGTTGGGAGAACTAAAGATTTCATTATGTTTGATGTTTATGTATGATTGATGCCTATTTTTTAGTAAGAAAATGGATGCTGATGGCATGAGTTAGGTAATCAAGCATGAAGGGGTTGTACATTGTGCTTAGATAGTAGTACGCACACAAGGTGTTTGATGAAATGTCTTAATGACAATAATATGTGAAATTGTCTTCAAGTAATAGAGGAATATGTAAAGAATGTGGAAATAATGTATTTGATAATATAATATCATGAGGAATATGTCCTTGATGAAGTCCATGTAAGAACGTAGTTAATGTGTGATTCGGTAGGAGTGCGCTTTATGAGCTTGCACAATATGCTTGATTGATGTAACGCACATCTTGTGGATTGCATAATTGCCTATTAGTGATTGATAAGTAAGGGTGAAACGCATGAGATCCTAGAAAAGGGTAATGTTGGAATGATGTCGGGTTAGCTAAGTATGTGATAGGGTGCTAGTTGGGAAGTTATGAAAATGCTAACGTGAACAAAATGAGTATACATATAACTAGGTGATCATGTGTTCGTATGTACGTCACTACATGAGTATGAAATAAATATAACGTTCGTAGTATAACCCACTATAATAAGATGGAGGTAAAAGATTAAGTTGAAAGTTCATATCATAGGCAGTTGACTTTCTATTAAAATATGAAACTTACATACCCGCGAAACTAATTGGACAGCTGTGACACCTGTGTCACCGCGACCATCAAACAAATACCAAGCCAACGAAATATTGTATTTCATACTTGGGATCTTGTATAAATATGTGTATCTTTTGCACATATCAATTCTTGTTCAATTTCAAATTCTACAACACTTTCTGGGGAATTATACGCAAACTAGTGCGTAAACATACTCAGTTTAATGCGACAAATACTCCGGAACATCAACATATACTTAACATACCTTAAATAACCTTTACATAACTTAGAAATAAGTTTTGAAGGCTTTGGTATGGCAAAAACAAGTTAATTCGCTTACAGGGACTAAACTTGACAAACTGCGAAAGTATGCCAATTTGAACTGTAACGAACATTCCGGAACATGTCCATAAGTTAAACATACCATAAATATCTTTTACATAGCTTAGAAATAGGCTTTGAGGGGTTTGGTATGCTAAAATAAACTTTTGGGTCATTCAGGGACTAAAAGTGTCAAAAAGTGCACAAGTTTGCACTTTCGCGCATAACTTACGTTCTGAATACATCCGGACATCCAAAAATTTATGTAAGCATCCTTATATTATGCCTTAGTGTTTGGTATGAGAAAAATCCATTCGTCGCGTCATTTGGATCGTCTTTCGCGCTTATGTGCATTCCGTCGTAATTAAGCGAACATCGCGATCGTACGACCAAACGAACCGACATCCGGAATATTTTTGAGCATATTTCAAGTCCCCTACACTCTAACTTCATCTTAGAGCCTTGAAATGAGGTTAAAGGGGCTTAAACGTGCCAAAAATGGGCCAAATTGCATGTTTCTGAAGTGCAGGGACTAAAACTGAAAATTCTGAATTGTGACCCTCAGGCGGGGCGCGTAAGGATTGCCCAAATCCTTACGCGGGGCGTGTCAGACTTGCAGACCAGATTCAATGTTTGAATCCACTTGCAGTTGGCCTTTCGTTCGTTCAAGGGGCAATGCCCTTTCACCCAATCAAGAGCCAAGGGCCATTTTCAGTAACCACAACATTTTGACAAGTGGACGCTTAGGATCGTGGCACGAAAATCAGGAAATGATCCTAACGGCTCTACTTTTCCTATAAATACCCCCCCCCCCTTTGGTGTAAAACCCACACAAATCTGATCAAAATGCTCTAAGTTGATGCCATTGCTTCATACCTGAGCTCTTTGATCTAGATTAGCATTCGGGGACCCTCCGTAAGTATTCTTTCGTTCTTTTATTCGCTTTTCGAGTCCGAAAGTCAACGTTTTGCTGACTTTCTGCATTGACCAGCCTATGGTCAATAAGAAGTTCGTGGAACTTCAAAACGTGAGCGCGATCACGATGGTTATAGTCCGTAGTGACTATACTACTGATTACCACGTTATCTAGGCTCAGTGACGAGTCGTAGTTTCGGCCAAAATGCGCATTCTTGTGTATTTTGTAACCAAACTACTCGTGAGCATCAAAGCCGTTTGTTTTGATGCCAAACCTGTTTTCTAAAGTTAGTTAAGCATGTTCTAACATGCTTAGCTCGTCACTTTTAGTTTAGTGCTTATATAGGGTCGTAAGGTAAGCGATCTAAACCATCGCTTATACTTTCGAACCCAACCCATTTGGTCGATCATTAGGATCCGACCAAACACATTAGGTGACCATAGCTATAACCTTCCGAGGTTATACCTTGTGGTCGCGATGTTAGGCGTTCCGAACGCGTTCTACGCGAACGACGCGTTAGGGTAGCATAAGCTACCTAAACGGGTCGTAATGGGTCGTAAGCACTTAGGTTAGGTTTTATTTTAGTATGTAGGCTTTGTTAAACCATATTACACGAGTCTCCATACTCGTTTCGTTTACGAACCCGCATACTATCTGATCCTTCCGATTTTGGTCCGGTATATTAATGTAGCTACCTATTAGGTGCCGTTTGATATTCCGTGATCTCTAGCATTATCTGGTTATTATACAAGAACTCCGAAGCAATCTCAGGTGAGTACATTGAACCCCTCTTTTACCGTTTTCCAAACTGTTTTGGGGTGAAACACATGTGCCTATCTGTTACTTTCATGCTTTCCGGTTTTCACATCATATACTTGCTATGTTCGATAGTACATATATAGTACATGATTTCATTCCGTCTATGCTATGTATGTCCATTGTGTGCATACTTAGTACATCACTTTACAATACGTTACATGCTATGTATGCCCATTGTGTGCGTACTAGTACATTGCTTTACATTACATACTATGTATGTCCATTGTGTGCATACGTAGTACATTGTTTCACATTGCATTTTTGTTGCATATGCTCATCCAGCATATGAACACATTATACTACATTTTGAACCGTTGTACTCTACAATACATTTCATGCTACGTACGTCCATTGTGTGCATACGTAGTACATTGTTTCACATTGCATTTCTGTTGCATATGCTCATCCAGCATATGAACACATTATACTACATTTTGAACCGTTGTAACCATTTGACTATGTGAACCGTCTTAACCTTTTGATTATATGAACCGTTTGTAACCATTGAACCGTGTAAACCAGTTGTATCCGTTGACATGATTTACATATGACATTAGACATTTGACTATAGATAAACATTTCCACGATTGTTAAACACTTCATCTCGATGGTTTGGTTTGAGTAAGTGATTAAGTAACGAGGCGTGTGTAATATGATACAAGCGTGGTGGATACGTCGCTGGTACTTCCTATATATAAGTGTTTGTATGGTATTAACATATCGTAGCGTTATTTGAATCATTTCAATTTGACACATATGACATTTTATACAAATAACACACTTTTCACGAGACATTGTTTTACAAACGACTCATCTTACACAAACTCATTTTACATGGTTATCCGTTTAACCATACAGTGTTCTCTTATTTATACATACCATTTGATCTTACCGCTTTTCAAATGATTTACAAGACAAAGCAAAATACGAGGTTCATGACTAAACATTTTCTCAAACATAAGTCGTGAATTCCGTTTTCACAAAACCAATGTATCTCACAAGCATTTTTATGCTGACGTACCTATTTTCACATGTGTTTTCAGGAGATGATGCATAGGACTTGTCAAGACATACTTAGGCGGACCTGTGCCTTAGTGCCTTAAAACGAGACAAGAACTAGTTAATTTATGTTATGTACTCTTTGGTTCTTGTTTAAACAATGTAAACATTCATGTTTGATTAATAAAACGAAACTTCAATTGCCATGGATTTGAAACAATTGATTCTGTTACAACACTCCCCGATGTTTCCGCCACGATTTGTATGTTCTTCGTGGTCGGGGTGTGACAGAAAAGTTGGTATCAGAGCCAATGGTTATAGGGAATTAGGTTATTAGTAATGCTTTGACCTAGTCTATAACCTTCCTAGGACCCTAACGCGAGTTTACTTGCGTTTAGTCATAAAACAATACCGTCACCTATCCTTAGGCGATGACCACAACAAGAACATAAATTTCAAAACCGCTTTGAATATTAATCATCTGTTCTAGGATGATTGATTACTAGGTTTTGAACCCTCTTTTATAAGGTTTTGAACCCTCTGTTATAAGGTTTTGAACCCCTTTGAATTTTCAAAACTCTCGTCAAAGTTTTGGATCCTAAATAGTGTGAACACGTGCAAACTGGAAGAGTGAATGCCTGTACCCCGGGTTTTCTGTCTAAGGTTAGAGTGTTCGTACAAATCCACATAATCGGACCAGTCACTCTTACCTGGGAACTCTTGGGGTGAGTATCCACTTATAGGCGAGCATGTCTTCGCGATACACTATGAGGATCTATTTGCTTTGATTCAGCCTTGGTGTTGTTTGTTTGCTTCGTGGATTCAAACAAATGACCATCAACCATGATTATGGCCGGTAATTGTAACATCCTATTCTTACCCAATGCCATTTCATTTGTTTTCTTTCTTGTTTCTCTACTAGAATGCCTCCTCGACGCGAAAACCAGATAGTGACTGCCGAACTAGCAGAGATCATTGTGCAGCAAATGGCTGCTCAATTCCTAAACCTCTTTGCTCAATGGAACCAAGCCAACAACAACAATAATGCCCCCTGCAACTTCAAGACGTTCAACTCGGCTAAGCCATCAAAGTTTTCTGGATCTCAAGGAGCGACTGCCCTTCTGCAATGGTTCGAGAGTTTAGAGAACACTTTCAGACATGTTCAATGTCCAAACGAGCGAAAGGTAGAATTCGCATCTAGCGTCTTTGAGAAACGAGCTTTGACATGGTGGAATGGTGTGATGAGAGATAGGGGTGCCGATGTGGCACTGGCTCAAACATGGCAAGAGCTTCGAGCTCTGATGATGAAGGAATTCTGTCCTCGTCACGAGATCAGGGCCTTGGAAACGGAGTTCGACAATCTTAAGCAAGTTAGCGGTGAGCATCGAGCCTACACGGACCGTTATGAGGAGTTAAGTTTGTTATGCCCGGATATGGTTACACCTTTGGATAAGGCAATCGAAAAGTACATTGACGGCCTCCCTGACTCAATACAAGACATTGTGACTGGTAGCAACCCTACTACAGTTAGACAGGCCATTGAGCTATCTGCAACCTTGACTGAATCAAAGATCAGGAAAGGTAAACTTTTCCGAAAGGGTGACAAGAAACCGGTCGGGGAATCGAACCCAATCGAGGAATCAAAGACCATGGATGAACAGACGAATCTCCTAAGAAGTCAAAGAAGCGAAAGACTTCTCAGAACTTCGCCGTGGTCGCTCACAATGGTCAAGCCGTCCCCAACCAACCAGCTCAACCCCCTGCTAGAAAACCATACAATGGAACTGCACCCTTGTGCAACCAATGTAGCCTCCATCATCACGCCAATGTGCAGTGCCGCAAATGCCAAACTTGTGGACTTATAGGCCACACAACAAGGGTCTGCCCAGCTGCAGCTGCACCAAACCAAGCTGGCAACAATCCTGCTCAAGGTCGTTTTCTACCAGGCTCTTGTTTCAACTGTGGCGAGATGGGTCATTTCCGAAGAAATTGCCCAAGGCTTGCTAATGCAAATCCAGCACAGGGATAAGCATCTGACTGACTAGAAGACAACATCGTTTAGAAATAATCATGTCTTATGTATTATTTTCTTTTGTTGTCAAAATCCAAGAAACAGTTGTTATCGTTGTTTATAAATAAATCTTTTATTTGCATTGCAATGTATTTCTGTGGTTGCATGTATAAACGACATATCCCTTACAATACCGACAATCAAGGAACCGTATTCCTTAAAGAACAAACTACCCCCCAAAATTCTCCCATTCTATAATCGCTTGCGTCTTCCACAAGATTCCTAAGTACCCGTTTATTCTAAGGAAACGAAGTACAAAAGGTACCACTATAAATCCTTAATAGGGTACCTAAGGATTTCCCGTAAGTCCTAAATTGTTGTATACCTTAATTCGAATGTGGTGATTCCTTGTAATCAAAAATCGAATTTTGGGAGATCTTCTTATCTTCTCAGATAGATTCCAGTGAACATTGAGGCCCGTCGACAGGTTTCCATATCCGTATTCAATCGATAAACAAGTTAATAACAAATTATTATCAAGTTAAACAATTATGTGACTTTGTGCTTATGTGTTCCCTTATGTGTTGTTGTGTGATCCAAATTATGTTATCCAAATCCTCGTAGAATCCTACATCCTTGTACAAGAGATTCATCGTAGGATACCCAAAAGTATTACTTAAAATCCTTAATGGACTTCTACGTTACAGTTAAGTCCCTTGGATTATAAAGTACTACTTCATAATTAGACCCCTTGTGTGGTCTAGTTAAACAGATTGATCCAAAAAAAAAATCTGGTTAGGGATATCATGTGATGATATAGCTGAAGGGACTCCTTGGTGGCCTAACTAAGAAGATCCCCTGTCGATCTAATTAAAAGGACCCGATGGAAGTCTAGTCACCCTCATCACAAGTTTGATATCCTTCCCCAAAACATTACAAAACAAACTGTGCGGACTGTGCAAGGGATTACGTAATTATGGATGCATACATAATTATGGAATTTAGTGCACAGAAATCACAGCAGGTTCTGTCATGTGTTTAGAGTTAACCCTATTCATTTCCAACTCTGATGAAGCAACCGTTGAAAATGACTCCGTTAGTTCATTTTCGTTACTGACGATTTATCCGTTGGGGAAATGAATATCCGTTGTGTAATCCTTCATTTCCAACTCTGATGAAGCAACCGTTGAAAATGACTCCGTTAGTTCATTTTCGTTTCTGACGATTTATCCGTTGGGGAAATGAATATTCGTTGTGTAATCCTTCATTTCCAACTCTGATGAAGCAACCGTTGAAAATGACCCTGTTAGTTCATTTTCGTTTCTAATGATTTATCCGTTGGGGAAATGAATATCCGTTGTGTAATCCTTCATTTCCAACTCTGATGAAGCAACCGTTGAAAATGACTCTGATGTGTGTAAAATGCAACATATAAATCACATCAATTAAGGCATAAAACTAACCCTTTTTAAGTACTAATGTTGGAAAAAGAGTGTTTTTGTCTTCCTTTTGTATTTTCAGGATGAAATAAGCTCAAATTCACAAAAGAAGCAAAAAGACAACTAATTCTAGCATAAATACAAGAAAAGGAATAAAAGTAGACTGCCTGGACCCTCAACGGCATCCCCCAAAGCAAAGAAGAGAAAGCAGAAGTCTGAACACGCCCCGTGCTCAGCCAGCACGGGGCCGTGCCCAAGAAGCAGCATAAAAGACAAACTTATAGAAGCTTCCATTGCCCACCACGGGGCCGTGTCCAGCGGGCACGGGGGCGTGGTGAAAGTACAGCAGGCGCATTAATTGTAATTGCGAATTACAATTAATGAGGAGAGAGAGTGTCAGACGGGCACGGGGGCGTGTCCAACGGACACGGGGCCGTGCCCAGCCTTCTGTTCAGCCTATAAATAGGAGTGCTTGGTTTCATTCCATCTCATCCCTTGGCACACCACCTCTCTCACACTTCATCCACCACCCACCACCACCATAACACCATCATCCACCACCATCATCCATTGTCCATCGTAGAGTGTGTGAGTCGTCTCGAGATCCAAGATTGATCGTAAGAGTTCTTGACAATCAAGGCCATGTTTGCCTAAGTCTCTTACATCACTTGGTGAAGACAAGTGTTTAGTATAATACTTTTTATTTTCAATCTTTTGCACTTTTTATTTGGTTTTGTATTAATGACTTTAATAACTAGTTACTTATGTTGAAGGTGATCTTTCCTTATCGTTTGTCCGTGGTGTCTTGGCATTATTTTACTGTCTATATAAAATAAAGGATTTTCACCATTCATATCTCCACGGTCTATATGGAGGTATGTTGGCTACCTGGTCGGGGGTTAAGGGAACGGTTTGGTAAGGGTCTTGCCCTTGTTCAGCGTTTAGAGGTCTTGTGATGTGTGTAAAATGCAACATATAAATCACATCAATTAAGGCATAAAACTAACCCTTTTTAAGTACTAATGTTGGAAAAAGAGTGTTTTTGTCTTCCTTTTGTATTTTCAGGATGAAATGAGCTCAAAATCACAAAAGAAGCAAAAAGACAGCTAATTCTACCATAAATACAAGAAAAGGAACAAAAGTGGACTGCCCGGACCCTCAACGGCACCTCCCAAGGCAAAGGAGAAGAAACAGAGTCTGAACACGCCCCGTGTCCAGCGAACACGGGGGCGTGCCCAGGAAGCAGCAGAAAAGACAAACCAGTAGAAGCTTCCATTGCCCACCACGGGGCCGTGTCCAGCGAGCACGGGGGCGTGGTGAAAGTACAGCAGGCGCATTAATTGTAATTCGCAATTACAATTAATGAAGTGAGAGAATGTCAGACGGGCACGGGGCCGTGTCCAGCCTTCTGTTCAGCCTATAAATAGAGGAGCTTGGCTTCATTCTCTCTCATCCCTTGGCACACCACCTCTCTCACACTTCATCCACCACCCACCACCACCATAACACCATCATCCACCACCATCATCCATTGTCCATCGTAGAGTGTGTGAGTCGTCTCGGGATCCAAGATTGATCGTAAGAGTTCTTGACAATCAAGGCCATGTTTGCCTAAGTCTCTTACATCACTTGGTGAAGACAAGTGTTTAGTATAATACTTTTTATTTTTAATCTTTTGCACTTTTTATTTGGTTTTGTATTAATGACTTTAATAACTAGTTACTTATGTTGAAGGTGATCTTTCCTTATCGTTTGTCCGTGGTGTCTTGGCATTATTTTACTGTCTATATAAAATAAAAGATTTTCACCATTCATATCTCCACGGTCTATATGGAGGTATGTTGGCTACCTGGTCGGGGGTTAAGGGAACGGTTTGGTAAGGGTCTTGCCCTTGTTCAGCGTTTAGAGGTCCTGCTTGGGACCTGGGTCAAATTTAGTAGGATCTCCTTCAATGCCCATAGGTATTGGATGGCGGGGATCCAAACTCTTTGACCCCCTCATAAGTTAACTACTATTAATACTATAACCCGGCTATTTAGGACTGTATCCCTGCTGACTCAGACTACTTAGCCGAGGGTAACGTCACCGCCAGAAGCGGGGCCTACCACAATTTGCATTAATAACTTAATTCATTATCTTTCAATAATCCGACCCTTTAGGATTGTATCCTTGCTGACTCAAACTACTGGGTTGAGGGTAACGTCGCCTTCAAAAGAGGGGCCTACTACAATAACTAAGATAATCTCTTAAACAAGTGCAAAAGTGCGAAAATAATCAAAGGTTATACTAATACACGTGGCGGATCCAAGTGATTCATCTTGTCTATCTGTTTTTATTTTATTTTTATTTTCAGCATTTAGTTAGTTTTTATTTTCTTAATTTAAAACATTTTTCTAACCTTTTTGATTTGATTAGACGTTGAGGATAAACCGGTATTAAAAGCTCTTGTGTCCTTGGACGACCTCGGTATCTTACCAACACTATACTACGTCCACGATGGGTGCACTTGCCCATATGTGTGTTTAGTGTTAGTGAATATCGTGTTTTATAAATTTAAAACTTGGCTAAAAGTGTAAAAAAGGGCTTAAATATATATCTAAAAATATAACACACTTCACGCACATCAAGTTTTTGGCGCCGTTGCCGGGGACACAAGGATTTTAAGAAAGTTAGGAATCAACGGCCTAATCATATTTTTATTTTTCTTTAATTTTTTAGGATTTTTTTTTAGATTTTTAGCTTCTGCAGAGCTCAACACGGGGCCGTGCCCGCTGAACACGCCCCGTGTTCAGTCATTGGAACTGGCAATCCTGTTTTAAGTCAGACAGTAGGCTGAACACGGGGCCGTGTCCACTCAACACGCCCCCGTGCCCAAGATTCAGTTGCTGAAAACAGAACCGTTAGATCCCGGCGGTTGGTAATTTCTGACACAAACATGAGTGATAGTAATTCTTTTTACTTTCGGCACTCTTATGGTTTGTGGTGTCGGATTTGTGGAGGCGAACATGAGGAATTAAAATGTTTTTTCCTCACTTATAGGCCCCACTATATAGACCCACCGATTCCTTGTAACCTTAAGAGGGGCGAAAGTAAAAATAAGCACTATTTCTCCCTCGAATGCGCCCAGCCAGATATTCTAGGAGAAATGCTCCTTGACGAGTTATTTCAACTAGAAGAACTACTTCTCAATTGGTCAAAAGAACTTAGGAAGGATTTTTTAGATCCATCCCAAGATGATGACCATGAGGAAATGTTGGAACCGCATTCCGACAACCTCGTTGCTCCCGAAAATACCTTCTTACCTAGAAAAGACGCGGACGATAGTCGTCCCTGTGCCGATTGTGCCGTGAAGGACTCCCCATCGACTTCGTTCGGTGCATACATAGACCTGAGCGATTCGGCATACACCTTCTTTAACGAGAGCCCGGGAAAGGGTTGGACTTGTCCACCTAGAATGAAAATAGGAATTACCCTCACCGACAACCTCTTGCGTTCTCGCCTTAGTATAGGACAATTAAGGTATCTTAGGCACTATGGGGTTGTTCCAACAAGTCAAGAGCCACCCGATATAGATTAGCTCCTTAGTAAAGACAAAACTTCATAAGACAGCTTTCCGACACGGGGCCGTGCCCGGCCAACACGCCCCCGTGTCCACCAAAAGATTCCCCTCTGATCAGAACGTCAGAATACGGACAAACTGTGTCAGAATTTTATCTGCACACGGGGCCGTGTCCAGCGGACACGGGGCCGTGTCCAGCAGGCTGTCGTTTTCTATAAATGCAGCCAAAAATCTTGCACATTTGGACCAACTTGGGGACAGAGATTTGAAGGAATCTTCTCTCAAACAATCCTAGGTAAGTCTAAAAGAAGTTTCCAACAACCCATCTTGTCCTTTCCTCTTCTAGACATTTCCTTCTTCTTCATCTTTCTTCAAGAACTACCATGAAAAGCTTGAATTTTCAATCTTTGTGGTAGGAAACAATGAGTTTTGATCATAGAATCTTGGTAAAACATGTTATGTAACATTGTTTAGAGTTATTTACTGTCAAAAAGCTTGCATAAACTCAGAAAATAACTTAAAAACCCAAGATTCCTTGCTCCAAAATTCTGCAGAAAGATGAACACGGGGCCGTGCTCAATGAGCACGGGGCCGTGTCCAGAAACTGTTTCGTCATATAAACTACTTTTGGTTTATTTTTCGTAGAATAGCGAGTGAAAACAGCGAAACATCATCCGTTCATTCCTCAAACAGCCGAAGGGGAAGGAGGCCCTCCTTTGAAGCTACACTTGTGCACTACGTGATAGCGCTAAGGGAAGCTCTCGACGAAATGACGTCAGTAGAGGAGGTCCTCATTGACCGTATTAACGATCTTACAATGGGACTTGAAAGCAGCTTCCAAGAGATTAACCTTTTGCACCAAAGGTTGAACATTTTGGTAGCACCCCCTATGGAACCAGTCCTTCCACAACAAGACTGGAACTTGGCACTCGGTGTTAACAACCCTACAGGGTGGGGAGACTTTCCCACAGAACCTCCTATGGAAAACCCACAAGAAGTTCCAGCGGAAGTTGAAACTCCTCAAACTAATGCGAACGAGCCCTCTTTTCTCCTTCCAAGGGAGGTAGAGGAGTGGCTTGCCGACATATGAGGAGAACCACACCCGAAAGGAGGAGTTCTACAAAGCCTTATCTAACCAAGATTAGTAGCTTCTTGGAAATTTTGCTAAATTAAAATAAAACATAGGGCTAGAACTCCATAAGTCTAATATTTATGTAATTTTTAAATGTAATGTCTCTCTATTAGCAATGATATGATGGTTTTTAAGATTGATGGTTGTTTTGAGAATAAAACACACTCATGGTGGTAATGGATGAAAAAGGGAACGAGAAAAATGGAACCATGCACGAAGAACAGAGCAACCCGACAAAAATCTCCATCACAGAAGGCTCAACACGGGCCGTGCCCAACCAACACGGCCCCATGCTGAGCCCCTGCAGAAAATCACCCAGTTCAGGTAACTGGACACGGGCCGTGTTCAGCGGACACGCCCCCGTGTCCAGGCTTCTGTTTCAATTCTGTAATTTTTGTTACTGGCACTTGACCACGGGGCCGTGCCCGGTCAACACGGGGCCGTGTCCAGGATGCCAGTAACATAAATCTTTGCTTTTTAACCCACTTTTATACATTCTAATCAACCAAAAACTTTATTTTTGGACACATTGAGGACAATGTGTAATTTAAGTGTGGGGGGGGGGTGCTAAAACCTTGAAATTTTGCAAAATCCTAAACACAAGCCTTACACAAAACTCTATTGGAACCGCTAAACACCCCAAATTTTTTCAAAAAACTTTTTCATTTTTTTTATTTACTTGTCTTAGTTTAAGTTGGGAATAACAAGTTCTAAAAAGGTTATATTTTTACAAGTTTACAACCGATAGCGTCGTGATAAAAAAAGAACCAACATAAGAAAATTATGAAACGGTATAACAAGTCTAGTTAAAAATTCGATTATATATGCTTGGTCACATTAAAAACCCATTCCCACAAAAGTGAGTTTTGAGCCTTTATTGAGCATAAAAATACACATATTTAGATTAAATGCTCATTTTTCGTTTCTTGTGTGAATAGCCGTTCGGTCCTTACAAATCTAGAACTTGCCACGACGATACATTCCCGGTCCTTACCAACTTAAACCCAAGTAAGTAAATGATGGAGGCATTAGGATTAACCATTTTTCTTTCAAAACCATTATTTTTCATTTTTTTTTACCTACCCAAAATTCCCCTAGATAGCCCCTTTGAGCCTAAACCTTTCATTTCATTACCCAAAAACCCTTTTTACCCACCAAAAACCTTTTTATTTTTTTTTTATTTTATTTTAGTAACAAGTTCGCTTTTTCGTAAACTCACCTTTTTATGTGACGATCGAAAAAAAAAATGATGATGATGATGAAGTCAAAAACAAACAAAAGCTAAAAAAGCTTGTTTGGAGAAATACTTCAAAATAAAAAGTCACTAAAAACAAGGTACTTCACGAAAACCGACGCTTGTTACGATTTTCGCCCTTTTTACTAACCACTAACCAACCACCCACCTTTAAACCCAAGCCTTCACCCCAAAAGTCCTCTTGATATTTACAAAGGTAAAAAGTTAAAAAGGAGGAGGATTGATTGCTTGGCAAGCCTATGGAAGACGTAAGTTCCGTGCCGCTCTCGAGTGATTCACTAAAATATACACCTTCGGCCGAGTGTTGAGTGATCTCCCGTGCGGTATGTGAACTTGTATATAAATGGAATTTTAATAAGGCATGCTATGCCCAAATAAGTAATTCATCTTATGAAAAGTTCAAAATAAATCATAACGAATAGAATTGTAAATAAATAAAAATAAAACCTATAAAAACCTAGGATTCCCGACACTCTAAGACAAGCTAAAAAACTTCTCTTCTACCTATTCCATTTGGGAGTGTAAGCCACATTTAAAGAGTTTTGCTTGAGGACAAGCAAAAGTTCAAGTGTGGGGGTATTTGATGTGTGTAAAATGCAACATATAAATCACATCAATTAAGGCATAAAACTAACCCTTTTTAAGTACTAATGTTGGAAAAAGAGTGTTTTTGTCTTCCTTTTGTATTTTCAGGATGAAATGAGCTCAAAATCACAAAAGAAGCAAAAAGACAGCTAATTCTACCATAAATACAAGAAAAGGAACAAAAGTGGACCGCCCGGACCCTCAACGGCACCTCCCAAGGCAAAGGAGAAGAAACAGAGTCTGAACACGCCCCGTGTCCAGCGAACACGGGGGCGTGCCCAGGAAGCAGCAGAAAAGACAAACCAGTAGAAGCTTCCATTGCCCACCACGGGGCCGTGTCCAACGAGCACGGGGGCGTGGTGAAAGTACAGCAGGCGCATTAATTGTAATTCGCAATTACAATTAATGAAGTGAGAGAATGTCAGACGGGCACGGGGCCGTGTCCAGCGGACACGGGGCCGTGTCCAGCCTTCTGTTCAGCCTATAAATAGAGGAGCTTGGCTTCATTCTCTCTCATCCCTTGGCACACCACCTCTCTCACACTTCATCCACCATCCACCACCACCATAACACCATCATCCACCACCATCATCCATTGTCCATCGTAGAGTGTGTGAGTCGTCTCGGGATCCAAGATTGATCGTAAGAGTTCTTGACAATCAAGGCCATGTTTGCCTAAGTCTCTTACATCACTTGGTGAAGACAAGTGTTTAGTATAATACTTTTTATTTTTAATCTTTTGCACTTTTTATTTGGTTTTGTATTAATGACTTTAATAACTAGTTACTTATGGTGATCTTTCCTTATCGTTTGTCCGTGGTGTCTTGGCATTATTTTACTGTCTATATAAAATAAAAGATTTTCACCATTCATATCTCCACGGTCTATATGGAGGTATGTTGGCTACCTGGTCGGGGGTTAAGGGAACGGTTTGGTAAGGGTCTTGCCCTTGTTCAGCGTTTAGAGGTCCTGCTTGGGACCTGGGTCAAATTTAGTAGGATCTCCTTCAATGCCCATAGGTATTGGATGGCGGGGATCCAAACTCTTTGACCCCCTCATAAGTTAACTACTATTAATACTATAACCCGGCTATTTAGGATTGTATCCCTGCTGACTCAGACTACTTAGCCGAGGGTAACGTCACCGCTAGAAGCGGGGCCTACCACAATTTGCATTAATAACTTAATTCATTATCTTTCAATAATCCGACCCTTTAGGATTGTATCCTTGCTGACTCAAACTACTGGGTTGAGGGTAACGTCGCCTTCAAAAGAGGGGCCTACTACAATAACTAAGATAATCTCTAAAACAAGTGCAAAAGTGCGAAAATAATCAAAGGTTATACTAATACACGTGTCGGATCCAAGTGATTCATCTTGTCTATCTGTTTTTATTTTATTTTTATTTTCAGCATTTAGTTAGTTTTTATTTTCTTAATTTAAAACATTTTTCTAACCTTTTTGATTTGATTAGACGTTGAGGATAAACCGGTATTAAAAGCTCTTGTGTCCTTGGACGACCTCGGTATCTTACCAACACTATACTACGTCCACGATGGGTGCACTTGCCCATATGTGTGTTTAGTGTTAGTGAATATCGTGTTTTATAAATTTAAAACTTGGCTAAAAGTGTAAAAAAGGGCTTAAATATATATCTAAAAATATAACACACTTCACGCACATCATCCTGCTTGGGACCTGGGTCAAATTTAGTAGGATCTCCTTCAATGCCCATAGGTATTGGATGGCGGGGATCCAAACTCTTTGACCCCCTCATAAGTTAACTACTATTAATACTATAACCCGGCTATTTCGGACTGTATCCCTGCTGACTCAGACTACTTAGCCGAGGGTAACGTCACCGCCGAAAGCGGGGCCTACCACAATTTGCATTAATAACTTAATTCATTATCTTTCAATAATCCGACCCTTTAGGATTGTATCCTTGCTGACTCAAACTACTGGGTTGAGGGTAACGTCGCCTTCAAAAGAGGGGCCTACTACAATAACTAAGAGAATCTCTTAAACAAGTGCAAAAGTGCGAAAATAATCAAAGGTTATACTAATACACGTGTCGGATCCAAGTGATTCATCTTGTCTATCTGTTTTTATTTTATTTTTCAGCATTTAGTTAGTTTTTATTTTCTTAGTTTAAAAAACATTTTTCTCACTTTTTGATTTGATTAGACGTTGAGGATAAACCGGTATTAAAAGCTCTTGTGTCCTTGGACGACCTCGGTATCTTACCAACACTATACTACGTCCACGATGGGTGCACTTGCCCATATGTGTGTTTAGTGTTAGTGAATATCGTGTTTTATAAATTTAAAACTTGGCTAAAAGTGTAAAAAGGGCTTAATTATACATCTAAAAAATATATTACACCTAACGCACATCAAGTTTTTGGCGCCGTTGCCGGGGACACAAGGATTTTAAGAAAGCTTAAAATCAATGGCCTAATCAGTTTTTCAAAACCTTTTCAAAACGCGCGCACATTTTTCTGCATTTTAGTTTAGTTTGCATTTACAGTAACCTGAACACGGGGCCGTGCTCACTGAACACGCCCCCGTGCTGCATATTTTTAGTTAGATACCCAGATACAGAGTCTGAACACGGGGCCGTGCTCACTGAACACGCCCCCGTGCTCAACGTGACCAGTAAATTTAATTAAAACGCCCAGATACAGACCCTGAACACGGGGCCGTGTCCACTGAACACGGGGCCGTGTCCAGCTTCTGTTTCCGTCTTTATTTTTGTTTTCTGGTCCCGAGACTCAGTTGTGATCTGTTGAGTGATTCTTATGGATCAATACTCAGGAGGTTACAACTACACCTATGATGAGGATGATTATAGGGGTAATTATTGCACTAATTGTCGTAACGCACGCTCGGTTCAATATAATAACTCATATCAACTATCCAATTCATACAACTACTATGAGGAGCCCAGGTACGAGCCATCAACTTCATACACATCCTATGAAGACCAAAGGTATGAACCTCCTCCCTCATACTCATATTTTGATGAACCAAGGTATGAGCCTTCATACTCATACTTTGAAGACTCAAGATATGAGCCACCACCTTCATACTCTTATTATGAGGAACCATGGCGTGAACAACCCACCTCATATGAGTACTATGAAGAACAAAGTTTCGACCCTTATCCATCATATACTTACAATGAAGAACAATGGTGTGAACCATCTACTTCATATGAGTATTATGAGGAGCCAAGGATCGAACAACCGGATTCAAGCTTTGAGGATCCAAATTCTTTTTCTCTCACCGAAGTGACCAATAGGATGTTAGAACACATTAAAACTATCGAACGTTACATGAAAGAATCTCGCGCAAGGGAAGAGGAATCCCGCGCAAGAGAAGAATTGAATAGTAATAATAACGTAGAGATAGTTGAAAATGTAAAAATGGAAGAACAAGAAAGTGAAAAACCGACACATGAGTTAGACAATGAAAAAGGTGAGTCCGATAATGTTAAAATTCATGAAGAGTCTAATTTTGAAGAAATTAATCTCTTGTCAAATCATTGTTTAATAACCCCTCATGCCAAGTTTTTAAAAGAGTTAAACACTAGTGCTAAAATCAAAGAAATAGTGAGTGTTAAGTTAACTAATGATCAAACTTCGCTAATAAAAGAAGACCCTTTTGAAATTAACATTACACCGGTTCCATGTTTCTTTCAAAATTCATTTATTAGTAACATCACTATTGATAAAGATCTTTGTGTTAACATAATGCCTAACTACATTTTTGAAAAATTAAGTATTAGTGATTTTACTCCACTTCAAATACCCATTTTTCTATCCGATCGAAAAGTGATAAAATCAATCGGTGTAGTTGAAGATGTTTTGGTTCACACAAATCAATTGGTAATCCCAACCGACTTCGTCATCCTTGATGACGCCCCCTAGTCTTGGGAAAACCTTTTGTACAAACTCATAAAGCATCGAAAAACCGGAAATTCAACAATCTACCTCTTCAGTTAGGGGCATTCAAAAGGAGCATAGATCTTGAGCGTTCAATGAAATATCCTTTTGGCAATAATGACCCCCTAATTGAAGATGAAGCTGAACCACCCGATACAACTAACGAAGAAGACCACTTTGTCGAGGAAGAGATAGCCATAGAACAAACCTTTAAGGTTCTTAATCTAGATGAGCCACAAAATAAGGTGTCTTCTAAAGACCCACCCATTGAGCTCAAAGAACTGCCTAAAGGTTTGGAATATGCTTTTCTAGGCAAAGATGGTAGTTTACCTGTAATTATTTCATCTAAATTAAGTAACATAGAAAAAGAGAAATTAGTTAACCTACTTAAAAAACACAAAAATGCGATTGCTTGGAAGCTTGTAGATATTAAAGGAATAAGCCCTTCCATGTGTACGCACAAAATTTTAATGAATGATGACTACAAAACAGTAATTCAACCACAACGAAGAGTGAATCCCAATGTTCAAGAAGTGGTTAAAAATGAAGTCATCAAGCTGCTTGACGCCGGATTAATCTACCCTATCTCCGATAGTCCGTGGGTAAGTCCCATTCAAGTAGTCCCGAAGAAAGGAGGTATGACGGTAATAACTAATGAGAGAAATGAATTAATACCAACGAGAACCGTCACCGGATGGAGAGTTTGTATAGATTATAGGCGATTAAATGAAGCAACAAGGAAAGACCACTTTCCTTTACCCTTCATTGATCAAATGTTAGAACGACTGTCCGGTCATAAATTTTATTGTTTCTTAGATGGTTTTTCAGGTTATTTTCAAATACCGATAGCACCAGAAGACCAAGAGAAGACAACTTTCACATGTCCCTATGGAACTTTCGCATATCGACGCATGCCATTCGGTCTATGTAATGCGCCTGCAACATTCCAACGTTGTATGGTGGCCATTTTCCATGATATGATAGAAAAGATAATGGAAGTCTTCATGGATGACTTTTCCATCTTTGGAGACTCATATGACCAATGCCTCGATAATCTTGAACGAATGCTATCCCGATGTGAGGAAACTAACCTCGCCCTTAACTGGGAAAAATGCCATTTCATGGTAACAGAGGGAATAGTACTCGGTCACAAAATCTCAAGCGAAGGAATGGAAGTTGATCGAGCAAAAATAGAAACTATTTCTCGATTACCTCCTCCATCCTCCGTAAGAGCAATCAGAAGTTTCCTAGGGCATGCCGGATTTTATATGTTGGTGCACTACATCTGCTGATTACGTCTTATATCGAGTCATTATCTTAGAACGTTAGATCTAGGCACGTAATACGAGAAATTATGAGATTGTATAGGTTTATAGTGTTTGGATCGCTCATAGGTACATGGTGATAGTGGACCGCTCGTATGACACTATCTTGGGCCGCTTATGTGTCAACTTTCTGGACCGCTTTTATGACATGTATATGGGCCGCTTATTGGGCCTGTCCAATAAGCGGTTCCAGTAGCCTATAAATACCTCTAGAGCGATCTCATTTGTAACGGTTCCTGATTTTCATACCGAAGTGCTGCCGGATCGAAAACAGGTTGTATTCATCGTCAAATCAATACTAAAGAAGATTAAAGTGATATACATGCTATTCCTACGTTGATTACTTGTTTTCCGCACCTGTAATTGACGAAAACACCTCTGAACGACTCGTTCGGGTCACCAAACGATCCTACAAGTGGTATCAGAGCTTCAGGAGGAGGAGTTCTACAGGAAATAGCTGAAAATTGTCGAAAATTCTGTCTTCTACTCATTCTTTTTCAGTTTCAGATATTTTTCACGGTCGAAACTTGCTCAAAATCTCAGGGATTGTGCGCGATGGTATAAAGACAAACCCTTGAAAATTTGGAGTTGAAATTCGAAGAAATAGTGGGTTAAACTGTTGTCCGAAGTTGGATCGCTTTTCTGGAACAACTCTGGATCGCTTATTGGACCTAGCTTGAACCGCTTATCTAGACGATCTTTGGACCGCGTATTCGGTCGAATTACTTGAACCGCTCCAAAATTTGTTCGGTCTGACTTGAATCGCTCATCCGGACCACTCATACATCAAATCCTGAACCGCTCGAATTGATAAGTGTTGAACCGCTCATCCGAACATCATTCTTGAACCGCTCGAACAACACATCTTGAATCGCTCTAACGACATATCTTGGACCGCTCCAAGGAATTATTTTTGGATCGCTTTTCTGTCAGTTATTTTGAAAATTGTGCTAAGTCAACATGGATTCTGAGTTTTACAACGCCTTTGCTACATCGACCACTCCAGCCGCGATTGCTCAAGCCATGAATCTTGAAAATGAGACGGGAACCACCCAGAAACCCCCGAAACTGATGAGTATTGAAGAATACTACGGGTGGAAGGATAGATTTGAAAATTGGGTTCAAGCAAATCATCTTAGATCATGGGAATGTATCTTGAAGAAGTATGTGTTACCAAGAACAGAGGTGAATGTTATCAAACAGATATCTGAATTCACAGATCAAGAACGTGCAATGTATAGAGCAGAAAAAATGATGATCAGCTTATTACAACAAGCGATTAAAGAAGATATATTCATTCTGTTAGAACACGACAAAACTGCTAAGTCAATATGGGAAGCTCTTAAAATCAAATTCGAGGGAAGTACGAGTATGGTTAAAAGCAAAAAAGCATTGCTTAAGAAAGAGTTTGATCTTTTTAGCAGTTTACCAGGAGAGGATACTAAGACGCTGATTGAAAGATACTGTCACTTAGTGAGATCATTAACAATGATTGGTGTTGATAAAAATCGTGAAGAGTATGTGGATAAATTGGCTGACGCGTTACCTCAGAAAGAGTGGGGAACGTATTTGATGATATTGAAAAACACGGGTGTTTATGACGGACTGACAATTGGGCAATTTATTGAAAAATTAGAGGCTCAGAATCTTGAACAGCAAAAGATCGCTAGAATGAACAGTCCTAGTGGTCAACAGGATGTTAAAATGTACTATAAAGGTAGTGTTCCAGTTTCTGAAGCTGAAAGAAGTCCAAAGATTCAAACCGCCTTCAGTGCTGGAGATTCATCAGAAAAAACTGATCAGAGTTCAAACAAGATTAGCAGCGGGTTTTCATCGTTTCCGAGTGTGAATCCAAAAGAGACTAACACAAGCTTTCAGTCTCAGAGTACGAAAACCGAAAATGGATACATAATTCAGTGCAACATAGCTCTCAACCTTCCAGAAGGTCAAAGCTTCTCTGAAGACACTGCTAAAGACCACATGGCACTTCTGGGTTCAGTTCTGTTATCCAATGAAGGTCTTGTTGCTGGTCGGATTGGAAATCCTATGCTCACCAAAGAGGATTACGATCAAATAGACGCCAAGGAAATGGAACTTATGGATATCAAATGGTGTCTTGCAAGTGTTCTTCGTCGAGCTGAGAAATTCAAAACTATTACCGGGAGAAATGACTTTTTAGATGCGCATGTTTCAACTTTAGGTTTTGATAAATCTAAAGTTACTTGTTTTCGATGCAGGGAAAAATGTCATTTTAAGCGGGAGTGCAAAGGAAGAGAAGCTAGTGGAGCACAGAATCCATTTGGGAAAGACGATTACTACCGCAAAGCTATTTATTAGCAAGTCGGTCAATCTCAAGAACCACAGACAGCTCACGGGAGAAAGATTGAAGACTCCAAAAGAGCATGTGTTGTAGATTTTAGCTGGAATGATTATATATCATCCGAAGCCACAGCAGCACGCATTATCGATCAAGATGATGAGAAACTACCAGAAGGATTCAGTTGGGATATGTTTGTGGATGAGAAGGGAGAATACAAAGCTTTCATTGCCAAGATTGTCCGAGAGCCAGATTTGTTTGCTACTTGGATGAAATCGATTGGTGTGAATGTGCCAAGTGAGAATGAAAAGTCTGTATCATCTGCTGAAAATTCAGAAAGTACTGATGAACTTTCAGAAAGATCTGGAGAAATTTCAGACGGTTCAGATGAGAGTTTATCGATTTCTGATGAGAGTGTACAGAATGAAATTGTTTCAGAAAAACCAGTTGTATTTGGTAAAACATCGTCTGATTCTGGTGTTTCTGATGGTGATTCTGAAAAATCTGTTCAGTTTGATCAGTCACCTGATCACAGCAGCAGTAATGATGAAGAAAAACATATAAATGTTGCTAAGTCTCATCTTTCTCCTGATAGTTTTCATTTATATTTTGCAGAACGGATGGAGAAACTGAAGGAAAAACGAGCTGCTCAAGAACAACAAACTGAATCTGAAGGTGATTTTCAAATTACTGAGAATGTTGTTGAGAAGATTACTGAGGTTGTAAAAGAAGAAGAAAAGGTGATTGAAGTAGAAAAGGTGGTTGAAGTTATTAAAACAATCGAAGTTGAGAAGATTGTTGAAGTTGTCAAGCCGTGCGAGAAGTGCTTGGAAACTTGCAAAGATTGTGAAGTCAAAAACGACATCATAGCTGAGTACGAGAAGAAAAAGGAGCAGTTATTGTTCAACCTTAATTATGTGAAAGAATCGTACGATATATTGAACAAAACAGTAACTGGTCTCCAAACAACAAATTCAGAAAGAGAACAGGCACTGACAATGATGAATGCAACTTTGATGTCAAAACAAAAAGCGATCAATTTCTACATTGAAGAGAGTGCCAAATGGAAGCAAGAGTTGGAAACGGAAAAGATAGAGAATGAGAGAATTAGGAGGTTATTGTTAAGCTACACTACTTCTGATTATCTCATTGATCGTGTTTATCCAACTGTTGCAGGTTTGGAAGCTTTTCAAGACGAGAAGCTAAAGAAGAAGAAAGACCGTGGTAAGAAACCGACTGTTAGCTATAACAAGTGTCCACCTCCAATTTGGGATGGGTATTCTCCTAGGAAACCAAATGAGGAGCAACTTGAGAAAGCAGTCAATATAAAGTTAAAAACCGACACAACTGACGTTTTACCAGACAACATCGATGTCACGTTTACCTCGTCCGATACTGATCATGAGTCTGAATTAATCAAAAAGGTGGTCGATCAAGTGTTGGATACTGATGAGGAGTCCGAGTCGAAATCTAAGTCTGGAGGGTCAAAGTCGTCAGTTAACAGTCAAAATTCGTCGGTCAAACGGTGTTACAGTAAAGAATTTTTGTTATCGAAAGCAAATTTGGATGATGAAACATTCGAAGTTGTTTATACTTTGAATGGTTCTGACAAATTATATTACAACAAAGAGTTTCCGATAATGAATATCAAAACGGAAGTAATAAACAAAATTTTTAAACTAGTAGAGGTTAATATTCATGAATTACAAGTTTTGAACAATTTTGAAAAACCTAAAAAATATACTTCTAGAGTTCAACAACGTCTAAACAAGAAAAAAGGTTACAATTCTGGTTTTGGTTTTCAAAAGAAACCTAACCAAAATCGTAGCTACAAAAAGAAAGGTTTAGGTTTTATTCCACCAGAAAATGATAAAAATATGAAAAATTCTAAAATGAAATCTGAATTTGTGTCAGGTGGAAGCTCAGACGAGGAACAGAAGAAACCGTTCTGGAGACAGTCAAACCAGGAGTTTCTTGCTGAAAGAAAGAAGAATGGAGTTGAGATTAGTTACCTAAGAGAGACTCGAACCTGTTACAGATGCAATGAAGTCGGTCACATTGCATGGAACTGTACATGGAATGCCAAAGAAAAACAGGGAGTTTCTCAGAAGTTGAAAGAGAAAGTTGTTGAGGTTGAATCACCGACTGAAAAATTTAGAATTTTTGAGAATTCAAAATTCGAGGTTGGTGAATGTTCACAAAAGAATAAGTATGAGAAGAAAGGAAAAGACAACCATGTGTGGGTTGCGAAGAAAGATGAAGTGAATGTTGGCGATGAATCTGGTTCCATAAAGCCAGTAGAGCCACATGTTGAGAAGAAAACTTTACTAAATGATGAGGAATTTCCATCATTGAAGTTTGACGAAGTAAAGAAGAAAGTGGGAAAAACTGAGTTTTCAAATCAGTTCTACAAAGAAAAGAATGATTTTGATGTCGAGAAAACATTCAACGGGAATGTTAAGAAGATATTTGGGAAAATGTTGAGTGGGAGAGCAAAGGGGGTCAAAGATTTTTACGCCACGAAAAAAGGCTACATACAACCCAACTGCTCAGGAGTTGAAATCCATCAAGTCTGAGAAGACTTGGATGGATGTTTGTTTTCCATGATAGTCTAAGGACTATGCCGGAGATCCCAAGTTTATATCGTGGATCAGGAATCGGCATCTTTCTAGTATTTGATAAGTGTATTTGAAAATTTTGAATAGTGTTTTGGATTTTGCAGGTGAAAGGACTATGCCGGAGCTTCCAGGTGGTTAATTGCGAAGCAGGAATCGGCATTCTGATTGATATAATGGTAATGTAGATGTAACATTCCTACAAGTGGTAGTTTTTGGGTACCTACAAGTGGTAATCTTGATCCCACAAGTGGTATTTGTGGTTAAATTTTGAGATCTTTGTATACTTTGAAGTAATTACATTTACAAGTGGTACAGAAAGTTCTTAAATGCAAATGGTAAATCAGGGACATTAAATTGTACTTGATTTACTATCCATGGCAAAAGATAGACAAGATGATGAACCACATCCCCGTTTTTAAAAGATAGACCTACAAGTGGTTGTTATCAACACAAATTCATTTTCCGGAAAAGTCATTTTGATTAAAACAAACTTAAGTGTTTTGAAATCTAAATGAGAAAATGGTTTGTGATAGGGGGAGTTCAGATTGTTTATGCCTAGTGAATGGCGATTTGATGTGATTCAGTGTCAGTTGTCAAGTTTTTTGTACAGTTTGTTTTGCATTTTATGTTTCTAGTGGGTCTAGAGTCTAGAAGTTTTCAAATTTTCTTTAAAATGTGTTTGCATTTTAGGGGGAGTAGGGAATTTCAGAAAATCCAAAAACATGATAAAATTCAAAAATGAGTTTTGTTGCGAAAAAGAGGAAATGATAGTACATCAGTGGACTATCACGGCACACTAAAGAAATGTAAAGTTAAAAAGTGTTAAACAATCTTACTGTGGGTGTGTCAGTAGATTTTCGCACAATTAGTAAATTGAAACGAGATATAAACCTAAATCAAACTTGCTTGATTCGTGGGTAACTATTCTTGGATATATGGGTAACCCCCAAAATCTTGTTTGAAAGGTCCCATATTCTGAGATACTAGGTCTTTATACTCAGTGATATCTGGGGTATTATCCCGGGACTTCTGCTGTATGGAAATACTGACCTAGTCCCCGGATAATACTTTCTGCTAAAAGCTTTGAAACATAAGCTTCGCCCTCAGCATGCTAATGAAACAATAAAATTGATAGTCGCTGCTGTTGAAATGCAAAAAGATCCTCTAAAGGGGACCCACCAAAAGTCGAGCCGTCATCTCTCTGCTGAACGGAAGTTCTGACCTGAGCTCTCACGGTTTCACATCTAACCCTTTTACAGATATCAGATGTGGTATACTCACCTGTAAGATTGAATATTTGGGATCTGGATACGGGAGTATATTCAAGTGGAGTGATACACAATTAAGTTTAAGTCTCTAAAACATTAATATCGTATCTCGAATCGATTGAAATTTGTGTTGAGAATTTAAGAGGACAAACATACTGACAATCTAGGTAAATTGTTAAAAACTTAGAATGAAATCAAGCTTAACGGTGTTGGTGATTTGTCGCATAAACTGATATGATCCTCTTGCACGAGCTCACAAAAATATTGTTTGTAAATATTTCATTCTTTGCATTTTATTTTTTTCATATTGAAAATCGAAAGAGATTTTAGTGTGTTTTAGCATAAATTTTTGAAAAAGTCAAAAAGATTTTCGACAATTGATGTTGGAAAACTGATTTTCAAAATTCCGTGTGCTTAACATGATGAACAGAATTTGAGGGGGAGTGTTTGTGTAAATCTAACTGTTTTCGTTAAATCTAGCCTTCTTCAAGTGGTTCATCATAGATTGTTTTTGAGGGGAGTAAAATGCTGATGCATAGTTGTTGAAATCAATTTGTAAAAGAAATTTACTTTGAGGTAGAGTCTATGCAGGAAAGCCAGGCGTTGATCCTGAAGATGTTACTGAAGATGAGAATACCAGTAAATCGAGAGGGGGAGTCTGTAGATAGAGAAAGAAAAGCTCGAAGACTGATCAAGACTGAAGATGTGAAGATACAGCATGGTGTGACTCGATAGTCGACTCCATCAACATCTGAGGGGGAGTCTG
Organism: Helianthus annuus; assembly: GCF_002127325.2. Lineage (NCBI taxonomy): Eukaryota > Viridiplantae > Streptophyta > Magnoliopsida > Asterales > Asteraceae > Helianthus > Helianthus annuus. The sequence continues at coordinate 77,095,959 of NC_035449.2, forward strand.
TTGGTGCACTACATCTGCTGATTACGTCTTGTATCGAGTCATTATCTTAGAACGTTAGATCTAGGCACGTAATACGAGAAATTATGAGATTGTATAGGTTTATAGTGTTTGGATCGCTCATAGGTACATGGTGATAGTGGACCGCTCGTATGACACTATCTTGGGCCGCTTATGTGTCAACTTTCTGGACCGCTTTTATGACATGTATATGGGCCGCTTATTGGGCCTGTCCAATAAGCGGTTCCAGTAGCCTATAAATACCTCTAGAGCGATCTCATTTGTAACGGTTCCTGATTTTCGTACCGAAGTGCTGCCGGATCGAAAACAGGTTGTATTCATCGTCAAATCAATACTAAAGAAGATTAAAGTGATATACATGCTATTCCTACGTTGATTACTTGTTTTCCGCACCTGTAATTGACGAAAACACCTCTGAACGACTCGTTCGGGTCACCAAACGATCCTACATTATAGAAGGTTTATCAAGGACTTTTCGAAAATTTCAAGGCCTCTAACAAAATTACTTGAAAAAGATGCACCCTTCATCTTTGACAAGAAATGCAATCAAGCATTTCTAACCCTCAAGGAAATGCTAGTCAATGCACCTATCATGATAGCACCAGATTGGAAATTTCCTTTCGAAATCATGTGTGATGCAAGTGACTTTGCTGTTGGAGCAGTCTTGGGACAAAGAAAAGAAAAGCATTTCCACCCAATCTATTATGCTAGTAAAACTCTTAATGATGCATAAGAAAATTATACAACTACAGAAAAAGAATTACTAGCAGTGGTGTTTGCTTTTGATAAATTCCGTTCTTATCTTGTTCTTTCTAAAACTGTAGTCTATACAGACCATGCAGCCATCAGGTACCTCTTCAAGAAACAAGACGCAAAACCCCGTTTGATCAGATGGATTCTACTCCTCCAAGAATTCGACATCGAAATCAAGGACAAAAGAGGAGCAGAAAACACTGCTGCAGATCATCTCTCACGCTTAGAAGACCCAGCTTTGGAAACGACCAGAGACGAGCAAATCAACGAGAAATATCCCACAGAATCCTTGGAAATGATGGAGAGTAGACAAGAGCCATGGTATGCCGACTACGCTAATTTCCTAGCTAGCGGTATAGTCACCAAGGGATGGCCACATCATCAAAGAAAGAAATTCTTTGCTGATGTAAAGCATTACTTTTGGGAAGACCCCTATCTTTTCAAAATGTGTGCCGACCAGCTCATCCGAAGGTGTGTCCATGGTAATGAAGCACGAAGAATTCTCCGTCATTGTCACGAAGGTCCATACGGAGGACATCATGGTGCCGCAAGTACCGCACGAAAGGTATTTGATTCAGGATTTTACTGGCCAACCATTTACAAGGATGCACAAAACCTTGAAAAGACATGTGATGCCTGCCAGAGATCAGGTAATATTTCTTCCAAAAACGAAATGCCTCAAAATGGCATTCTCGTTTGTGAAATCTTTGATGTGTGGGGACTCGATTTCATGGGACCTTTCCCGCCTTCAAAGGGAAACAAATATATACTTGTGGCAGTCGATTACTTGTCTAAATGGGCGGAAGCCGAGGCTCTTCCAACAAATGATGGAAGAGTAGTGGTAAAATTTCTGAAAAAACTGTTTTCTCGCTTCGGGACACCAAAGGCTTTGATAAGTGATAGAGGTACCCATTTTTGCAATCATCAACTCGAAAAATATTAACAAGGTATGGGGTTTATCACCGGGTCTCAACAGCGTATCACCCTCAAACAAATGGGCAAGCCGAAGTGACTAATCGAGGTTTAAAACGAATACTTGAAAAAACCGTAGGAATAAATAAAAAAGAATGGGCCGACAAATTAGACGATGCTTTATGGGCTTTTCGAACTGCTTATAAAACCACTATAGGCACAACCCCATATAAGCTTGTCTATGGAAAAAGTTGTCACTTGCCAGTAGAAATAGCTCACAAAGCCTACTGGGCAATAAAAAATGTGAACTTAGATTTAGAAACTGCCGGTAAAAATCGATTTTGTCAAATAAATGAATTAGACGAGCTAAGGAATTATGCATATTCTAACTCCGAAATTTATATGGAAAGAATGAAAAATTTACATGATAAATATATTAAATCTAATGAATTTCGGGTAGGAGATCAGGTTCTATTGTTTAATTCACGACTTCGATTATTTCCTGGTAAGCTAAAATCTAGATGGTCAGGACCTTTTTCCGTCACCCATGTTTTTCCTCACGGTGTAGTAGAAATTAAAGCTCGAAATGGGATACCATTTAAAGTCAATGGCCAACGGCTAAAACTCTACCGAAGATCCATTGAGGATGAGGAAGAGGAGATCTCGCTTCAAACGGTTAACGAATAAACTCAACATCGTACCTGACATGTTACGAACAGGCAAGTGTATGTCAAAAACAACCGGTAAGTCTTCTAACCATTTTCGGAAAAAGGGGCATGCACACGAGCACAAAAAAAAAATTTCAAAAACCTTGCTCGGCACGAGGCCGTGTCCGCTGGACACGGGGCCGTGTCGAGGCGACTGTCGGGAAAAAACCCTCTTTTCACAACAGTTACCTCATTCCACACGCCCCGTTTCGCCGAAAACGCTCTGGTTCCAGGCGATTTTCCGCAGATTTCCGACGTCACTACCACGTTTAACAACATCAAGGTATGATTCTATCATCTTTAGTAGTTAAATTAATTACTTGCATGTAGTTAAAACATCAAAAATTGGGGAAAAATCTAGGGTTCTTCGTGTTCATCCGGATCGAACTTCAAATTTTTGATGCAATCTGTTAGTAGTAGTTTAGATTAGTGTAGTAGAAAGTAAATAAACATGTATTGTTGATAGATTCGTTCGATTTCCCACTAAAACCCCAAACCCTTGTTTTTGAACCGAAAAAGACAAAATTGGAAGGGTAAACGGTTTGTTTTGGAAAAAACGTCATTTAGGGTTTCATTTTCGGGGGAAACCGCTACTATTGGGCTAAAAATTTTCAGGTTTTCGGAACCGGGACGAAAAATGAAGTTTTTGGGTTACAGACGCCTGGACACGGGGCCGTGTCCACTGAACACGGGGCCGTGTCCAGCCCACTGTTTGCAGTTTCACCCCAAATATCCTTGTTTCATACTAACTTCTAATGTATTCTTTCAGATGTCAAAATTCACAAGGTTCAACGCAAGCGAACTTGACGCTAGGACGCGGTATGAGATACTACAAACAAGACCGGAGGAGTACCCTAGGCGGGCATGTACCGACTTGTTAACCATGGTGAATCAACTTGACCGATTCAACAACATCGTGAGAGGGCCACTTGCAGTTGCATTGAACACCCGGCTTCGGTCGGTGCATCAATGCACAATGGAGTTTTACAGTACTTTCGTTTTCAACTCAAGGTGTGACCCGTTTGACAATGAGGGGGTCACATTTCGATGTGGAGGGACAACGTACTCAATCTCCATGGCACAGTTTGGATATATCATAGGGCTATATGGTGAAGAGGAATCGGGGAATGAGGAGAATACCGGGGGATTACGAGACTTGGATGTAAATGAACGTCAAGCCGCATGGGCTCAGATCGGTGAAGGAATCTACAACCCTAGTAGCACCAAGAGTACCAAATTGAGGGACCCGCTTTACCGCTACATTCACAGGCTCCTCACCTACTCGCTAAACCAGCGTCACGACAGTAGTGGCGTTGTAGGGTTGAAAGATTTGGTTGTCCTTCACTGCATCCACAACCAGAAGCCTCTCGATGTTCCATATCTCTTGTTACGAAACATGCACCTCAATCGCCTTGCTCACGCTCCTACGCCTGTCTTCTTCGGGGGATGGGTGTACCGTCTTTTCAAGCATTTCACGAGAATCCCAAGGTCCTTTGAAAGGAGTCCATGGTCGGGACGAGTTGACTACCACATTTGCCAAGCCATGAACTTACTTTATGAGGCGGAAGACGGGACGGTGAGCTTCCAAAGGACACAAGGCTATGCATGGAACCCACAAGAGGCCCTAGTTCTCCACGCACCACCTCCCCACTACCAGTACCAACCCCATGGTGATCCGGGTCAATCCTCCTCACAAGGAGGCGGTTTTCCTAACTTTCAAAGCTTACATGATCTTTTGCAGGAAAACCTCATGTGTACCAGGAACACCTACAACCTCGCCAACAACACATACCACCGGGTTGGAGCTATTGAGCGCAACATCAACGATATACAGGATGATATCGGTAGCATCCGGGAGTACATGGCGGGGCATGGGGATGGAGGTGATGATAGCGGTGAAGACATGGACGTTTGAAGAGATAAGGGGCGGGTTGATGGTGAGCCCACAGGTTTAAGTACCCTTCTCTATCGAACAATTTACGGTCTGCGTGCCACTTGTTGAACAATTTACTTTCTTTAACTTTTTTTATTTTCGTTTTATTTTCACTTTATGCTTGGAGACAATTGACGTTGGTAAGTTAGGATGTTTTATGTTTGCTTGGTGTGGTATTGAGTGATTAAACAGGTACAATGCAAGGGTTAGAGTGCTAAACCTTAGCACTTGCAGCCCCAAAATGGAGAAACCGGGAGACAAAACCTGTTTTTCAGGCTCACAGACTGTCCACACGGGGACGTGTCCAGCCGACACGCCCCCGTGTTCATCTCCCAGATCTGCTGTTTGGTTACTGACCTGCAATTATTTGCCAGACACGAGGCCGTGTCCAGTGGACACGCCCCCGTGTTCATCTTCTGTAAGTTTTCATTACTGGCAGTTCGCCACGGGGCCGTGTCCAGTGGACACGGGGCCGTGTCCAGGATGCCAGTAACATAAATCTTTGCTTTTTAACCCACTTTTACACATTCTAGTCAACCGAAAATCTTATTTTTGGGACACATTGAGGACAATGTGTAATTTAAGTGTGGGGGGGATGCTAAAACCTTGAATTTTGCAAATCCTAATTACAAGCCTTACACAAAACTCTATTGGAACCGCTAAACACCCCAAATTTTTTTTTTTCAAAAACTTTTCGTTTTTTTTTTACTTGTCTTGGTTTAATTTGGGAATAACAAGTTCTAAAAAGGTTATATTTTTACAAATTTACAACCGATAGCGTCGTGATAACAAAGAACCAACATAAGAAAATTACGAAACGGCATAACAAGTCTAGTTAAAAATTCGATTATATATACTTGATCGCATTAAAAACTCATTCCCACAAAAGTGAGTTTTGAGCCTTTATTGAGCATACAAATATACATCTTTAGACTAAATGCTCATTTTTCGTTTCTTGTGTGAATAGCCGCTTGGTTCTTACAACTCTAGAACTTGCCACGACGATACATTCCCGGTCCTTACCAACTTAAACCCAAGTAAGTAAGTGATGGAGGCATTAGGACTAACCATATTTTTCTTTCTACACCATTATTTTTCATTTTTTTTACCACCTACCCAAAATCCCCCTAGATTAGCCCCTTTGAGCCTAAACCTTTCATTTCATTACCTTAAAACCCTTTTTACCCACCAAAAACCTTTTTTTTTATTTTTCACCCTTTATTTTAGTAACAAGCTCGGTTTTTCGTAAGATCGCTATTTTATGTGACTTTCCAAAAAAAAAAGAAAAAATATATATATATATGATGAAGTCAAAAACAAACAAAAGCTATATAAAAGCTTGTTTGGAGAAATACTTCAAAATAAAGAGTCACTAAAAACAAGGTGTGTCACGAAAACCGACGCTTTTTACGATTTTCGCCCTTTTTACTAACCACTAACCTATCCACCCACCTTTAACCCAAGCCTAACCCTTCACCCAAAAAGTCCTCTTGATATTTACAAAGGTAAAAAGTTAAAAAGGAGGAGGATTGATTGCTTGGCAAGCCTATGGAAGGCGTAAGTTCCATGCCGCTCTCGAGTGATTCACTAAAAAAAAAATACACCTTCGGCCGAGTGTTGAGTGATCTCCCGTGAGGTATGTGAACTTGTATATAAATGGAATTTTAATAAGGCATGCTATGCCCGAATAAGTAATTTATCCTGTGAAACGTTCTAAATAAATCATAACGAATAGGATTGTAAATAAATAAAAATAAAACTTACAAAGATCTTGGATTCCCGACACTCTATGACAAGCCAAAAACTTTCTCTTCTACCTATTCCATTTGGGAGTGTAAGCGACATTTAAAGAGTTTTGCTTGAGGACAAGCAAAAGTTCAAGTGTGGGGGTATTTGATGTGTGTAAAATGCAACATATAAATCACATCAATTAAGGCATAAAACTAACCCTTTTTAAGTACTAATGTTGGAAAAAGAGTGTTTTTGTCTTCCTTTTGTATTTTCAGGATGAAATGAGCTCAAATTCACAAAAGAAGCAAAAAGACAACTAATTCTAGCATAAATACAAGAAAAGGAATAAAAGTAGACTGCCCGGACCCTCAACGGCATCCCCCAAAGCAAAGAAGAGAAAGCAGAAGTCTGAACACGCCCCGTGCTCAGCCAGCACGGGGCCGTGCCCAAGAAGCAGCATAAAAGACAAACTTATAGAAGCTTCCATTGCCCACCACGGAGCCGTGTCCAGCGGGCACGGGGGCGTGGTGAAAGTACAGCAGGCGCATTAATTGTAATTGCGAATTACAATTAATGAGGAGAGAGAGTGTCAGACGGGCACGGGGGCGTGTCCAGCGGACACGGGGCCGTGCCCAGCCTTCTGTTCAGCCTATAAATAGGAGTGCTTGGTTTCATTCCATCTCATCCCTTGGCACACCACCTCTCTCACACTTCATCCACCACCCACCACCACCATAACACCATCATCCACCACCATCATCCATTGTCCATCGTAGAGTGTGTTAGTCGTCTCGAGATCCAAGATTGATCGTAAGAGTTCTTGACAATCAAGGCCATGTTTGCCTAAGTCTCTTACATCACTTGGTGAAGACAAGTGTTTAGTATAATACTTTTTATTTTCAATCTTTTGCACTTTTTATTTGGTTTTGTATTAATGACTTTAATAACTAGTTACTTATGTTGAAGGTGATCTTTCCTTATCGTTTGTCCGTGGTGTCTTGGCATTATTTTACTGTCTATATAAAATAAAGGATTTTCACCATTCATATCTCCACGGTCTATATGGAGGTATGTTGGCTACCTGGTCGGGGGTTAAGGGAACGATTTGGTAAGGGTCTTGCCCTTGTTCAGCGTTTAGAGATCCTGCTTGGGACCTGGGTCAAATTTAGTAGGATCTCCTTCAATGCCCATAGGTATTGTATGGCGGGGATCCAAACTCTTTGACCCCCTCATAAGTTAACTACTATTAATACTATAACCCGGCTATTTAGGACTGTATCCCTGCTGACTCAGACTACTTAGCCGAGGGTAACGTCACCGCCGAAAGCGGGGCCTACCACAATTTGCATTAATAACTTAATTCATTATCTTTCAATAATCCGACCCTTTAGGATTGTATCCTTGCTGACTCAAACTACTGGGTTGAGGGTAACGTCGCCTTCAAAAGAGGGGCCTACTACAATAACTAAGATAATCTCTTAAACAAGTGCAAAAGTGCGAAAATAATCAAAGGTTATACTAATACACGGGTCGGATCCAAGTGATTCATCTTGTCTATCTGTTTTTATTTTATTTTATTTTTCAGCATTTAGTTAGTTTTTATTTTCTTAGTTTAAAAAACATTTTTCTCACTTTTTGATTTGATTAGACGTTGAGGATAAACCGGTATTAAAAGCTCTTGTGTCCTTGGACGACCTCGGTATCTTACCAACACTATACTACGTCCACGATGGGTGCACTTGCCCATATGTGTGTTTAGTGTTAGTGAATATTGTGTTTTATAAATTTAAAACTTGGCTAAAAGTGTAAAAAGGGCTTAATTATACATCTAAAAAATATATTACACCTAACGCACATCAGACTCCGTTAGTTCATTTTCGTTTCTAACGATTTATCCGTTGGGGAAATGAATATCCGTTGTGTAATCCTTCATTTCCAACTCTGATGAAGCAACCGTTGAAAATGACTCCGTTAGTTCATTTTCGTTTCTGACGATTTTTCCGTTGGGGAAATGAATATCCGTTGTGTAATCCTTCATTTCCAACTCTGATGAAGCAACCGTTGAAAATGACTCCGTTAGTTCATTTTCGTTTCTGACGATTTATCCGTTGAGGAAATCAATATCCGTTGTGTAATCCTTCATTTCCATTTCTGATGAAGCAACCATTGAAAATGACTCCGTCTGTTCATTTTTCGTTTCTGAAGATTTGTCCGTTGAGGAAATGAACATCCGTTTGCTTATTCCGTCATTTCCATTTCTGAAGAATACTCGTTGAGGAAAATGACTCCGTCTGTTCATATTCGTTTCTGAGGAATGACCGTTAAGGAAATGACAGGATTTTGCCTTGCATATCGCTGATGGTTATTTGGCAGAATGACCGTTAAGGAAATGACAGGATTTTGCCTTGCATATCGCTGATGGTTATTTGGCAGAGTCACAAATAGACTCCTACGAATAAATTTCGGGACGAAATTTCCTAAAGTAGGGGAGACTGTGACACCTGTGTCACCGCGACCATCAAACAAATACCAAGCCAATGAAATATTGTATTTCATACTTGGGATCTTGTATAAATATGTGTATCTTTTGCACATATCAATTCTTGTTCAATTTCAAATTCTACAACACTTTCTGGGGAATTATACGCAAACTAGTGCGTAAACATACTCAGTTTAATGCGACAAATACTCCAGAACATCAACATATACTTAACATACCTTAAATAACCTTTACATAACTTAGAAATAAGTTTTGAAGGCTTTGGTATGGCAAAAACAAGTTAATTCGCTTACAGGGACTAAACTTGACAAACTGCGAAAGTATGCCAATTTGAACTGTAACGAACATTTCGGAACATGTCCATAAGTTAAACATACCATAAATATCCTTTACATAGCTTAGAAATAGGCTTTGAGGGGTTTGGTATGCTAAAATAAACTTTTGGGTCATTCAGGGACTAAAAGTGTCAAAAAGTGCACAAGTTTGCACTTTCGCGCATAACTTACGTTCTGAATACATCCGGACATCCAAAAATTTATGTAAGCATCCTTATATTATGCCTTAGTGTTTGGCATGAGAAAAATCCATTCGTCGCGTCATTTGGATCGTCTTTCGCGCTTATGCGCATTCCGTCGTAATTAAGCGAACATCGCGATCGTACGACCAAACGAACCGACATCCGGAATATTTTTGAGCATATTTCAAGTCCCCTACACTCTAACTTCATCTTAGAGCCTTGAAATGAGGTTAAAGGGGCTTAAACGTGCCAAAAATGGGCCAAATTGCATGTTTCTGAAGTGTAGGGACTAAAACTGAAAATTCTGAACTGTGACCCTCAGGCGGGGCGCGTAAGGATTGCCCAAATCCTTACGCGGGGCGCGTCAGACTTGCAGACCAGATTCAATGTTTGAATCCACTTGCAGTTGGCCTTTCGTTCGTTCAAGGGGCAATGCCCTTTCACCCAATCAAGAGCCAAGGGCCATTTTCAGTAACCACAACATTTTGACAAGTGGACGCTTAGGATCGTGGCACGAAAATCAAGAAATGATCCTAACGGCTCTTGTTTTCCTATAAATACCCCCCCCCCTTTGGTGTAAAACCCACACAAATCTGATCAAAATGCTCTAAGTTGATGCCATTGCTTCATACCTGAGCTCTTTGATCTAGATTAGCATTCGGGGACCCTCCGTAAGTATTCTTTCGTTCTTTTATTCGCTTTTCGAGTCCGAAAGTCAACGTTTTGTTGACTTTCTGCATTGACCAGCCTATGGTCAATAAGAAGTTCGTGGAACTTCATAACGTGAGCGTGATCACGATGGTTATAGTCCGTAGTGACTATACCTACTGATTACCACGTTATCTAGGCTCAGTGACGAGTCGTAGTTTCGGCCAAAATGCGCATTCTTGCGTATTTTGTAACCAAACTACTCGTGAGCATCAAATCCGTTTGTTTTGATGCCAAACCTGTTTTCTAAAGTTAGTTAAGCATGTTCTAACATGCTTAGCTCGTCACTTTTAGTTTAGTGCTTATATAGGGTCGTAAGGTAAGCGATCTAAACCATCGCTTATACTTTCAAACCCGACCCATTTGGTCGATCATTAGGATCCGACCAAACACATTAGGTGACCATAGCTATAACCTTCCGAGGTTATACCTTGTGGTCGCGATGTTAGGCGTTCCGAACGCGTTCTACGCGAACGACGCGTTAGGGTAGCATAAGCTACCTAAACGGGTCGTAATGGGTCGCAAGCACTTAGGTTAGGTTTCATTTTAGTATGTAGGCTTTGTTAAACCATATTACACGAGTCTCCATACTCGTTTGGTTTACGAACCCGCATACTATCCGATCCTTCCGATTTTGGTCCGGTATATTAATGTAGCTACCTATTAGGTGCCGTTTGATATTCCGTGATCTCTAGCATTATCTGGTTATTATGCAAGAACTCCGAAGCAATCTCAGGTGAGTACATTGAACCCCTCTTTTACCGTTTTCCAAACTGTTTTGGGGTGAAACACATGTGCCTATCTGTTACTTTCATGCTTTCCGGTTTTCACATCATATACTTGCTATGTTCGATGGTACATATATAGTACATGATTTCATTCCGTCTATGCTATGTATGTCCATTGTGTGCATACTTAGTACATCACTTTACAATACGTTACATGCTATGTATGCCCATTGTGTGCGTACTTAGTACATTGCTTTACATTACATACTATGTATGTCCATTGTGTGCATACGTAGTACATTGTTTCACATTGCATTTTTGTTGCATATGCTCATCCAGCATATGAACACATTATACTACATTTTGAACCGTTGTACTCTACAATACATTTCATGCTACGTACGTCCATTGTGTGCATACGTAGTACATTGTTTCACATTGCATTTCTGTTGCATATGCTCATCCAGCATATGAACACATTATACTACATTTTGAACCGTTGTAACCATTTGACTATGTGAACTGTCTTAACCTTTTGATTATATGAACCGTTTGTAACCATTGAACCGTGTAAACCAGTTGTATCCGTTTACATGATTTACATATGACAATAGACATTTGACTATACATAAACATTTCCACGATTGTTAAACACTTCATCTCGATGGTTTGGTTTGAGTAAGTGATTAAGTAACGAGGCGTGTGTAATATGATACAAGCATGGTGGATACGCCGCTGGTACTTCCTATATATAAGTGTTTGTATGGTATTAACATATCGTAGCGTTATTTGAATCATTTCAATTTGAGACATATGACATTTTATACAAATAACACACTTTTCATGAGACATTGTTTTACAAACGACTCATCTTATACAAACTCATTTTACATGGTTATCCGTTTAACCATACAGTGTTCTCTTATTTATATATACCATTTGATCTTACCGCTTTTCAAATGATTTACAAGACAAAGCAAAATACGAGGTTCATGACTAAACATTTTCTCAAACATAAGTCGTGAATTCCGTTTTCACAAAACCAATGTATCTCACAGGCATTTTTATGCTGACGTACCTATTTTCACATGTGTTTTCAGGAGATGATGCATAGGACTTGTCAAGACATACTTAGGCCGACCTGTGCCTTAGTGCCTTAAAACGAGACAAGAACTAGTTAATTTATGTTATGTACTCTTTGGTTCTTGTTTAAACAATGTAAACATTCATGTTTGATTAATAAAACGAAACTTCAATTGCCATGGATTTGAAACAATTGATTCTGTTACAACACTCCCCGATGTTTCCGCCACGATTTGTATGTTCTTCGTGGTCGGGGTGTGACAACAGCATCTCCCCATAGGGAACCAAAAGCTTTTCTAACTCAAGACCCAAGCCCCATATATATAGGGATCATGGCTTTGTATGAAGCTGCTCCTAATGCCTTCGTACGAACCCAGCTTGGTCTTGATACTTCAGTACGAAGCTATTAATATGTCACTTCGTACGAAGGGACTTCCTTCGTACGAAGGGACTTCCTTCGTACGAAGGAGCTATACATCACAACACCTTCAGTTCGTACTGGATTTCACTCTATTCTATACAATATTCAACACACGCTCTATCTAGTTATTCGTACAGTGGCAGACATACAAAATATGCACCAACAACTCTAAAATTAGAATACAAAAACTTTCTCGACACCGGGAAGCAGTCCCGGGTGATAACCTAGTTATATTATGTATAATAAAAAAAATTAAAATTTTGTTTAGGCTCGTTTAGGCTCGCTTTGTATATCAAGCTCGAGCTAGCACACGATAACTAAACGGGCTGTATTTTGGGCTCGAGCTCGGAATCTTTAAGGCTCGGCTCATTCGAGCTTTTAACAGAGCTAATCACGAGTATCGCTCGAACCTCTGGGTTTCACCCCTACATCTCAAGTTGGATGAGTCTGATTGAAGATTTTTGAAAATCTGTGATAAGAGTGCTCGATCAATTTCGAATGGTTGTGCAATTGGATGTCTCCTTCAATTATCTCAAACTATCAATGTGATGGGAAAAACGCGAAACCCGATCACAAACGATAAACACAAATGCAGAAGCAAACTTCGTTTGACCAAGATTTTTCTCAAACTTGAATGAACCTATGAGGATGCAAATAAAATAGGATATACCAACTACAATCTAAACAACCCGAAAATAATAACAAGAACACCAAATTTTAGCGTGGAAAACCTCACAAGACGAGAGTAAAAACCACGGGACTACTAGAGCCGCTTCAAACCCACTATCACAAAATTAGAGCAATACAAAGTCTTCCATATGTATACTAGAGGCATACAATAAACATCATACACTTGGAATCAACAACTTCAAGCATACGGAATCAAGAACAAAGACAAAAGAAAGAGATATAACCAAAACCTGTAGCAGCGAACAGAAGCTGTGAAACCAGATTTCCGGACGTGATTAACACAAACCCACCGTTGGATAAGGTCGCCCTGATGTTGTGAACATTGTATCTAAAAATCCAAACGATCCAATGGTTCAATCTCCAAGAAATAGACGACCTCTGCAGCTGGGTTAGTTGGTGACGGAAATGAGAAAAATGATTCTTCTTTCTTTTGTGTCAGGCCTTTTGCGATGTCTCTTTTTGGTTGATTACTTCTGCTAATGCTTTACCCCTTTATATATATATATATATATATATATATCACCAAAAAAAACCTAATGGGCCTTAAAAATTGTTGTGCTTCCTCATGGGCCCCAAAACCCAACAATTCTCCCCCTTTTTGGCATATGAGGAAGAGTTCGCCATCCCCGCGATCGAGCAACAAACCTTCAATTTTTCCCTTGCTAAAGATTTAGTCAACATATCGGAACAATTATCATCGGTATGAACTTTATCAAGGTCAAACAACTTGTCTTCAATAGCATCTCTAATCCAATGATACTTCACATCAATATGTTTTGTTCTCTTGTGAAACATAGAATTCCTTGCAAGGTGAATAGCACTTTCATTATCACAGAGAACAACATAGCGTCGTTGCATTAAGCCAAGCTCTTGCGTAAATCTTTTCAACCACAATAGTTCTTTGCATGCTTCTGATGCTACCATATACTCAGTCTCTGTAGTAGACAAAGCAACACATTTTTGCAATCTAGACTGCCAAGACACAGCCCCCCCCCCTGCAAAAGTCATCAAATATCCCGAAGTAGATTTCATGTTGTCCTTATTTCCCGCCAAATCAGAATCCGTATAACCAACAAGCATCGGCTCTTCGTTCCCAAATGTTATACCCAATTTGGAAGTACCACGTAGATACCTAAGAATCCACTTAACCGCATCCCAATGCTTTTTACCAGGATTTGACAGAAACCGACTAACAACACCTACTGCATGGGCAATATCAGGTCTTGTACACACCATTGCATATGCCAAGCTTCCAACCGCTGACGTGTATGGAACTTTATCCATGTCTTCAATCTCCTCCTTCGAAGAAGGGCAATCTTTATCGGTTAGGTTAAAAATGGGAGTAAGAGGTGAACTAAACGATTTGGCTTTAGCCATGGTGAACCTGCGAAGCACCTTCTCAATGTATTGCTCTTGTGACATGTGCAACTCCTTTGAAGCTCTATCTCTAGTAATCTGAACACCAAGAATTTGTTTTGTTGGCCCCAAGTCTTTCATAGAAAACGATTTGCTCAATTCCTTCTTCAGCTGAACAATTCTCTCTGCATTCTTGCCCACAATCAACATGTCATCAACATAAAGAAGTAAGATGATAAAATCATCATCACCAAACCTCTGAAAGAAAACACATTGGTCTGAAGTAGTCTTTCGGTAACCTTGCTTCCCCATAACGGACTCAAATTTCATGTACCACTGTCCCGGTGCTTGCTTCAAACCATAAAGACTTTTCTGAAGCTTACAGACATAGTCTTCTTTACCCTTAACCTGAAAACCTTCGGGTTGTTCCATATAGATTTCTTTATCCAAGTCACCGTGAAGGAAAGCTGTCTTGACATCCATTTGCTCAACCTCAAGATCAAGACTAGTTGCCAAACCAAGAATCACCCGAATAGAACTCATCATCACGACTGGAGAGAAAATCTCATTAAAATCAATACCCTTTCTCTGACTGAACCCTTTAACCACCAATCTGGCTTTGTACCTAGGCCACGAGGTATGTTCTTCACTTTTCACTTTGTAGACCCATTTGTTCTTCAAAGCTCTTTTGCCCTTGGGCAACTTTACTAACTCAAAGGTATTGTTCTCATACAAGGAATTCATCCCATCTTGCACGGTTTCAACCCACTCCCTTTTGTGTTCATCTTCCATGGCCTCTTCATAACACTCGGGCTCTCCCCTATCAATGAGCAAGACATACTCATCAACAGAATAACGGGTGGAAGGATGACAGTTTCTTGTAGACCGTCTGAGTGGGACAAATGTTGGCATATCTGGTACTGGTAACTTTGGATGAGGACCCTCATCTAACTCTTGCTGCTCTAGAATATCATGATTATCAATACCATGTTGTTCATCATTTTTAATGTTATCTTCATTATGTGGCTCATTGTGCTTAGGAGGAACCAGATCCAAATCAGAAAGATCATCAGTATGTTGAGGAACTATCTTTGTCTTCTCAATATCTTTCAAACTTTGATCTTCAATAAAATCAGCATCGAAACTTCTTATGAGTTTCTTTGAGATGGGATCATAAAACCTGTGTCCAAACTCATCTCCCCCATAACCAAGGAATATACATGGCTTGGTCTTTATATCAAGCTTTATTCTTTCATCTTTGGGAATATGCACAAAAGCCTTGCATCCAAAGACCCGCAAATCATCATATGAAAATCTTTGCCACTCCACACCCTGTCAGGAACATCAAAAGACAAAGGAACATGAGGAGTACGATTAATAACATTTATTGGGTGTTCAAAGCTTCACCCCAAAAGGAATTAGGCAACCCTGCATGTGATAGCAAACATCTAACCCTTTCAACCAATGTTCTATTCATTCGTTCTGCTAAACCATTCAACTGTGGTGTCTTTGGAGGAGTCTTTTGGTGCCGAATACCTTTCTCTCTACAATAAGCATCAAAAGGATCAATGTACTCACCTCCATTATCTGTTCGAATACACTTGAGCTTCTTCTCAGTTTGTCTCTCAACTAAGGCATGAAACTGCTTAAACACATCTAATACTTGATCTTTAGACTTCAAAGTATAGGTCCAAACTTTTCTCGAATGATCATCGATAAAAGTGACAAGGTACAAGCAGCCCCCAAGTGTTCTAGTCTTCATAGGACCACAAACATCCGAATGTAATAAATCAAGTATATTGCCTCTCCTATGAGGAGGGTGACTCTTGAAAGAAACTCTTTTTTGCTTACCTGCCAGACAATGAGAACACTTCTTCAAATGAACATCATGCAAATCGGGGAAGACATTCTTCTTCAACAAAATAGACATCCCTTTTTCACTCATGTGAGCAAGTCTCCTATGCCACAAGTCGGTCATATCGGCATTCACTAACAAATTGACCGAGTCTTTGGAGATCTTCGGATGTGTTCTGTATAACTTTGAACTTCTTTTACCTTTTTCCACGATCAAAGAACCACAAGTGAGTTTCCAAATACCATCACCAAAGGTACTATGGTAACCATCATCATCAAGTAAACCCGTGGAGATCAAGTTAAGTCTAATATCTGGAACATGTTACATTGTGTAAAACCAACTCCATCCCAGTGTCAAACTTCAAGCAGACATCCCCAACACCTACAATCTTTGATAGCCCGTTATTACCCATCTTAACAACCCCAAAGTCACCAGGTGTGTAAGATGAATAAAATTCCCTTTTTGGTGTCACATGACACGTAGCTCCACTGTCAACAACCCAACTCGAATCATCACGTGCAATGTTCACCATCTCATAATCACAGCAAATGAAGAACTCTTCAGTAGTAGTATTAACTCCATCAGTGTCAGTGCCACCATCATCCTTTTTATGATTGTTCTTTTGATTGTTGTAATTAGCTTTCTTGTTCTCCCTTTTTAATTGTCTGCAAAAATTTAATTGTGTGTCCTTTCCTACCACAATGATGAAACTCGTAATCAGCAAATGCACCTCTGGACTTGCTACGATGCTTCCCTTTGTTACTCGGACCACTACTTTGACCTCTCTCCCTGCTCTTTGTGACCAAGACATCTGATTGTGAAGAGGAACCTTGTGATTTTCCTCTCATCTCTTCATTTAAAACACTGCCTTTAGCCAATTCCATAGTAATGATACCGTTAGCTGCAGAGTTAGACAATGATGTCCTAAAAGTCTCCCATGAGTCCGGTAAAGTACCAAGAAGCCATAAGCCTTGTATCTCGTCTTCAAACTTAATACCCATTCCTACATGCTGATTAATGAGACCCTGAAACACATTCAAATTTATCAACTGTTTAATCAAGAACAGTTTATTGTTTCCGGTCTTCCAAGCATACAACTCCTCAAACTTGTTCCACAAAGTTCGAGCGTGAGTCTCACCGCTAATATGGTTCAAAACATTATCATCAACCCATTGACGAATATAACCACAAATCTTTCTGTGAAATATATTCCACTCTTCATCTGTTTTATCACCCGGTTTGTTGGTATTAAAAACAGGCATATAATAATCCTTAACATAAAGGAGATCTTCCATTTTGCCTTTCCAAACATGATAATTAGAACCATTTAAATTCACAATCCTACTTGTATTAGCTTCCATCATTCAATCAAGTTTCAACCCAATAACAAGAGCCAATGACTCTGATACCACTATGATGGGAAAAACGCGAAACCCGGTCACAAACGGTAAACACAAACGCGGAAGCAAACTTCGTTTGACCAAGATTTTTCCCAAACTTGAATGAACCTGTGAGGATGCAAACAAATAGGGTATACCAACTACAATCTAAACAACCCGAAAAAAATAACAAGAACACCAAATTTTAGCGTGGAAAACCTCTCAAGACGAGAGTAAAAACCACAGGACTACTAGAGCCGCTTCAAATCCACTATCACAAAATTAGAGCAATACAAAGTCTTCCCTAGGTATACTAGAGGCATACAATAAACTTCATACACTTGGAATCAACAACTTCAAGCATACGGAATCAAGAACAAAGACAAAAGAAAGAGATATAACCAAAATCTGCAGCAGCGAACAGAGGCTGTGAAACCAGACTTCCGGACGTGATTAACACAAACCCACCGTTGGATAAGGTCGCCCTGATGTTGTGAATATTGTTCCAAAAATCCGAACGATCCAACGGTTCAATCTCCGGAAATAGACGACCTCTGCAGCTGGGTTAGTTGGTGACGGAAATGAGGAAAATGATTCTTCTTTCTTTTATGCTAGACCTTTTGTGATGTCTCTTTTTGGCTGATTACTTCTGCTAATGCTTTACCCCTTCATATATATATCACCAAAAAAAACCTAATGGGCTTTAAAATTTGTTAGGCTTCCTCATGGGCCCAAAAACCCAAAACAATGGTCAACAAATGAGGTCTAATGTGATAAAAATAAATAAATAAAAAATAAAAATCTCCCCTCTTATGCCAAGCTAGTTATGTTGCTGTCAATGAGATCTGTGGTTAAAAAGCTATGAAGAGATTGCAATGAAGTGGTTATTGGGTTTTTGTATTGGATTTGAATTGGTAGATAACTGTGTAATGGGCCTTGTACTATAAGTTGGGCCAAACATAAACCCATTATACAAACAATTTGCTATTAGTGCAATAACCAATATCTTTTTTTGTGAAATCATTCTCAAGCCAAACAAGTTGTGACTGTATTTATATACATGGTAAGCCTTATCGAGCCGGCTTACAAGCCGAGCCAGGCCTAGCTCGAGCTCAGCTCGTTTACAAATCGAGTCGAGCCGAGCTGATTCGTTTACAACCGAGCCAAATACGAGCCGAGCTTTTTTCGATCTTTTTTCGAGCGAGTTTTGAGCGAGCTGCGAGCCACAAGTTTTTTGAACACCCCTATAGACGACATTCCAGAATATAAGGGTTGCTACATAACATATGGAAAATAATTTGACAAGTAGGAAGATCAGGGTTGCTACATAACATATGGAAAATAATTTGACAAGTAGGAAAGATCAAACCCAAAAACCAAATAATAAGAAAAACCCTTAAACATAGACAACTACAAGAATTGTATTACAAGGAAAAAAAAAACCAAATCAGTAAATTCCAATGCATGTTTGTCCCACAACCAACAATGATCCAAGTTCCAATTCCAACCTACTACTTATAAGCATACTAAAACGCGTATTGGTTAAATCCTTACTTTTGTCAATCTGTTCATCAGAACCTTGGAAGTCAACTATAAAAACCTTTGACTTACAACAGCGATGACATGCTCGGTTTCCAACCCAGCGATCTCCTGACCATTTTCGGAGGACTAAAGCTAAGCCCGAACATCTCCTTAAGAGCCTGACCCTGTTCAGAGAACTTAATCAGTTTTGAAACTACTGAAGCGCTATCTTGCAAGTGGTTCGGATCCTCCGTGTTGGTCCACAGGCGATGGATTAGCTGCAGCCTCCTTCGTTTGGAGTTCGGGTTGACACCCCATTTTTGGTAAAGTTTCTTCTTTTCTTCTTCTGAAAAGCGTTTGTTCATCAGCCTGCTTAACATTGCTTTCTCCCTTCTTAGAGCTTTGATGCTGTTTATCACAAAGACACATGTTTGAAAGGAAACGGTTCATCAAATGTGATTGAAAGTCGTCCAAAGCATATTTTCAGTGCGTCAATTTACACATTAATCATTTTATTAAAAAAACAATAATATTATTCGAACTAAACTAATTTTGTAAATTGTATATCACAAAACTAAAAATGAACGGAAATCAAAAGGGTCGAAAATGGCTACTAACATATATAGAGGTCAGTTAACGTACAATACCGCTTAACGTACATCATGTACGACAGATAATTAGGCACGTTCATTTGAAAATCACGCATGTTATAAACTAAAAAACCCAAATTACGCATGTTGGAAAGCATTAATCACGCATGATGAAAACATTAATCACGCACATTGTCGTACGTGATGTACGTTAAGCCGTATTGTATTTTACACTACATATATATATATATATATAGAGAGAGAGAGAGAGAACCTGGATGCGGATGTGAGAGTATGGCCATCATGAAAAGCTGGATTGCCCTTTGAAAATGTTTCCTTAAGAAAAGAAAGCCTCCTAATCTCAACCTCCATGTAAATAGAATCCATTGGATCGCCTCTAAACAACAAGAAAAAATACGTCCTGTGAATCAGAGAAACGTTGCACGCTTGCCAAAGTTCAACTATACATTTCTGCTGCCTTGCAAACTCTTGAGGCCAATCTGCAGGCGGCGAATCCATCATCGAATCTATTCCTATGCTTTTTACGCTTTTACCCAAGCCATCACCCTCTGCTCCTGAACCATTAACCTATAGCATCCACAAAATACATAAATAATCAAAATCAACGAAATTCAGTTATTTGCAGTAATAGAAAACCTAAAAAAAGGCACAAGAACATGTTAGCCGGTCAAGTGGTCAACTCAACCCGACACATTCTGTTTGGACTGTCCTAAAACTATACCTGTTTTGATCCATTAACCAACCTGCTTGTTTTTTAATTTTTTAAAGTTAGTGGGTCAGCTCAACCGATGACACATTTTGACCCACTTGCTTTTGATTTTTACAAGTACGAAACCTAAAACAAAAATGAGTCTAAAGTACATTAACAAAGTCAACAAAGGTAGTAAAAATTCAAACCTGGTCAAACTGAAGTTTGGCCATTTTCTTCAATCCCGCAACGAAAGTATCTACGCTAGGAATATCTTCTTCGCCCGAGGTTTTGTTCTTAGCATCTTCCAACATTGTGCTTCCAAGGGACGACTGTGAATCACTTCTCAACAGTCCTCCACTGGCAGCACCACCGTACTCCTGCGGCGGAATATCCCATAGCTTCCGGCCTTCAGGCCTTGCTGAATGTCTTGTTTCAAAATCATTAGGCGGTGTGTTCTCAAACGCAGGTGGTGAAGAACTAGTTACAAGATTTGCTCTACAACTCCTGCTTTTGGTGAGCTTATGACCCGTCGGATTCGATATTTGTGACTGCACTTCTTGTTCTTCGTCACCGTCACCGTATGGTCGTGTAACTAGAGAGTTTATGGTGTTTTGCAAATCTTGGAAATTTTGCTCCAACGACCCGATATTAACCCGGTTTCTTAAGTGGCTTGTTTCGGTGGGGCCCGACACTGATTCAGATTCGCCATTGGAAATGGCGGTTTGATCGTTGGTGGATTCATCGGTTTCAACACAACGGACCTCTTTGCAAACGGTGTTAGACTCTTCTTCTTCGGTTCTTGTTCTAAACAAAGTTCTACTTGGCAGTGAGGGAGAGTTGGAGTTTTCTTGGTGACGAGTTGTACCGGGTAATTTAGTGCTCGATGATTCGGACGAATATTCATCTGCACATGTGTTGCCTTGTCGTCCATCCTAGAAAGAAAATTGCAAAACAAGATAATTTGAAACTTTTAGTACAAAATTATGAATAAATTATTTTCGTTCAATTTCAGTAAAAATAAGATCTACCCATTGTGTTGAAACTTGATCATTTCTGACAGCTTGTAGCAATTCCTGGATCCTAGATTCAGCAAGATCCCGTTGCTTGATAAGATCCCGGACCTCTTTCTCCAACTGCAAAAATAAAGTTTAGACCTGTTTGACTTGCAAAAGTGAAGAAGGCAATTTCAACATAATTAACTACGAATCGGGCTTATTTTCGTTATCTCTAACGGGTCAATTTTTATGTATGGGTTGACTTGCAAAAGTAAAGAATGCAATTTCAACACAATTAATTATGTATGGGTCGCATCCGACTATTATTATCTGTAACAGGCCAAACAGAAATAAAAAAGAACTCAAACTTGGCCTAAGTGTATATAAATCTTGTAATCACTTCTGAACCATTAAAACCGCAGGAGAATAATTTTTTTGGGTCGAACTGGCCCGGTCCATACCAAAAAGTTAACTGTTTAGACCCGTCTATTTTCATTAACGGGTCAAACAATGATATAAAAATAAGTCAAATGAAAACACGTCAAAATTGCCCAAAGTGTGTAATTTTTGTAATGACTTTTGACCAACTAATTATTCATGAAAAAATAGGACAAAAAGCCCGTACCAAAAAGTGAACCATACCTTCTCGATCTGCTGATCTTTCTTCTTGAGTAGTGCGGAATAATCTGGCGGTGCGGGCGTTCTTAGCTCGTTTTCCAATCGAGCCAGTTCTTTTTGTAAATGCTTAACCAAGGCCTTATCAGACATCACGACATTAACTTGTGCATTTGTGGTTACTTCTTTTGCACAACTTGCAAATAAAAGGGTATTTTTAGATTGCTCAACATGCTCTCGAGCTGGACTCAAGGTGCAAATAATGGCGGTTCGTGCATTTCCTCCCAAACACGGCTGCAATATGCGTGTCAGCTTTGAGTCACGGTAGTTCACGTGCCCATGTTTGCCCTTGCTGCATTTTTCATCGGTGCTCTCTCTTAGTTATTGTTGCAATTTTAATACCCCAACGGGAGTTTTCTGTATATAATATATAAACTTATGGAAGTTGTGACAAATAGTCAAACCTTAGCTTCCGAATGACAGTGGAAAGCGTCAATAAGCTACGATTTATGTGGCAACCTTCTTTCAGTCTTTGCCCAACAGATAATGCCTGAGCTGCACGCTCACTTCCAGCAAGATCAACAAAGTTCTGCAGATTACAGCTCAATCATATTAAAAATAATAATAATAATAATAATAATAATAATAATAATAATAATAACATAAAAACTCCACAATATCGATTTTTTTTATGTTTTATTTTTAATGTGAAATTCCTTAGCTAATAAATAATCAAGATACATACCACACTAGCCGTAAGTTTTGTAGACTTATCCTTCCCTATGAACTCATTAGCTGAACTCTCAATCGTCTGCAAAACGCCAAATTGACCATGGGATAAGTTCAAAATGCATTGTATGTACATACATGTGTGAGTGTGTCTGTCTGATGCGGGCCCAAGTGTGGAGGAGGGGGCCATCTTGTATTTGGAGGCCCAAGATCGTGAAACTTGGGCTATGGGGGTTTCGTTTTGGGTGTGCGACCAGGCGAAACGAACGTGAGAACGAGCTCCATCTTGCTGCAAACTGGGTCATCGTCCGGGCCAAAAAAAAACGCTTATTTCTATTAGTTATTTACGTTTTTATGTTTTTTGGAGTGTTTTGGGCATTTTGTTTTTGGGCTTGTGTTTGGCCCATTGTCTTTTTGAGGCCCATTTCGAATTTTTGTTCCTATTTATATGTTTCTCTAGTAATTTGAAAGATCAGACTTGAATTTTGAATTAACTCATTTTCACTTCAAATTCTGTGCCCTTTGGGTTGAATTTTGGGGGTTGGGGAAGAACTACACGGGTATTCGCAGAATCAACGTGTTTGATCTTCGTTTTCGTAACACACGCTACATCAATGTCATACGATGATTAATATGAAAATCATATAGAATAATAGCATACCAGCCTTAAAATTTGATGAGATCTTGAACTTGTTTCGTTGAGGGATGTCTCTCCCACTTTTCTTTGAGCTGCAAGTAAAAACCGCAAAGAACATATATAAGGTTAAATTAGCACGTTAGAAAATACGATAATTGTCCTGAAAATGCGTCACCTTCGCATACGGACAAAAGCTGTTTAAGATGGCCCCAATCTCTTAGAGTTTCCTCTGTAAGTTTCTCGATAATTGTCCCTTTCTGAGATAAATTAAAAACATTAGTAAATAGTGTGTATCAACTGAGACATAAGACATTAAACGCGAATTAATGGGCATGAAAGTATGAAACCACCTCCGGATCATCCAAAACCCTAAGTGGAATATTGTCTGTGCTTAAAAGGTCTCTTATGGCTTCATTATAGATTTCAATAGCCGAAAATTTCAAAACAAACGCCCTTTCTTCATGCTAAAGACGAAAAAGAAACCATTACTTCAATAAACATCCAACAAACTAGTGGAATTTAAATATAGAAGACGTAAAAAGTTTTGTACTTTTTGCATATACGCGTATATATCCGCCACGGTGTACTCTGTTATCCCGGTCATTGTGTACGTCTTCCCACTACTTGTTTGCCCGTATGCAAAAATGCTTGCTAAGAACAGAGAAGGATTCATTAGTCAAAGTTGAAAGTCAAAGTCTTGTCAATGCTTGACTTTCAGCTTATGATGGGACTTACAGTTTATGCCACTAACAACCGAAAGTGCAATCCCTTTAGCTCCTTCATCGTAAACTTGCCTAGTTGTTGCATCACCACTAAATACTCTGTCTGTTACCAAATAAGAATGCATAAAATGATAATTAAGACGAAAGGAAAAAAATCATACAAGAATCCATAAAATGATACTTTATCTTTATATTTTTTTATCAGACAAGCCGTCGTTAATTGCTCTACAATTGTCTAATGAGCAATTAATGGAACAAGGGATCATACTTTTTTGGGTTGGGGCATAGGCCGGTACATTTATAAATAAAAACAAACCAAGCAGACCCCCCCCCCCCCCCCCCAATCACACACACACACGTCATCCCAGAACGGCAGAACATGAAACAATCAAACAAAAGTCTAGGGGCCATTTTTGTGATTAATATAAGTACATTTACAGTTAACAAAATAACAACAATTAATGATAGATTATAAAACTAGTTACCAACATATTATATTGCCTGATAACTCGATTTACAAAACCATCCATGAATTTACTGAACATCATGTTGCAAGATCACAAACAAAATATATATTTAAACCTAATGATTCGATCCCATGAAGAGAACCATGGATCTACTAACCGTCTTATTGCAATATACAGACACATTAACCAAAAGATAAAGAAAATCCAGTTACAATTACGCAACATGCTTTTACTTGCAACCCTAAACTAAGATCAGAATCTGACCATTAATGTATAAATTAAATAAGAGAAAGTAAGAAAATCCAGTTAATGTTACTAATTTCAAAGACAAACTGGCCTTCAAAACTTATATCATATCAAGTGGCATTTCATTAAATCAAGAATGCTATAAAAATATAAAAAAGAAGAGAAGTTTAGATGAGAATATTAGAATAAATTACCCGAAAAATAATAAAAATTTCACTTAGTTAGCACACCGTAACATCGAATCAAAAACTGAACACACTAATGCATAAATCAATGGTGAAGAAAAGAGCAAGAAAAATCACTTAATGATCCAAGACAAAATGTTAAATACGCGAAAAAAATGCCTATTAAGGAATAACCCAGAAAAAAAAATAAAACCATAAATAAAGATCAGAACTTGAACAGAACACTAGTAATGAATAAATTAAGTGAAAAAATAAAATCCATTTAATGATTCAAGCTACCATGAACCTACTTGACAGATCAAACCCAATTGAAGTCAAAACCTCATATCAAATAGCATCTAACTTTTCACCAAGAGCCTTAGAAAAAGATCAAATTACACAAACATCCAAAAAAATTAACCGAAAAAACGAAGAAATTTAACTTACCAAATGAATAAGCAGTAGGGAACATAGATCTTTCCTGCAAACTATTCCTAAACAAAACAGTAGTATCATTGATGCATTCCCAATCTGAAACATCATTTCTTGCAATTTCTTTCTCATTCAAAGGCCTCAACCTCACCAACACAAGAATCTTCTCCTCTCTTCCATTTCCAACACCTTCCATTTTCTCCCAATTCATCAACTCTTCCCCACCAATTGCCCCCATTTTTTCTCAAAATTTCAACCTAAAATCAAACACCCATGTACCATTTTCCCCTAAAAGCCCCCACAAATCAACAAAAAACAGTTAAAACTTAAAACCAGAGTGGTTGTTGCTTCTTTGCCTAAAGGGGATAAAGCACCAATACCCAGTCCCACATGTCATCAAACAAACAATTTATCTGCACAAAACAGAGCACAAAAAAGCTAGTTTTTATAACCTTTTTTTTAAACATAATAATATATATTAAAAAAAAAACAATTAAACAAGACTCAAAGATCCAAACTTTAAAAAGGGGATTTTTTAGAGCATAATCATGGGTTTGTTGGGTGATTAAGAACTTTGCTTAATCTTTATTCTCAAGCTTGAAACAAACAAAATAAAGTATAAAATAAAAAGCCCTAAAATTTTTAATTTTTTCAACACCACACAACACAGATCCTAAAGAGGACCCTACTATGCTTGAAAACTAAGTAACTCATTTTCTTCGTTTCTTTAATAAGCATTCTTTAAAAGGAAGATGAAAGCTTGGAATTTTCAGAAATGGTGGGTCCCATACACAAAGTGGTAACTTACCTTCTTGATCTGTTTTTCCCCAATTAACCTGCTTTCTTCAGATTATTAAACTGTAGTTCATCAAAAAAAAAAAAAAAACCCACAAAAATTAAACGCTAAAAATCAAATATTTAGTTCAAATTTACCAAGAAATTCGGTATCTGTTTTTAAAAATCAATTTTTTTTATAAATCAAAATTCAAAAAATTAAGAACCCACAAAAATTAAACGTTAAAGATCAAATTTTTAGTTGAAATTGACCAAGAAATTCGGTGACTTTTTTTATAAAAACATTTTTTTATAAATCGAGAATAAAAAAACTAAAAATACCCCCCACGATCTCCGTGAATTCATAAACACAAATCGCACAGAACCACTTGCTCTGCATTTACCTTCTCAGCAGCAACCGCTCTCTCTCTCTCCCCTCTCTTTCTCTCTCTCGAAGAAGCTTAATCTTGATCAGATAACTTATATTTCATCTGGGTTTTGCAGCAAAATAATTTATTATTCATTAATTAAAGGTTTTACTGGTCTTTGCTTTTTCCAGAGGTGAAATTTTTAAAGCCAGATTTTGGTACAAGTTTTAATGCGTGATGTACTGTTAGTGATGAAGTAATTGTCTGGGTTAAAAGTTTTTGGTCTGGAAAAAGTATTTACCTTTGCTTAACGTCTACTTTTTTTTTGCGTTATTTTTTTAATTTTCGAGTCACGTGCGTTATTTTTTTAATTTTCGAGTCACGTGACTGGCAGAATTTCGGTGAGTTTAATAATGTGTGTGTGCAGCACACCGTTAGAAGATTTTTCAATGCACGAGATTTCTCCGGTAGTTGGGTCCACGTACAAGTGTTTAATGCATAATATTACCACGCGGTGATATGCTATGGGTCAATTATAGTTACGTACAAGTGGTTGTAACTTTGGTTTTCAAACTTTTATAACTAAACTTTACGGATAGTCACTCTGGTTTGTCAAAGTAATCTTTAGTCTCTAACTTTTAAAAATTACACTTGTGTTCTCTATGGTTTACTCGATTGTTACTTGAATAGTCCTTAGAGTGGATGACAGTTAGTTTTCTCTGTTAAATCCATGTAAAATTACAAAATTACCCTTACTAAGTCAAAAACAATAAAAAACTAATTAATTTTTTAAAAATTATAAAAACAACAAACTTTTAATTTATTTGTGGAGGCCACCCAAAACAACTTATCTTCAACTTCCACCCCTACCAATAAAATCTCCCCCAATAACACCTTCTTAAACGATATGATTGGAACAAAACCACATCATATGCAAGAATAGTCGACTATTTGTAACTGAAGTTGATTGATATGATTGGAACAAAACCACTGCATATACGTGTTGTTCTTCGAGTTGTTACATTCTTGTTCTTTGTCTACATCAAACCAAATATAAAAACAACAAAAAAATATAAGATGGTGGCTTATGGTGGTGGTGCGGTAGGTGTCAAAGTGGTGAAACAGTGGGGGTTGTTGGTAGACGGGTTGTAAGGGTACAGATCGAGATGCGTGGTGGATTTCAGGGTGTTTGGAGGTGATCGGAGGTTGTTAATAAACTTTGTTTGTTTTAATGTATAAGGTACAATCTAAAATGAGGGTAAATTAGTTTTTCAAACACTAATTACAATTTAATCTCACCATCTTAATTACACTTTAACTCTCGCATTTTTTAACAAAATTATAGATAATTAACTAATAGTTACATTTTATACCCTTATAAAATAGTAACTCCCACATGATTTTTAAACATACATAACTTTTTTGTACGTTAGTATTTAAAAAAAAAAACAATACACCATAAAAATAAGTATTTTATTCTTTTTAATATGAGTATAGTATTTCTATAGTTTTTTTAATTAAAAAATCTAATATGTTACGTGATTAACAGTGTCTAAGGTGAGCAATAACTGGATCGTTAACCTAAACTAAATTAAAACAGATGAAACTTAACCAAAATCAACCAAAAACCGAATTAACTAAAAACCAATTAACCGAAAACTAATTAACAAAAAATCTATTATCTGTTATTTGTACCCTTGTTTAATAAAAATTAATCGAACTGAATTGAACCATTTATATTTTCATATATTTCTAACTTTTATACCTTCGTTTCATGTATTTCAAATTAAACGAACCGAACTGAAACATTTCATGTATTCATACATTAATTTTATGTATTTATACGTTAACTATGTTAGGGTTGAGTTCATTTCAGAACCCTAAATAAATACAGAACTTTCAGAACTCCTAATAAATAATCATTTTATATATAATTTTTTGTATTTAGGATCTTTTTTATCATCTATTATATGTATTTCTTTGATTACATACATGTTAAAAGTAGTTTACATATGTTTAATTGCCAAAATTATATATATGTGCCATAGCTAATTACATATATGTAAAAAAACTAGTTTACATATGTGTAATTGTAAAAATACATATAAAAAAATGATAAAATTACTCTTAAGCACCAAAGACGCCTACGGAAATTCGCAGCTTTCTGGGGTTTAGCTGGATATTATAGAAGATTCATTGAGAACTTCTCTAGAATAGTTGCACCATTAACTTCCTTGACCCGTAAGAATGTGAAATTTTACTAGGGTCCAAAGCAATAGGAATCCTTTGAGATTCTAAAGCAAAGATTGAGCAATGCTCCGGTATTATCTTTACCGGAAGGAGTAGAAGAGTTTGTTGTATACTGTGATGCTTCACACACCGGTATGGGGTGTGTACTTATGCAGCGAGGCAAGGTAATCGCCTATGCATCACGACAACTAAAAGTGCATGAACAGAATTACACCACCTATGATTTAGAACTGGGTGCTGTTGTATTCGCACTAAAGTTGTGGAGACATTATTTGTATGGAACTAAATGTTTGATCTATTCGGATCACAAAAGTCTCCAACACTTGTTCAATCAGAAAGAGCTCAACATGAGACAACGCCGTTGGATGGAAACTCTGAATGACTATGATTGTGAGATTCGCTACCATCCAGGTAAAGCGAACGTGGTCGCTGATGCTCTAAGCCGAAAGGAAAGAGTTAAACCAATTAGGATCAATGCCAAGAGCATTAAGCTGAGGAATAGTCTAAATGAAAGACTATTAGCTGCACAGAAAGATGCTGCTTTGGAAGTTAACCTTCCAAACGAAAAGTTAGGTGTAATTGCTGAGCAGTTAGCACCTGGGAAGGATGGAATCCTCAGAATGAATGGAAGAATTTGGGTTCCTATTCAGGGAGGACTTCGAGATGTAATCCTCCAGGAAGCCCACAACTCTAAGTACTCAGTCCACCCTGGAGGTGATAAAATGTATCAGGATTTGAAGGCTAATTATTGGTGGATAGGTTTGAAGAAATCGATTGCCACTCATGTAGCTAAGTGCCTGACTTGTGCTCAGATTAAAGCTGAACATCCAAAGCCATCAGGTCTTCTACAACAGCCGGAACTACCCACATGGAAGTGGGAAATGGTAACTATGGATTTTATAACCAAGTTACCTAAGACAAAACATGGAAATGATACCATATGGGTTATAGTTGATAGACTGACTAAGTCAGCACATTTCTTGCCCATCAAGGAGACTCATAGCTCCGACAAGTTAGCCCAGTTATACGTAGATAAGATTGTGGCTCTTCATGGCGTACCAGTGTCTATTATCTCTGATAGAGATACTAGATACACCTCACACTTTTGGAAAAGTTTCCAACAATCTTTAGGCACGCGTTTGAATTTTAGTACTGCTTACCACCCTCAGACTGATGGACAGAGTGAGCGTACAATTCAAACTTTGGAAGATATGCTTCGTGCATGCGTTATTGATTTAGGTGGTAGTTGGGATGACCACCTACCCTTGATTGAGTTCTCCTATAATAATAGCTACCATACAAGCATTCAGGCTGCGCCTTTTGAGGCATTATATGGTAGGAAGTGCAGAACGCCTGTCTGTTGGGCAGAAGTAGGAGAAGCTCAGTTATCAGGACCTGATATAGTCCTTGAAACGACGAACAAGATTGTCCAGATTCGTGATCGCCTGAAAGCTGCCAGGGATAGGCAGAAAAGTTATGCTGATAAAAGGCGAAAACCTCTAAAGTTTGAGGTAGGCGATAAAGTTTTACTGAAAGTATCACCCTGGGTTTGTTGCAAATAATCATGACATAAAGTTGAAAGTGATTGGTCATTACAACTATGAAGTTTGTGTGTGATCATTACTTTATTAGAAATAAACGTTGCACCAAATGAACGACGTTTTTCACTTTCTGCCCAAGTCATATGGGTTTGTTGCAAATAATCATGGCATAAAGTTGAAAGTAGCTTAAGTTAAAATATCCCTTCGAATGGATTAATTAGGGTTGTGTTTTGTTTTAAATGAGTCAAATTAAAAATAGTTGTTTCCGTAAACAAGTTGAATGGGTCAAACTGTTTAAGTTCGTCCAAAGTCTATGCTTAATGCATATGATCGCCTAGGTTGTTCATAGAATTTGTAATACGTAATTAAGTTATACATTAGCTATTTGTTAAAAAAAATGGACATATAGTGTGTATAGATCATTCCTTGGCATGGCCCGTGCTAACTGTAGTTTGTTGTTCCTTTCGAACTGTTGTCTCATTTCCCTTTAAAACACGTCATCTATCATCTCTTCTAACAATATTGTTTTCATGTGTAGTGTGAGGGCCATGTAGTTTTTTACATATTTTCGGAAGTCAAGGGTATATGCCTCCAACTTAAAGTCTTCACATTGTGTGTATGGGCTATGCAAAGAAAAGCATCTAAGCCGATGCTTAAAAAAGTCGCACAAAAGCCTGTGCTTGGGAAGTACTAGCGAGAGCATAAAAAATCGGGATTACTGTAACATGAGTATGCGCACTTTTTCCTCTTTGGTGAAAGTTGTTCCAGTATACTACATATTCGACACAGTTTTTTGGTTCTCTACATGCACACGTCTCCCGCTGCAACGCGCGGGGGGGGGGGGGGGGGCATCTTACTAGTTATTATAAGTTTGTTTTTTCCCCACTTTCTTTGGCACCGTATTTATATTTTAATGGATTAAGTTATCTTCAATAAAAGATATCATCTATCACCCCAACCGATGGCGGAAACATCGGGGCATGGCACTGAGCGAAGCAGATTGACCAGAAGTTTCCATAACAATTATCATTACCAATCAATTTAAAGTAACATGTCCCATACCATGTCTCATGTAACACCACGTAAAAACGTGTCTAAATTATGTATAGACACGTGTCCTAAACTCTAAATAAATGAAAATTTAGTTTGAAGGACTTAAAATGTCAACATGCCAAACTTGAGCCTCTGAATGACAGTACGTGATTCTTAATCGAATGTAACAAGCCGTTCGTGAATATGATCGGAATATTTACAAAGCTTCAGGAATTAAACGTGTCAACATGTTAATTCTACCTTTGAGTGACCTTTTAACATTCCCAAAAGCTTTGTAAGATATAAATTATACCCTTTTGAATATTTGTGAAAGAGATCATAAACCATCGGTTGAGTTTGTGATGATTCACTTCACTTTCACAAAATAAGAGCCCATGTGCCATAAACCGACAAATTCTCATGCAAGGGACATCTTTAAAGAAGCCAAGGGAACACTTGTGCATGGCATGGTAAAATGTGAAAGGCAGGTCTGATCATGTGGGCTATCCCAACTAAAAAATGTCTGAAGATTCGAGTTCGAAAGGTTGCATGATCAAATATAAAATTCTCAAAATTTTTTTGTCTTCTGGTCATCGGTTACGGATCGTATGGACCTAGGCTTACGGTCCGCAAGGAGGTAACTGGGCGATGCACTTTAGGTTCGGTTACGGACCGCAACCACATGGACTTACGGTCCGTAACTGTTGGATAAGGACCGCAAGGAGATTAGCTTACGGTCCGTAAGCTTATCGCTGGGCAGAAATTTGGACAGATGTATGTTTCAGCTGTTAAACCGACTCAAGCTTACTTGTTTCAAAACCTTGGACTTTTGGACGATTTTATAAACCACTAGGACACCTGGGGTGATCCTAGGGCCTCCCTTAACAGCTGCAAGTAATCCAAGAGATTGAAATGCACTATATAAGAAGCCTTAGTGTTGAGTTCTCATACTCACTTTTGCAATTAATCTTCAACCCAACCTCTGGAGCTTTGCAAGGGCTAGGAGAAGACTTAGAAGTGTAGAAAAGACAACTTGGACCTTTAGTAAGCTTCTAATCACTTACTTAGTCATTTTAATTAGCTTAAGTACCTAGAAGTCAAACTTATCGTAATTTAGATTTGACTTTCGTTTTAATTACATATGGACCAGCCACTGATCAAATTGAAAGTGGTTATGGGACCATATTAAGGTAGGTGATTAAACCTTAAAAGGGCACCTCCTAATTATCTCGTTTGACCAGTTAATTGTCGGGTCAAAGTAGTTGACAAAAAGTCAAACTGGACAGAATGTTTGAAAATGATGTAAATTAATAAAACAGAAGTTCTAAATTATATTTTAACATTCTAATGACTTGGTAATTAATATTAAAACATGTTTTATCAGTCCTAACCCGGCAATTAATAGTCTAAGGTCAGTTTATAACCGAAAGTCGCAAAAGCTTGACTTTTGCTTTGACTTTCAGTTCTGACCCGTTTAAGCTTAATTCTCCCATGTTTTAAGCTTCCATTAGGACCACATTACTCAGTAGTATAACCCTCTGAAGTTATATTGCATGATGCCTAATGGTTTGAATTATATGCACTTGATCGTAATTATGCTTAAAAATGCCATAAACGCTCTTTTGACATACAACTGAGATTTTTAGTAATGTGAATGGACTAACACCTTTGCTACTGATATTTAGACTTATCCCAAAAATTTGACATCAGTTTGAGGTCTAGATTAGGAGTTATGCTCATTAGCGTAATTAGAAAGCTTTTTAATAGTTAAATGGCGTAATTAGCATAAAGCCTATCTAAACCCAATTTTTGATACCAAACTTTTTACCTACTGATGTAAAATAACATTTTGGGATTTTTGAAGATTTTATTTATTTTAGGCTGAGCATAACATAGGATTATAGCTTGATTTCGGTAATTGTCGGTTTTACCCTTTTCATGCATAAAATGAGTTTTACATAACATTTTAATGCCAAACTTTTTGCTACTGATTTTATATGATAAATAAAATATTTTGAACTTTATAAACTGATTAAAAACTCAAATTTCCTATTTTAACCCGAATATCCCTTAAAATCGACTTTTAAGCGTTTTTAGCACATAGTTTGGGTTAAAACTATATTTGGCATATAAAACTTATTACCTACTGATGTTTTAAGTTAATTTATATAATTAAACAGTAAGCCAAAGTTTTTAAACTCAGAAGTCTATTTTGACCTTTAAAAGCTTATGTGAAATTACCAAAATGCCCATACGGTGCATAGTTTGGTTATATAAGATAAATTTCACATATATAAAATACCCTACTGTTATAACTTATAAAAATACATATTTTTACTGATTAGATCAGACCTGAAACTCAGTTTAACATTTAAACTCTTTTATGAACATTAAAATTACCAAAATGCCCTTATGGGACTTAATATGGTTTAAATTATTTTTTGGGCATATATGTTAACATCTTACTGATGTATTAACATATTTTAAGCATAATAACGATTAAGACCTGTATATAATTTATTTGGTTACCCGTTACGCGTTTATGTGTTCGGGTCGGTTTACGTGACTAATTTACGTAAAATAGCCGAAACCGGCTTAAGCATATCATTAAATTCTCATTTTCCAGAATGTGTTTAGTTTACCCATATTATACAAGTATCCAAGCTTGTCGAGTCTAAACCACATTCTATTCCGGTCTCCGCTTAATCTAGCGTTTAGAACCGTAAGGTTTCCTTCTAGCTAGCCGGTCTAAGTCCTTGACTTAATTAAAGACCCGTTAGCATCCTAATAGGTTAATAAACCTTCTTATACAGATTAAATAGCTTCCGGTAGAAGGTGCCTTCAAAAGCTTTAGGATTATACTGCTAGCATCAGGTAAATACTTTTAACTTATTTTTCCTTATACGGGCTTGGGATACGGTATTATAACAATACCGCTTGGTCGGGTATGAAATCATTTAATCGGATTGTGATTAATAAATTTACATAACCCGTTTTAATCTGTTTTGTTTGATAACATAAACATTGGGGGTTTAATCTGACCGTCTCCTGGATATCCTCGGCTCATTTCATTTGAAAATGGCCACGACCTATGCACGGGGTGTAGGCATACACCTGACAGATGCAAATGCTAAATAATATATATAAACCCACATGTTGGGGATAACTCCTTTGTGGGTTCTATAAGTGGTGAGTCGGTTAATCATGACCGGCTTCCAACCGGCCCCAATTGTATGACAAACATATATACCTGTATACAAGATTATCTTTAAATAATTGTTCCAAGTTATAAATGATTTGTGCCATGTGCACTTAAATCAATTTTCATAAATGTTTTCAAAAGAGTCAGTTAATTGTATTTACCACTGTAAACTGACGTATTTTCTTAAAGACTGATTGACAGGTACCTCTCGTAATAGGCTGGAGCTATTAGGTATCATAAGAGGATCTTGCAAATCCATAGACACCTGAAGTCTGTTGTTTTTGTTTCTTTGTACATTTATGATCCGCCTGTGGATCTTATTACATTCCAGTCTGTATTATTCATACACTCGAACACTCAGATAATATGGTTTGTAATAGTTTATTTACCCAGCCTTCCGCTATGCTATATTATTGTGTATTGACAATGATGATATCAACTACGTCACGATACTCCCCGCCGGGCCCACCGGTAATATGTGGAAATATCGGGCTGTGACAGGTTGGTATCAGAACCAACATTGAGTGAATTAAACACTAACCTTTTTGTGTTTAATCTTAATGACACAATAAGCACATTCCTTAGACTTTCGAGTCTAGGCCATGACCTAGGATTTATTCTTAACTTTCCTTTGCTGTTTATATTTTGTTTTATTTTGTTTTCTTGTTTTGATAGGAAGTTCAACAACAATGCCTCCAAGAGTTAGGGGTAGAGGAAAGGGTCCCATGCGAGGGGGACCATCAGCAGCAGGACCATCACACCGACGCACTCCGTCTGTGTCCCTTTCCAGTTCTGACTTACAGTATCTGTGGGGTCACTCCTTTGAACCCGCGAGACATTCTGTCTCGTTGAGCTCATCTCCTTCATTCCACCCATCATTCGGGCCGCCTATCCCAGACGAGCCCCAACACTCGCACCATTCTCAACACTCCCATCACTCCCATGAATCTCACCAATCGTACCACTCGTTGCACTCTCATTCGTTTCACCATTTGGATTCTACCTACTCGCTGGCGCAGTTCAATCCGAATGATTATGTTAACGACTTTTTGGGCTACAACCCTTTGGGCCCTGAGGATCACTTTTCTCAGGAAATGGAGATGGACGACGACCCAGACCCGGAGATGCAGACCGAAACACCGGGCCACCCAATAAGCATATCAAGCGGTTCCCCATTTCAGGGATCACCGTACCGTGGGCCCGATTCATTTCAGGAGAGGATGTCCACTTATGACTGGTACTTTACTCCTTCGTACCATAACTCTCCAGCCCAACCACCTTTGGTTGAACCCCAGCTTCAAGCAGTTTCACCTCCACCACTTCCTGTTGAGGAGCCGCCTCAGCAGCCACCGCAGCCACCTCCCGCGCCTCCGAGGCGAAGGAGGAACGCACGTATATCCGTGCGAGGAGGACCTTGTTTTAGTTCTCCTCAGGGTTCGAGTTCTTACCCTCCTATTCCAGAGGACCCCCAAATGGGTGGGCCCTGAAACGCGGCGCCGGAGATCGATCCTCCGCCAGCTTCTTATGCACCACCACAGCCGCCTATGGGTTTCGACAACCCAATCCCAACTTACCCAGGTTCTTCTGGGTACAACCCTTTTGAAAACCCATCGGGATATCCATCGGACTATGGAACTCATGACCGGTACCTTACAGCTGCACAATACCATCATCTTTACCCTTCTTCTTACCCTCTAGTTCATCCAACTGGATACCCAGTGCACGGTTATCAATACCCGCCATACCAGCAACCTCCTCCTTTCTAGCAACAGCAAACTCAAGAGGTCCTAGAGAGGTTAGACAAGGTTGAACACGAAGCTAGAAAAAATAAGAAGGAGCATGGTAGCTTTATGAAGGGCCTTGCAAACCTTATTAAAGGCAAGAAGAAGTAGGAAATTGTTTAATTTTCTCGTATTGTCTTTTATTCAAGTCCCTGCGTGGACTTATTTCCTATTTCTGTAAGCCCCTGCGTGGGCAGTTTGTTCTTTCTAAGACCCGTTTAGGGCACTTGTACTAGTTTTATGATTTAATGAAGTTTATCTTTGGTTTTTAAATATGTATTTTATACATCATGTTATATCTTTTCAATTTATAATTGATCTGCCAAAGAAATTCTTAGAGGTATAACCTAGCCAAAATATTAACTGGCTATGATGGTACAACCTTTTTAAGACAGTAAATCTCTGTTAACATCTGAAAACATGTTAACATTCCTAGCTGTGCGGTACGAGAAACCACACGAGCTTCCAAATGTACTTGGGATTTCCAAGTCACTTATATATAGCCTAAATGATCAATGCGAATCATGGCTAATAAACATCACTATGATGTATACACCAAAACATCCATTTGAGATGTGTGCTTATAAGCAAAGGTGTGATAATGACAATGATAGTTTTTAAACTTCTTGTCAAAAAGGCGATGAACTTTGTTCGACCCTTAAAAGATCACTGATCCAAGAGATCGTTAGTTATATTTAAAATCGTCCCTATGACAAGCTTTCTAAGCTATTTAAATGTCCTTCGAGACGAGCCTAATGTTAAATGTCTTCTCCGACATTGACAGTTGTGAATTATAATTCCCCTGTCAAATAAATATAAAGGATATTATATTCTATTGATTATTTAATTATTACTTCACATGGTCTAAATGGTTTAATAATACCATGACCATCAGATCATCAATGCGATGAATCAATATATAATTTAAATATCATCATTGTTTGATATAGTATTCAAAAATGTCTAGCTCGGATGAAGCAAACAGTCATCTTGTAGAAGGCAACAACACCAGGATTAATATAACTGGTGCCGAACTGCAAGCAATGATCACCACAGCAGTTTCTCAGGCGGTGGATGCTAAATTTAAAGAGCCAAGTATTACTCGGTCTCAAACTCATTCGAGATCCCATTCCCAACCTCATACTCATAAGAAAAGTGAGTCTCAGCACTCATCCAATCAGGGTAGTGAGCCCAAGAGGCAGATTGTCCTCGAGCCGACTCCTAGGTACACCAAGGGTTGTACATATAAGTACTTTGTCTCCTGTAAGCCGAGGGATTTTACAGGAGAAAAGGGAGCGATTGATTGTATGAAATGGTTGGACGAGATGGAGACTGTGATAGACATCAGCGGATGTGCTAAAGAGGATATAGTGAAGTTTGTATCACAATCCTTCAAGGGCGATGCCCTTACTTGGTGGAAAGCATTAGTGCAGGCCACCAGGAAGGTTCATTTGTACAATCTTTCTTGGGAGAAGTTTGTTGACTTGGTGAAGGACACTTACTGTCCTCAACATGAGGTAGAAAGGATAGAGACTGATTTCCTCACCTTGGTGATGAAGGATCTGGATTGTAGATCCTATATGACTAGCTTCAATTCAATGTCAAGGCCTGTGCCATATTTAGTCACTCCTGAACCCAAACGCATTGCGCGTTTCATCGGTGGCTTGGCCCCTGAAGTAAAAGGGAATGTTAAGGCCTCTAAGCCAGCCACTTATAGATCTGCTGTGGATCTATCTTTGTCACTCACTTTGGATGTTGTGAGGAGTAGGGCGAAGAAGACTAGCGATGAAGGGAAGAGGAAAAGAGAGGATGACAAGTCTCCTCAGTCAAACAAAAAGGGCAAAGGGAACTCTGGTTCCAAAAAGGGGACGTCGAATGATAGGCCCAGGTGCAAGACATGTCATAAAAGGCACTTTGGAAAGTGCAACCAAGACCCACAGGCCAAACCATGTGGGATCTGCAAAAAAGAAAGGGCACAAGTCTGTTGAGTGCCGAAATATCAAAGATGCAACTTGCTATGGTTGCAATGAAAAGGGGCACATCAAAACCAATTGCTCCAAGAATGCAAAGAAGCCTGAGGAGGCAAAGAAAACAAATGTAAGAGTTTTCCAGATGAATGCGAGGGAAGCGGTGAACGACGAGAACGTCATAACAGGTACCTTCCTCATCAATAATAACTATGCTAGAGTCTTGCTTGATTCCGGTGCTGGTAAGTCTTTTGTAGACCATAAGTTCTGTAAGATATTGAATTTGCCTATTAAGACTCTAGACATAAAATATGAGGTAGAGCTTGCCGATGGTACCTTAGAAACAGCTTCCACTCTTCTTGATGGATGCTCTATATCTATTAAGAATCATTCTATCCTGCTATCCCTCTTGCCAATGAAATTGGCTGGGTTTGATATAGTTTTAGGCATGGATTGGTTGTCGCATAACCAAGCCCAAATTGCCTATGATAAAAAGCTAGTTATTATCAAAACTCCTTCTGGTGAATCAGTCACTATTCAAGGAGATACGCAATATGGATTACCCAGCAATGTGTCTATTCTCAAGGTATCGTAGTGTTTGAAGAGCGGATGTGTCATTTACATGGCACAAGTGACTGTGAATGATCCGAAGCCTAAGATCGAGGATATTACAATCATCTCTGAGTATCCTGATGTCTTTCCTGACGAGTTACCTGGATTACCTCCTGAGAGGCAAGTAGAATTCAGGATAGACATTCTACCAGGGTCTGCACCTATTGCAAGAGCTCGTTATCGTCTAGCACCTACGGAAATGAAAGAGCTTAGGACTCAACTAGACGACTTACTGGAAAAAGGTTTCATTCAACCCAGCTCTTCGCCCTGGGGAGCTCCAATACTGTTTGTGAAAAAGAAGGACAGATCAATGCGCTTATGCATTGATTACCATGAATTGAATAAGGTAATGATCAAGAATCGTTATCCTTTGCCCAGGATTGATGATTTATTCGATCAACTTCAAGGGGCGAGCTATTTCTCGAAGATTGATTTGGGATCTGGGTATCATCAACTTAAAGTGAGAACTGAAGATGTACTAAAGACGGCATTCAGAACAAGGTATGGACATTTTGAGTTCTTAGTGATGCCTTTTAGGCTAACTAATGCGCCTGCAGCATTCATGGACCTCATGAATAGAGTCTGCAAACCATACTTAGATAAGTTTGTCATTGTCTTTATAGACGACATACTTATTTACTCTCGTAGCCAAGTCGATCACGAGAAGCATCTTCGGTGTATCTTAAGATTGCTTCGACAGGAGAAATTGTATGATAAATTCTCCAAGTGCGAGTTCTGGCTTCGTAAAGTCCAATTCCTTGGACATGTTGTTAGTAAGCAAGGTATCGAAGTAGATCCCGCCAAGATAGAAGCCATTATGAATTGGGAAGCACCAAAGACGCCAACGGAAATTCACACCTTTCTGGGGTTTAGCTAGATATTTCTAACTTTTATACCTTCGTTTCATGTATTTCAAATTAAACGAACCGAACTGAAACATTTCATGTATACATACATTAATTTTATGTATTTATACGTTAACTATGTTAGGGTTGAGTTCATTTCAGAACCCTAAATAAATACAGAACTTTCAGAACTCCTAATAAATAATCATTTTATATATAAGTTTTTGTATTTAGGATCTTTTTATCATCTATTATATGTATTTCTTTGATTACATACATGTTAAAAGTAGTTTACATATGTTTAATTGCCAAAATTATATATATGTGTCATAACTAATTACATATATGTAAAAAAACTAGTTTACATATATGTAATTGTAAAATTACATATAAAAAATGATAAAATTACTCTTAAGCACCAAAGACGCCTACGGAAATTCGCAGCTTTCTGGGGTTTAGCTGGATATTACAGAAGATTCATTGAGAACTTCTCTAGAATAGCTGCACCATTAACTTCCTTGACCCGTAAGAATGTGAAATTTGACTGGGGTCCAAAGCAACAGGAATCCTTTGAGATTCTAAAGCAAAGATTGAGCAATGCTCCGGTATTATCTTTACCGGAAGGAGTAGAAGAGTTTGTTGTATACTATGATGTTTCACACGCCGGTATGGTGTGTGTACTTATGCAGCGAGGCAAGGTAATCGCCTATGCATCACGACAACTAAAAGTGCATGAAAAGAATTACACCACCCATGATTTAGAACTGGGTGCTGTTGTATTCGCACTAAAGTTGTGGAGACATTATTTGTATGGAACAATGTGTGATCTACTCGGATCATAAAAGTCTCCAAAACTTGTTCAATCAGAAAGAGCTCAACATGAGACAACGCCGTTGGATGGAAACTCTGAATGACTATGATTATGAGATTCGCTACCATCCAGGTAAAGCGAACATGGTCGCTGATGCTCTAAGCCGAAAGGAAAGAGTTAAACCAATTAGGATCAATGCCAAGAGCATTGAGCTGAGGAATAGTCTAAATGAAAGACTATTAGCTACACAGAAAGATGCTTCTTTGGAAGTTAACCTTCCAAACGAAAAGTTAGGTGCAACTGCTGAGCAGTTAGCACCTGGGAAGGATGGAATCCTCAGAATGAATGGAAGAATTTGGGTTCCTATTCAGGGAGGACTTCGAGATGTAATCCTCCAGGAAGCCCACAACTCTAAGTACTCAGTCCACCCTGCAGGTGATAAAATGTATCAGGATTTGAAGGCTAATTATTGGTGGATAGGTTTGAAGAAATCTATTGCCACTCATGTAGCTAAGTGCCTGACTTGTGCTCAGATTAAAGCTGAACATCCAAAGCCATCAGGTCTTCTACAACAGCCGGAACTACCCACATGCAAGTGGGAAATGGTAACTATGGATTTTATAACCAAGTTACCTAAAACAAAACATGGAAATGATACCATATGGGTTATAGTTGATAGACTGACTAAGTCAGCACATTTCTTGCCCATCAAGGAGACTCATAGCTCCGACAAGTTAGCCCAGTTATACGCAGATAAGATTGTGGCTCTTCATGGCGTGCCGGTGTCTATTATATCTGATAGAGATACTAGATACACCTCACACTTTTGGAAAAGTTTCCAACAATCTTTGGGCACGCATTTGAATTTTAGTACTGCTTACCACCCTCAGACTGATGGACAGAGTGAGCGTACAATTCAAACTTTGGAAGATATGCTTCGTGCATGCATTATTGATTTAGGTGGTAGTTGGGATGACCAACTACCCTTGATCGAGTTCTCCTATAACAATAGCTACCATTCAAGCATTCAAGCTGCGCCTTTTGAGGCATTATATGGTAGGAAGTGCAGAACGCCTGTATGTTGGGCAGAAGTAGGAGAAGCTCAGTTATCAGGACCTGATATAGTCCTTGAAACGACGGACAAGATTGTCCAGATTCGTGATCGCCTAAAAGCTGCCAGGGATAGGCAAAAAAGTTATGCTGATAAAAGGCGAAAACCTCTAAAGTTTGAGGTAGGCGATAAAGTTTTACTGAAAGTATCACCCTTGGTTTGTTGCAAATAATCATGACATAAAGTTGAAAGTGATTGGTCATTACAACTATGAAGTTTGTGTGTCATCATTACTTTATTAGAAATAAACGTTGCACCAAATGAACGACGTTTTTCACTTTCTGCCCAAGTCATATGGGTTTGTCGCAAATAATCATGACATAAAGTTGAAAGTAGCTTAAGTTAAAATATCCCTTCAAATGGATTAATTAGGGTTGTGTTTTGTTTTAAATGAGTCAAATTAAAAATAGTTATTTCCGTAAACAAGTTGAATGGGTCAAACTGTTTAAGTTCGTCCAAAGTCTATACTTAATGCATAAGATCGCCTAGGTTGTTCATAGAATTTGTAATACGTAATTAAGTTATACATTAGCTATTTGTTAAAAAATGGACATATAGTGTGTGTAGATCATTCCTTGGCATTGCCCGTGCTAACTGTAGCTTGCTGTTCGTTTCGGACTGTTGTCTCATTTCCCTTTAAAACACGTCATCTATCATCTCTTCTAACAATATTGTTTTCATGTGTAGTGTGAGGGCCATGTAGTTCTTTTACATATTTCCGGAAGTCAAGGGTATATGCCTCCAACTTAAAGTCTTCACATTGTGTGTATGGGCTATGCAAAGAAAAGCATCTAAGCCGATGCTTAAAAAAGTCGCACAAAAGCCGGTGCTTGGGAAGTACTAGCGAGAGCATAAAAATTCGGGATTACTATAACATGAGTATGCGCACTTTTTCCTTTTTGGTGAAAGTTGTTCCAGTATACGACATATTCGACACTTGGTTCTCTACATGCACACGTCTCCCGCCGCAACGCGTGGGGGGGGGGCATCTTACTAGTTATTAAAAGTTTGTTTTTTCCCCACTTTCTTTGACACCGTATTTATATTTTAATGGATTAAGTTATCTTC
The DNA here is from genome assembly GCF_002127325.2 of Helianthus annuus. Lineage (NCBI taxonomy): Eukaryota > Viridiplantae > Streptophyta > Magnoliopsida > Asterales > Asteraceae > Helianthus > Helianthus annuus. The sequence goes on from NC_035449.2 coordinate 77,138,442, forward strand.
AATAAAAGATATCATCTATCACATCCCAACGATGGCGGAAACATCGGGGCATGGCACTGAGCGAAGCAGATTGACCAGAAGTTTCCATAACAATTATCATTACCAATCAATTTAAAGTAACATGTCCCATACCATGTCTCATGTAACACCACGTAAAGACGTGTCTAAATTATGTATAGAAACGTGTCCTAAACTCTAAATAAATGAAAATTTAGTTTGAAGGACTTAAAATGTCAACATGCCAAACTTGAGCCTCTGAATGACAGTACGCGGGGAATATATTCTTAATCGAATGATTAATTGAATGTAACAAGCCGTTCGTGAATATGATCGGAATATTTACAAAGCTTCAGGAATTAAACGTGTCAACATGTTAATTCTACCTTTGAGTGACCTTTTAACATTCCCAAAAGCTTTGTAAGATATAAATTATACCTTTTGAATATTTGTGAAAGAGATCATAAACCATCGGTTTAGTTTGTGATGATTCACTTCACTTTCACAAAATAAGAGCCCATGTGCCATAAACCGACAAATTCTCATGCAAGGGACATCTTTAAAGAAGCCAAGGGAACACTTGTGCATGGCATGGTAAAATGTGAAAGGCAGGTCTGATCATGTGGGCTATCCCAACTAAAAAATGTCTGAAGATTCGAGTTCGAAAGGTTGCATGATCAAATATAAAGTTCTCAAAATTTTTTTGTCTTCTGGTCATCGGTTACGGACCATGTGGCCCTAGGCTTACGGTCCGCAAGGAGGTAACTGGGCGATGCACTTTAGGTTCGGTTACGGACCGCAACCACATGGACTTACGGTTCGTAACTGTTGGATACGGACCGCAAGGAGATTAGCTTACGGTCCGTAAGCTTATCGCTGGGCAGAAATTTGGACAGATGTATGTTTCAGCTGTTAAACCGACTCAAGCTTACTTGTTTCGAAACCTTGGACTTTTGGACGGTTTTTATAAACCACTAGGACACCTGGGGTGATCCTAGGGCCTCCCTTAACAGCTGCAAGTAATCCAAGAGATTGAAATGCACTATATAAGAAGCCTTAGTGTTGAGTTCTCATACTCACTTTTGCAATTAATCTTCAACCCAACCTCTGGAGCTTTGCAAGGGCTAGGAGAAGACTTAGAAGTATAGAAAAGACAGCTTGGACCTTTAGTAAGCTTCTAATCACTTGCTTAGTCATTTTAATTAGCTTATGTACCTAGAAGTCAAACTTATCGTAATTTAGATTTGACTTTCGTTTTAATTACATATGGACCAGCCACTGATCAAATTGAAAGTGGTTATGGGACCATATTAAGGTAGGTGATTAACCCTTAAAAGGGCACCTCCTAATTATCTCGTTTGACCAATTAATTGTCAGGTCAAAGTAGTTGACAAAAAGTCAAACTGGACAGAATGTTTGAAAATGATGTAAATTAATTAAACAGAAGTTCTAAATTATATTTTAACATTCTAATGACTTGGTAATTAATATTAAAACATGTTTTATCAGTCCTAACCCGGCAATTAATAGTCTAAGGTTAGTTTATAACCGAAAGTCGCAAAAGCTTGACTTATGCTTTGACTTTCAGTTCTGACCCGTTTACGCTTAATTCTCCCTTGTTTTAAGCTTCCATTAGGACCACATTACTCAGTAGTATAACCCTCTAAAGTTATATTGCATGATGCCTAATGGTTTGAATTATATGCACTTGATCGTAATTATGCTTAAAAATGCCATAAACGCTCTTTTGACACACAACTCAGATTTTTAGCAATGTGAATGGACTAACACCTTTGCTACTGATATTTAGACTTATCCCGAAAATTTGACATCAGTTTGAGGTCTAGATTAGGAGTTATGCTCATTAGCGTAATTAGAAAGCTTTTGAATAGTTAAATGGCGTAATTAGCATAAAGCCTATCTAAACCCAATTTTTGATACCAAACTTTTTACCTACTGATGTAAAATAATATTTTGGGATTTTTGAAGATTTTTATTTATTTTAGGTTGAGCATAACACAGGATTATAGCTTGATTTCGGTAATTGTCGGTTTTACCCTTTTCATGCATAAAATGAGTTTTACATAACATTTTAATGCCAAACTTTTTGCTACTGATTTTATATGGTAAATAAAATATTTTGAACTTTATAAACTGATCAAAAACTCAGATTTCCTATTTTAACCCGAATATCCCTTAAAACCGACTTTTAAGCGTTTTTAGCACATAGTTTGGGTTAAAACTATATTTGGCATATAAAACTTATTACCTACTGATGTTTTAAGTTAATTTTTATAATTAAACAGTAAGCCAAAGTTTTTAAACTCAGAAGTCTATTTTGACCTTTAAAAGCTTATGTGAAATTACCAAAATGCCCCTACGGTGCATAGTTTGGTTATATAAGATAAATTTCACATATATAAAATACCCTACTGTTATAACTTATAAAAATACATATTTTTACTGATTAGATCAGACCTGAAACTCAGTTTAACATTTAAACTCTTTTATGAACATTAAAATTACCAAAATGCCCTTATGGGACTTAATATGGTTTAAATTATTTTTTGGGCATATATGTTAACATCTTACTGATGTATTAACATATTTTAAGCATAATAACGATTAAGACCTGTATATAATTTATTTGGTTACCCGTTACGCGTTTATGTGTTCGGGTCGGTTTACGTGACTAGTTTACGTAAAATAGCCGAAACGGGCTTAAGCATATCATTAAATTCTCATTTTCCAGAATGTGTTTAGTTTACCCATATTATACAAGTATCCAAGCTTGTCGAGTCTAAACCACATTCTATTCCGGTCTCCGCTTAATCTAGCGTTTAGAACCGTAAGGTTTCCTTCTAGCTAGCCGGTCTAAGTCCTTGACTTAATTAAAGACCCGTTAGCATCCTAATAGGTTAATAAACCTTCTTATACAGATTAAATAGCTTCCGGTAGAAGGTGCCTTCAAAAGCTTTAGGATTATACTGCTAGCATCAGGTAAATACTTTTAACTTATTTTTCCTTATACGGGCTTGGGATACGGTATTATAACAATACCGCTTGGTCGGGTAAGAAAATCATTTAATCGGATTGTGATTAATAAATTTACATAACCCGTTTTAATCTGTTTTGTTTGATAACATAAACATTGGGGGTTAATCTGACCGTGTCCTGGATATTCTCGGCTCATTTCATTTGAAAATGGCCACGACCTATGCACGGGGTGTAGGCATACACCTGACAGATGCAAATGGTAAATAATATATATAAACCCACATGTTGGGGATAAATCCTTTGTGGGTTCTATAAGTGGTGAGTCGGTTAATCATGACCAGCTTCCAACCGGCCCCAATTGTATGACAAACATGTAAATCTGTATACAAGATTATCTTTAAATAATTGTTCCAAGTTATAAATGATTTGAGCCATGTGCACTTAAATCAATTTTCATAAATGTTTTCAAAAGAGTCAGTTAATTGTATTTACCACTGTAAACTGACGTATTTTCTTAAAGACTGATTGACAGGTACCTCTCGTAATAGGCTGGAGCTATTAGGTATCATAAGAGAATCTTGCAAATCCATAGATACCTGAAGTCTGTTGTTCTTGTTTCTTTGTACATTTATGATCCGCCTGTGGATCTTATTACATTCCAGTCTGTATTATTTATACACTCGAATACTCAGACAGCATGGTTTGTAATAGTTTATTTACCCAGCCTTCCACCGTGCTATATTATTGTGTATTGACAATGATGATATCAACTACGTCACGATACTCCTCGCCGGGCCCACCGGTAATATGTGGAAATATCGGGCTGTGACATCTCAAAAGGTAAACAAATTATTACAGACAAAATCTAGGCAAATAGTTCTACTCCGACAACTCAGATACGTTAAAATAAAAGTCAACACACATAGTGTAAAGCGAGCATACAAGTTTGCTAGTAGCATATAGAGTTCGAAATAGTTTACGCATAACCAGCACGTACACAGAGGAAAACGAAGTATGTTAGTTATCGACATGAATATATCGATACCAATGACTGCGGGTTGACTGCCCAAGGCAGTTCGTAATACATGATCACCACCGTTAACCATGCAAATAATTGTCCTTGACAACCCCCGAGTGAACGGGTGCTGAGTCCAAACTATAGTACTATCGTTGCTAAGGCAGGTAGACAGCATTCCATGTGTAAACATAACAAACAAGCATTCATTAAGTCACGTAATACATGCGGTAACGGTTAGCGTTAAAAGTATCGCGTAGTGTGTTGATGTGATTTCGTATAAGTAACGTATGTAACACCCAAAAGTGCATAAAGCAAAAAGGGATCGAGTATACTCACAGCGGTTGACGGATTGAAGGGAGCGCTTTAGAATAAGGTTAGCCTGATTAGAACGATAGCATAATGATAAGTGACTCGTAATACGAAAACAAGTGTTGATGGGTCGAATGGCAGTTCGGTCAGATGGTAATCCGATCGGACGGCCAGTCGTGCGGATGATGATCCGTTCGGATGGTTATCCGGTCGGACGGTAGTCCGGTCGGATGCCTATTCGAGTGGATTGTTTCTTCCTATGAGGGGATGTGCTTGTGTATGATGGTTTGACTTTTGAAGTTTTTGTTGTAGTATTTTGAAAACATTGAAGTATCTCTACCTTTCAGGTCGGTCGATCGGACGGTCGTCCGATCGGACGGCAATCCGATAGGTTGACACTTCAGTGAGAACAAGTTCACAGCAGGTTATCACTCGATCGGACAGTAGTCCGGTTGGGTGGCACCCTTAGTGTATTGAACATGTTTGAAAAATCGATCAAGTGTTAAAGTCCAAGTATCTCATGATCCGAAGGGCAATCCGGTCGGGTGGTAGTCCGATCGGATAGCAATTCGTTCAATACTCAAACTTCAGATAAGGTTGGTTAAGTGTGGGACTCAAGATGTAAGCCGTTCGGACGGCCAGTCGCTCGGATGGTTGTCCGTTCGGACGGTAGTCCGGTCGGATAGCTCTCCGTCTTGGTCGTTCCGTTCGTCTTTCACTTGGCCGTTGGAAAGTTTGTCGTTTTTATCGAGATGTTTTGACAGCGTGTTAACCAACAGAACCCCATCTTGACCCAAGTGGCCCGACCAAACAGGAATCACCCTAGTTCGACCAGTTAACCAGTTCAAGACGGTTGTTCTCGGTTAACCCGAAATCGATGGTCTCGTGAGTAAAATCCATAACTTGAACTAGCACAACACTAAGAATGAGTAGAAGACTAGAACAAGGTCCGATTCTATCGGTTTTGAGTGCATTTGAGTGTAAAAGAGTTGAAAGAACGTTAGAAACCATCTTTCAATCCTTTTTCACCATGAATGCGTCTAGATCTATGCAAGATCTTTGTTTATTTGTGTGGAAATCGGTTAGATCTAAGTTGTTCTTGGTGGATTGAAGCCAAACATGAAGTTCATAAGAACACCATGATGACGTCATCCTAGAACACCTCAAATCTAGTGATTTCACGGTTAAAAATTAAGATTCAAAAGATAGAAAGGTGTAGGAGTGCGTGTAGATCAAGAAAGTACAAGATTTAGGGCGAGATCTTACCGGATTTGAGAGAAATTGAAGAAAAGATGAGGAGCACGAGCTGGTCGGACGTCACTTTGCCAAAAGAGGAAAGAATGAAAGTGACTTGGGGTATTTATAGGATTCCAAAAGTGGAAAGGGGTGGGTCGGTCGGATGGTACTCCGTCCGAGTGGCGGCCCGGTCGGACAACACCTCAACCGGATGGCAGCCTGGTCGAATGACAATCCGGTCGGCTGACATCTGGTTTGCGTGTTCGGTGTGACGATTTTTGATATTTCGATTGCGATTTGCGAGCGTTGCGATGCGATAGAATTTCCTATCAAATTACTTTTAATCCCAACTACTCATATCGCGCACTGTCCTTTCGCCACCAATTATCATACTATATCTACATACAATCATCCTTAGTTCGTATTTGGTTTGCGATTGCGATTCGATTGCGATGAGTTCGATTGCGTTTTGATTGATTACCACACATAACGTAAATAAACATGCACAAGTAACACATAAGGTGCACACACACGTATAACAATCACCAAAATGCGGAATTCGAGTTGCGAGCACGATGTTGATTAGATTAGATTGATTAGCGTTTGGTTGGCTTTATCGCATTGTTACTTCCTATTATTCACTGTCGTAAAGCGATTTGTAGCATTAAATATTCGTCGATTACTGCGATTATAATTAATTATTCCACATAATACAACTAACGTAAAACAGGAATTGAGCCAGGAAAGTCAGATCGCAATTAGCAATCTTTTCTTCATTGACTTCAATCTTGACTTTGACTTTGACTTCCGAAACAGTGGGGTGTTACAGCCTCCCCTAGTAGAGGGAATTTCGTCCCGAAATTAGGCCGAAGCCGTAAAAAACAACTGTGGGTACTTTGTCTTCCTGTGGCTTTCGAGTTCCCAAGTGAACTCTGCGCCTCGTTTGCCTTCCCATCGGACTTTCACAATAGGAATGCGCGAGCGTTCGAGCTGCTTGGTTTGGCGATCCATGATTTCGACAGGCTTCTCCACGAAGTGTAGTGTTTCGTTTATTTGAAGGTCATCGAGAGGTACAATCAAATCATGCTCAGCTAGGCACTTTCGGAGGTTTGACACGTGGAAAGTCGGGTGGACATTACTGAGTTCCTCCAGTAGTTCGAGTCTGTAAGCGACTTTTCGGATCCTTTCCAGAATCTTAAAAGGTCCAACATATCGAGGCGCTAGTTTCCCTTTCTTGCCGAATCGGACCACACCCTTCCAAGGTGATACCTTTAGGAGTACGTAGTCGCCAGCGTCAAATTCAAGGGGCTTGCGTCGTCTATCGGCGTAACTTTTCTGTCGACTTCGAGCTTTCAACAAGTTGTCTCGAATTTGGAGGACTTTGTCAGTCATTTCTTGCAATAGCTCGGGACCGGTTAATTGCGAGTGACCGATCTCGTGCCACACAATAGGCAATCGACATCTTCTTCCATATAGAGCCTCGAATGGTGCCATTTGGATGCTCGTATGATAGCTGTTGTTATACGAGAATTCGACTAATGGTAGGTATTTGTCCCAATTACCACCGAAGTCTATGACACACGAACGGAGCATGTCTTCAAGAGTACGAATCATTCTTTCAGTATGACCGTTGGTTTGGGGATGGAATACGGTACTCAGATTAAGCGTAGTACCGAGAGCAGCTTGAAATGTTTCCCACAGTCGTGAGGTAAACCGAGCGTCACGGTCAGAGATGATGTCACGAGGCGTCCCATGATTACAAATGATCTCGTCTGTGTAGATTCGGGCTAACCGTTCCACCTTGTACTCTTCTCGTATTGGCAAAAAGTGGGCTGATTTGGTTAAACGGTCAACAACAACCCAAATGCTGTCGTGACCTGATGACGTGTGCGGAAGTTTTGTTATGAAGTCCATAGCTATACTCTCCCACTTCCACATGGGGATTGGGGGTTGCTCGAGTAAGCCAGAGGGCCTTTGATGTTCAGCCTTGAACCTTGCGCAAGTCAGGCACTTCCCAACGTAGAGAGCAATATCCCTTTTCATACCCGGCCACCAGTACCTGTAACGAAGATCCTGGTACATTTTGTCGGCACCTGGATGAATAGAATACCGGGATTTGTGGGCTTCGTCCATCAAAATCTGTCGCAAATTGGTCCGCTTAGGGATCCAAATTCGGTCCAGGAAGTAGAATATCCCATTTGATTTATTCACCAGTTGAGCTCCATCGTGATAGATTCGTTCCTTCTTCAGAGTGCGTTCATTAAAACAGGCATGCTGGGCTTCACGAATGAGGGTTTCGAGGTCGTATTGGGCTTGGGTATCGCGAATCCTGAGCAGATAACTCTGTCTGCTGAGTGCGTCGGCAACGGCATTTGCTTTGCCTAGGTGATAACGAATCTCACAATTGTAATCTTTAAGAAGTTCTACCCATCGGCGTTGACGCATATTAAGTTCTTTCTGATCAAAGATATGTTGTAGGCTCCTATAATCGGTGAAGATCGTACACTTGGTACCATACAGGTAGTGTCGCCAAATCTTTAACGCAAAAACAACCGCGCCTAGCTCGAGATCATGGGTTGTATAGTTCTTCTCGTGTATTTTGAGCTGTCGAGACGCGTAAGCTATAACCTTGTCCCGTTGCATGAGGACATAACCAAGACCAAGGTTGGAAGCATCACAATAGACAATGAAACCGTCGTTTCCATCTGGCAATGTGAGAACAGGAGCATTGCAGAGCATATGCTTGAGGGTTTGGAAAGCAGACTTTTGTTCAGTTCCCCAAACAAAAGGCTTGTCTTTATGCCTGAGAGCGGTAAGCGGCACAACGATCTTTGAGAATCCTTCGATAAATCGTCGATAATAGCCCGCTAGTCCGAGAAAAGAACGGACTTCAGATGGGTTCTTAGGTGTAATCCAACTCTTAACTGCCCCAATCTTCGGGGGATCGACATGAATACCTTGACTATTTACGATGTGACCCAGAAACTGAACCTCCTCCAGCCAAAATTCACACTTGGAGAACTTAGCATAGAGTTGATTCCCCTGGAGTAGTTCGAGAACCAAATGTAGATGTTGCGCGTGTTCGGCTTTCGATTTGGAATAGATCAAGACATCGTCGATGAATATGATGATGAAACGGTCAAGATATGGTTTACACACGCGATTCATCAGATCCATAAAAACCGCGGGTGTGTTGGTTAAACCAAAAGGCATAACAACGAACTCATAGTGGCCGTAGCGTGTGCGAAAAGCGGTTTTGGGTATATCCTCCTCTTGAATGCGTAGCTGGTGATAGCCTGAACGGAGATCGATCTTCGAGAAGCACGTGGCACCTTGTAGCTGATCAAACAAATCGTCAATGCGAGGTAGGGGATAGCGGTTCTTGATGGTTAGCTTATTCAATTCCCGATAGTCAATGCACATCTTGAACGACCCATCCTTCTTTTTGACGAAGAGGACAGGCACGCCCCAAGGAGAGGTGCTTGGGCGAATGAAGCCTTTCTCAAGTAATTCCTGAAGCTAGTTCGAGAGTTCACGCATTTCGGACGGTGCGAGTCGGTAAGGGGCTTTGGCAACAGGGTTGGCTCCAGGAATGAGGTCGATTCGAAAGTCGATATCACAACTTGGCGGAAGTCTAGGAAGATCATCAGGGAACACCTAAGGAAATTCACGGACCATAGGAACGTCTTTTACTTCTGTCTTCCTTTTCTTTTCCTTCTCCGCTACTACAATGTTAGCCAAGAAAGCTCTGTATTCCTTGCGGAGATATTTGCTAGCTTGGACGCATGACATGAGTTTGAGACCTTTCGAAGTAGTTTCACCATAAACACACAATAAATCACCATTCGCGAGCGAGAATCGAACCATCTTGTCAAAGCATACAACTTCAGCATGGTTTTCGCAAAGAAAGTCCAAGCCTACTATGACGTCGAAACTCCCGAGTTGCATCGGGATAAGGTCGATTGGGAAGATGTGATTATTGAGCTCAAGAGTACAATCACGAAGAACAGAATTTACGGTGACAGTTCTTCCAGTGGCGACTTCAACATCGAATGTCGAGGGGAGATGGGAGCGTTTACGACTAAGGAGCTTCTCAAATTCGAACGACACAAAGCAATTATCGGCTCCAGTATCAAACAAACAAGATGCATAAATACCATTCACAAGGAACGTACCATTGACCACGTTGTTGTCAGCCTGGGCTTGGCGTACATTGATATTGAAGGTTTTGGCGCGGGCTGCTTGTTGCTGCTGCTGAGGCTGCTTGTTGCTGCTGCTGAGGCTGCTGCGGTTGGGGCTCTTACTTCACAACCCTGTTCGGGCACATGTTCGCAAAGTGGTTAGGATCACTACTTGCGAAGCAGACTCGAGCATTGATTGCGGGTGCCTGTGCCACTTGATGACATTGCGGGGCTGGGAGCAGAGCTTGATGAGCAGCGGCAGGAGCTGTGGTGTTGCGGGGACCAGTACGGCAGTTAACAGTGAAGTGGCCGTACATGTTGCAGTGGGTGCAGAAACGACTGGCGAGACCCACCGGATGATGATAAGAGCATGTTGGGCAAACCGAGTGGGGGCATGTGTATGCACGTTTTGCCGGTGGTGCATAAGTAGTTGGTGCTGGACGGTGATGGTGCTGCTGCTGGGCCGGTACGACCTGGAGAGGAGCAGCAGTGGTAGTGACAGCACAGTTCTTGTTGCTGGAGCTGCTGTTGTTGTTCTTCTTCTTTCGGCGTGAGGGCTTTGACGGTTGAGCGGCGGCGGTTTCGGCAGTTGGAGCGGCGGTGGTAGCTTGATGCAGGTGTTTCGAAGTTTTATCCCAGACACCAGCCTTGACCCGCTTGTCGTTGATTTCAGCGGCCAGTAAGTTGGTCTCTTCGACCGTCTTAGTCTTAGCCGCTTGCACGAAATCTGCAACACATTCAGGCAGGGCTCGGATATACTTGATCAGGGCAGATGATACTGAGCTGCTTGAATCGAGCGGTTAGAGCAGCGTTTTTGCAATCCTTCTGCTTTATGTGCCAGAATTCATCTTCTAACTTCTGGTGTTCATGAGGAGGGCAGAATTCTTCCAGCCTGACCTCCTTGAGTTCGTCCCACGACAGACTGTAGGCTGCATCGTTCCCTCGTTTGTTTCTCTCGACCGTCCACCAGTCTAGTGCGCGGGACTGGAAGACGCCAGTAGCATTGAGAGTGTGGAGGTTGTTAGGGCAACCGCTCTGTCATAGAGTGACCTCAATTGAATCAAACCATTGGAATAACGCTGTAGGGCCTTCCTCGCCAGTGAATTCCTTTGGCCCACAAGCCTTGAACTGCTTGAAACTGAAGGCAGCTTTGGGGGTAGCTTTAGGAGCTTTGGTTCTCGACTCCTCAGATGATTTGCTGACGTTCTTGTAGACATCACTCACAGCTTTTGCTACTTATTTAGCAATGATAGCATCAAGACGTTTGTCTCTCTTTTCTTGGCGAGAAAGTGGTGGGTGACGGGATCCTGATGACGGTCCAGTTGGCATCGTCTGCAACAGACATCGTCATAGGTCTCAGACACGTCATAATCAGATCTCACCACACGTCCAATACTTACTAAAGCTTAGGAACATAGTCGCATAATCACATAAACACATAGGCACGAAATCACAGATTCACATAAACACAGTAGCACATAAGCACGTAAGCACGTAGGGCACAGAAACATAGAAACACATACTCATGTAATCACAGAGGCATCAGAATACAGAAACCTGTCATTCAAAGTCTACGCTCGCGGACTTTTGTTGCGAGGGATTGCGTACAGCGATTATTTTGGCGTATAGTAGAGTATAAGCGAGTTACGTAACATGCGATTATCTGTATGTAGCGATTTGTTAATGTTTTGAGATAAAAATGCAGGGCGAGTTGTGCGTGTTAATCGAAGCGAAAGCAAAAATCGAATAAGTTTCCAAAATTTTAAACACATAAGCAGGTAAATACACATACAGTACGTAAAATCAACGAGTCATCAGAGTCAGCAGTTGCAGGCTCAGAATCGAAACATATAAAAATTGAGAAATAGATCGTCTGCGGCTATTAGACATTGACTATCCAAAGTGATTCGACTATTCTCAAGGACTTGTCGTTCACGCTTCGACCTTCAGGACTTGTGCTCCTGCCTCGATTCTTGGGCATTTGGCACGCATCCCGTTGGTCATATCGTGACTTCAGGTCGTTGGAGTCCTTCGAGACTTTGGTGAGAGTTTTGTAAAACCAAGTAAAAGTCGGAACAAGTCGTCAAGGTTAGGGTTCCACCCCTGGCTTAACAACTTCTTTCCTGTTTTTAATAAAATAGAGGAGATTATTCATCAAAATATGGATTTCACTCCTAGTTTGGTATAATTCTCCCCGTTGGTAAGTAGAATGCGGGTTGATCAAGCAATTTTAGTCGAGAATTTGCGGTTTTCACACCTAATCTCAACTTATTCGCTTATCTTCATTTGAAAATTCGAGTGCAGTGATAGGGTAGCGTAGGCGAGAATGGCAAAGAATAGCAGTAAGCTCATACATAGTCCCTACTGGACATGCACGAGTCGGTCTATTGGTTCCTAACTATAGACTAGGTCTCTAAGACGTCGTCCCGGACTAGGTCAAGTCTTGCCTAATTCCCTATAGTTATGGGTCTGATACCAATGTGTCACACCCCAACCGATGGCAGAAACATCGGGGCATGGCACTGAGTGAAACAGATTGACCAGAAGTTTCCATAACAATTATCATTACCAATCAATTTAAAGTAACATGTCCCATAACATGTCTCAGATACGTTAAAATAAAAGTCAATACACATAGTGTAAAGGCGAGCATACAAGTTTGATAGTAGCATATAGAGTTCGAATGAATCTATCGATACCAATGACTGCGGGTTGACTGCCCAAGGCAGTTCGTAATACATGATCACCACCGTAATCCATGCAAATAATTGTCCTTAACAACCCCCGAGTGAACGGGTGCTGAGTCCAAACTATAGTACTATCGTTGCTAAGGCAGGTAGACAACATTCCATGTGTAAACATAACAAACAAGCATTCTTAAGTCACGCAATACATGCGGTAACGGTTAGCGTTAAAAGTATCGCGTAGTGTGTTGATGTGATTTCGTATAAGTAACGTATGTAACACCCAAAAGTGCATAAAGCAAAAAGGGATCGAGTATACTCACAGCGGTTGACGGATTGAAGGGAGCGCTTTAGAGTAAGGTTAGCCTGATTAGAACGATAGCATAATGATAAGTGACTCGTAATACGAAAACAAGTGTTGATGGGTCGAATGGCAGTTTGGTCGGATGGTAATCCGATCGGACGGCCAGTCGTGCGGATGATGATCCGTTCGGATGGTTATCCGGTCGGACGGTAGTCCGGTCGGATGCCTATTTGAGTGGATTGTTTCTTCCTATGAGGGGATGTGCTTGTGTATGATGGTTTGACTTTTGAAGTTTTGTTGTAGCATTTTGAAAACATTGAAGTATCTCTACCTTTCAGGTCGGTCGATCGGGCGGTCGTCCGATCGGACGGCAATCCGATAGGTTGACACTTCAGTGAGAACAAGTTCACAGCAGGTTGTCACTCGATCGGACAGTAGTCCGGTTGGGTGGCACCCTTAGTGTATTGAACATGTTTGAAAAATCGATCAAGTGTTAAAGTCCAAGTATCTCATGATCCGAAGGGCAATCCGGTCGGGTGGTGGTCCGATCGGATAGCAATTCGTTCAATACTCAAACTTCAGATAAGGTTGGTTAAGTATGGGACTCAAGATGTAAGCCGTTCGGACGGCCAGTCGCTCGGATGGTTGTCCGTTCGGACGGTAGTCCGGTCGGATAGCTCTCCGTCCTGGTCGTTCCGTTCGTCTTTCACTTGGCCGTTGGAAAGTTTGTCGTTTTTATCGAGATGTTTTGACAGCGTGTTAACCAACAGAACCCCATCTTGACCCAAGTGGCCCGACCAAACAGGAATCACCCTAGTTCGACCAGTTAACCGGTTCAAGACGGTTGTTCTCGGTTAACCCGAAATCGATGGTCTCGTGAGTAAAATCCAGATCTTGAACTAGCACAACACTAAGAATGAGTAACAAGGTCCGATTCTATCGGTTTTGAGTGCATTTGAGTGTAAAAGAGTTGAAAGAAAGTTAGAAACCATCTTTCAATCCTTTTTCACCATGAATGCATCTAGATCTATGCAAGATCTTTGTTTATTTGTGTGGAAATCGGTTAGATCTAAGTTGTTCTTGGTGGATTGAAGCCAAAACATGAAGTTCATAAGAACACCATGATGACGTCATCCTAGAACACCTCAAATCTAGTGATTTCATGGTTAAAAATTAAGATTCAAAAGATAGAAAGGTGTAGGAGTGCGTGTAGATCAAGAAAGTACAAGATTTAGGGCGACATCTTACCGGATTTGAGAGAAATTGAAGAAAAGATGAGGAGCACGAGCTGGTCGGACGTCACTTTGCCAAAAGTGGAAAGAATGAAAGTGACTTGGGGTATTTATAGGATTCCAAAAGTGGAAAGGGGTGGGTCGGTCGGATGGTACTCCGTCCGAGTGGCGGACTGGTCGGACAACACCTCGAGCGGATGGCAACCCGGTCGAATGACAATCCGGTCAGTTGACATCTGGCTTGCGTGTTCGGTGTGACGATTTTTGATATTTCGATTGCGATTTACGAGCGTTGCGAGCGATAGAATTTCCTAGTTAAATTACTTTTAATCCCAACTACTCATATCGCGCACTGTCCTTTCGCCACCAATTATCATACTATATGTACATACAATCATCCTTAGTTCGTATTCGGTTTGCGATTGCGATTCGATTGCGATGAGTTCGATTGCGTTTCGATTGATTACCACACATAACGTAAATAAACATGCACAAGTAACATATAAGGCAGACACACACGTATAACAATCACCAAAATGAGTAATTCGAGTTGCGAGAGCGATGTTGATTAGATTAGATTGATTAGCGTTTGGTTGGCTTTATCGCATTGTTACTTCCTATTATTCACAGTCGTAAAGCGATTTGTAGCGTGAAATATTCGTCGATTACTGCGATTATAATTAATTATTCCACATAATACAACTAACGTTAAGCATAAAGTAGACTATCTATGGTCAAAGAAGTCAAAACAGGAATTGAGCCAGGAAAGTCAGATCGCCATTTGCAATCTTTTCTTCCTTTGACTTCAATCTTGACTTTGACTTTGACTTCCGAAACACTGGGGTGTTACATCATCACACTTAAATAATTTTTATATTTTTTAATTTAGATTAGAACCCAATTGTTTAGACAGGAAAAGCCAATTTTTAATAGCCTCGTTGATTGACACATGTTCCCCATTGATTTACTTTATTATATAGTAAGTATAAGTATGGATTTCATGTATTTATAAGCAAAAGACCGATGATTTCGGTTTCGCCTTTAGTTGAGAATAATAACTGAACTGACCGAATCATGCACATCCTATATATCACTACAAAGACTTAATACTTTTATTTTGGAGTTAATTACTGTTTTCGTCCCTGTGGTTTGTCAAAAATCACTATTTCAGTCCATTAGTTTAAAAATTGCGATTTCAGTCCCTGTGGTTTCACTTTCGTTACCATTTCAGTCCATGTGGTTTCACTTTCGTAACCACTTCAATCCATTATTCTGTTAAGTACAGGAACTGAAATGGTTACGAGGTGGACTGAAATGGTTATGGAAGTGAAACCAGAAGGATTGAAATCGCAATTTTTAAACTAATGGACTGAAATAGTGATTTTTGATAAACCACAGGGACGAAAACAGTAATTAACTCTTTATTTTGGGTCAAGATATAATAGAAAGTTTATATCAATAGGAAGGATAGGAAGCAATCCGGTACGTCCAATTGCATTATTAACGGCTAAGATTAAAACCAAATAAAAAACCCTCATTTAAACACGTTGTTCGGGCTTTCAAGGGTATTATCGTCAAATTCCAACAACAACCGCTCTTGTATATACCAAAAAAGCTTCATAAAAAATTTCATTACGTTTTACATTTCGATTGAAAGAACACACACATTCAAATTAGTGAGAATCAAACTCCATTGAACTTCATAGCATCATCGAGAGATAATTTGAAGGTTTACCTTTGACTTACTGAAAAGAAATCCATATCGCAAAACCCTAATTCATCAAAGAGGCAAAAAAACATCATATGAAGAAAACATCGATCAACAAGGAAAAATTAGCGAAAAATCAACAATGAAAGAACAAACTAGTAGAATATGAAAAGAGATTTCTGATAATGGTAATTTGATATATGTTTTCCTTTTAAACTGTATTCTTTTCAATAAATTACGTTTTGTAAGGTAGAATATAACCTAATATTCCCTAATATTAAGTATAAACTGTTACTTAATGAGTTTTATCTTATCATTATATTTGTTTAGTTAGGTTTGTTGTTAACGATTGTTTTTTATATTAAAACTGTGACCTACTACTTTTTATCTTAATATTGTGAACTAATGCGTTTTATCTTAAAATACTAGTAGAAAACAAAAAGAGATTTATGATAATGGTAATTTTACACATTGCGTTTTATCTTATTTTTTGTATTTTCTTAGTTATATATGTTGTTAACTATTGCGTTTTATCTTAAAACTGTGAATTACTGCTTTTTATCTTAAAATTGCTAACTAATGCGTTTTATTTTAATAATGTATTATACATTATTATGTTTTAAACTGACTTTGTTTCATTATTCTCTTTAAGATAAAACATAACAAGAAAAAAAGAAAAGGAGAACAAAGAAAGCGGTGATTGAGACTTTAGAAGATGAAGATTCTGTTTCAAAAGAGAAAAATACTGAGAGTTATAATTCTGAATAGTTCTGAATAACAAAAAATAAATTCAGGTAACATAAATCACAGAAAACATAATTCTATGAACAAATATTTGTTTCTAATACACTTGTATATATCAGATGATGATTTTATTGATCTTCCACTAAGAGTGAAAAAGACAAAAAAAAACATCGTTATTTCAGCAAGTGAGAAAAATCAAGCCAAGAAAAAGGAAGAAAAGTCAGATAATGTGAAAGCAATGAAAAAGAGATCATTGAGGAAAGATAAAACACAAAAACAACAACCTTATTATGAATACGATGGAAGAAAAATCAACATAAGATGTGCAAACAATTGGCAAAATAGCAAAAGAAACATGTGAGAGAAATAGGATTTGGCAGCGCACTATCAATCAACTTGCAATCAGTTCCACGCAAATATGGATATTAGCTAATAAATAACTTTGATGCTGAAAACGATATGATAAATACCGGAGATGAAAAAATTAAGATTACGGCTGATTTGATTCTAAAGTTATTTCAAATACTAAATGGCAAAATAAAGATTGAGGAAAAATTGAGGCCCAATGATGCGCGTGTAGTGTAATATATTTTAGGTATATATTTTAAGCCCATTTTAGCCAAGTTTTAAATTTATAAAACACGATATTTACTAACACTAAACACACATATGGGCAAGTGCAGCAATCGTGGACGTAGTATAGTGTTGGTAAGATACCGAGGTCGTCCAAGGACACAAGAGCTTTTAGTACCGGTTTATCATCAACGTCTAATCAAATCAAAAGTTAGAAAAAAGGTTTTTAAACTAGAAAAATAAAACTAACTAAAATGCTGAAAAATAAAATAAAAATAAAAACAGATAGACAAGATGAATCACTTGGATACGACTCGTGTGTAGAGTAACCTTTGATTATTTCCGCACTTTTGCACTTTTTAAGAGATTATCTTAGTTATTGTAGTAGGCCCCTCTTTTGAAGGTGACGTTACCCTCAACCCAGTAGTTTGAGTCAGCAAGGATACAATCCTAAAGGGTCGGATTATTGAAAGATAATTAATTAAGTTATTAATGCATAATGTGGTAGGCACCTCTTTTGAAGGTGACGTTACCCTCGGCTAAGTAGTCTGAGTCAGCAGGGATACAGTCCTAAGTAGCCGGGTTAAAGTTTTAGTAGTAGTTTAACTTATGAGGGGATCAAAGAGTTTGGACCCCCGCCATCCAATACCGGTGGGTATTGAAGGAGGTCCTACTAAATTTCACCCAGGTCCTTTGCAGGATCTATACACTGAACAATGGCAAGACTCTTACCAAACCGTTCCCTTAACCCCCGACCAGGTAGCCAACATATCTCCATATAGACCGTGGAGATATGAATGGTGAAAATCTTTTATTTTATATAGACAGTAAAATAATGCCAAGACACCATAGACAAACGATAAGGAAGAATCACCTTCAACATAAGAAACTAGTTATTAAAGTCATTAATACATAACCAAATAAAAAGTGGGAAAAGATTAAAAATAAAAAGTAGAGAAAAATGCCCGGATAGTCCCTGTGGTTTCGCCTTTTTTCACCTATAGTCCCCAAATTTCTAAAACTACCTGAATAGTCCCCAAGTTTTCATTTTTTGTTCCCGGATAGTCCCTGGGTCTAACTTCAGTTTGTTTTCTCGGTTAAGGAGGGTGTGAAATGACAAAAATACCCTTTCCTTAAAAGGCCAAACCATAGGGACTATTCGGGCATCTTCTTCATATTTATTTATAAAACCCCATATTATCCCTTTCTCTTCATCCCTGCTCTCTCTTTGGTATCACCACCACCATCACCTCCACCTCCACCGCCGCCATCATCACTAACCACTACCACCATCATCATAACCACCCCTGCCACAACCACCACTTAACACTACTTCTCTCTCTTCCTTCTCTACCATATTCACCCTTCACCGTCACCACCTATCACAACCACCAGCCGACCAGCCCCACCCACCCCACACCCTCTTCTAACCCCACATCTCTTCTGAAACATATCTGAAATCATACCATCGAGTGTAGATGACGGAATTGGTTCGATTTGCAGGTACGATTAGGGCTTCGATTAGGGATTTCTACCGGTAGAGACGAAGGGGTTTTCTGCCAGGTAGAGACGAAGGGATTTTCTGCCAGGTACGCCGCCGCCGTGTGCGGCGGCTCCCTTTCCTTCTCCGATCTCATCCTGGTTCTGTCGGTGGTCTTCAACAGTGAAGAACCGAGGTGGGGGGGGGTGTCTTGCCTGTAAACGTCGCCCGGATCTGGAATCCGGTGACCGGATTTTGTGTAAGGTGAGAGGGAGATTGAGAGGAATGTGAGATGGATCAGTTCTTCAATTGATTTGTCTGTGTTTTGTTTGATAAATATGTAGATGAGAGCATTTGGGAGGGAAACAAGTGTTCAGCAGATGTGTTTGTGAAGATAGGGTTTTGACGTGTCAATTGTAAGTAGATTTAGACCTTTGCAACTGTGAACTAAAGTGATGATTATGCCAAAAATCTGTAGTGACTATTTGATGATGTGAACTTGTTCTTTTTGATTCTGACATTAAATCCCAAATACACATGATGCGACAATATAATGGCAGGCCAGTGGTGATGGCAGGTGGTCGTCCGATGGTGGGCCAGTGGTGTTTGCAGGTTGCAGGTTGTAGAGACAAAGAAACAAACAGGAAGGGGAGAAGGAGTGGGGGTGGGGGGGGAGTGATGATGGCGATGTAGTTTTGAGGTCGGTTCGGGACCGAGCCCAACTTTTATCGTAGTTGGCCTTTAGACGGGCGGATTTTCTCTGAAACCGTGGCGGTGATGGTGGAGGGTGGAGGTTGAAGATGAAGTGTGGTGGTGGGGTTTTATAAATAAATATGAAGAAGATGCCCGGATAGTCCCTATGGTTTGGCCTTTTAAGGAAAGGGTATTTTTGTCATTTCACACCCTCCTTAACAGAGAAAACAAACTGAAGTTAGACCCAGGAACTATCCGGGAACAAAAAATGAAAATTTGGGGACTATTCAGGTAGTTTTAGAAAGTTGGGGACTATAGGTGAAAAAAGGCGAAACCAAAGGGACTATCCAGGCATTTTTCTCTAAAAAGTTTTACACTAAACACTTGTCTTCACCAAGTGATGTAAGAGACTTAGGCAAACATTGCCTTTGATTGTCAAGAACTCTTACGATCAATCTTGGATCCCGAGACAACTCACACACTCTATGATGGACAATGGATGATGGTGGTGGATGATGGCGTTGTGATGGTGGTGGGTGGTGGGTGGTGGGTGAAGTGTGAGAGAGGTGGTGTGCCAAGGGATGAGTTGCAAGTGATCCAAGCACTCCTATTTATAGGCTGAACAGAAGCTCGGCCACGACCCCGTGTCCATTGGGCACGGCCTCGTGTCCATCATCCTCTCTTTCTTCATTAATTGCAGTTTGTCTACATTAGTTGACCACGCCCCCGTGTCCCCTGAGCACGACCCTGTGTGCAGAAGCGTATCTGTACTATCAGGATTTCCCTAGATCCTGGGAATCTTAGAGTTGACCACGGTCCCGCGTCCGCTGGGCACGCCCCCGTGGTAGGTGATAGAAGCTTCTACAACTTTGTCTTTTCTGCTGACACTTGGCCACGCCCCCGTGCTCACTGAGCACGGGGCGTGTTCAGCCTTCTGTTCTCTTGTTTTGCTTGGGAAGATGCTGTGGGGGGGGGGGGGGTCGGGCATGCCACGTTTGTTCCTTTTCTTGTATTTATGTTAGATTTAGCTGCCTTTTTGCTTCTTTTGTTCATTTGAGCTCATTTAATCCTGAAAATACAAAAGGAAGACAAAAACACACTTTTTCCAACATTAGTACTAAAAAAGGGTTAGTTTTATGCCACAATTGATGTAATTTATATGTTGCATTTTGTGCACATCAAAGACCCCCACACTTGAATCTTTGCTTGTTCTCAAGCAAAACTCTTTATAATGTTGCTTTACACTCCCAAATGGACTGGGTAGAAGAGAAGGTTTTTTGGGCTTGTCATAGAGTGTCGGGATTTCCAAAATTCTTAATTAAATTTTATTTTCATTTATTCACAATCCTATTCGTCATGATTTATTAAAAACGTTTCATAAGATAAATTACTTATTAGGGCATAACATGCCTTTTTGAAATTCCATTTATATACAAGTTCACATACCTCACGGGGGAATCAGTCAACACTCAGCCGAAGATGTATTTTAGTGAATCACTCGAGAGCGGCATGAAACTTACTCCTACCATAAGCTTGCCAAACAATCAATCCTCCTCCTTTTTAACTATACACCTTTGTAAATATCAAGAGGACTTTTTGGGTGAAGGGTTAGGCTTGGGCTAAAGGTGGGTGGTTGGGTTAGTGGTTAGTAAAAGGGCGAAAAGCGTAAAAAGCGTTGGTTTTCATAAGACTCGTTATTTTTCCAAACTTTTTATTTTGATGAAGCATTCCTTTCAAACAAAGTTGTTTTTGATAAACTTGTTTGTTTATTTCTTTGGCTTCATCCTCAAATTTTTTTTAACCAAGTCATAAGAAAAACCGAGCTTTGTTACTAAAATAAAGGGTTTAAAATGAAAAAGGGTTTAGGTGGGTAAAAAGGGTGTTTGGTTTGGGTTAAGAAATGAAAAGGTTTAGGCTCAAAGGGGTTAACTAGGGGGATTTTGGGTAGGTGGTAAAAAAAAAAGAAAAATAATGGTGTAGAAATAAAAAGGGTTAGTCCTAATGCCTCCATCATTTACTTACTCGGTTTTAAGTTGGTAAGGACCGGGAGTGTATCGTCATGGCAAGTTCTAGAGTCGTACGAACCAAGCGGCTATTCACACAAGAAACGAAAAATGAGCATTTAGTTTAAAGATGTGTATTTGTATGCTCAATAAAGGCTCAAAACTCACTTTTTGTGGGAATGGGTTTTTATGTGATCAAGTATATATAATCAAATTTTAACTAAACTTGTCATGCCGTTTCATAATTTTCTTATGTTGGTTCTTTTTATCTGTAGGATCGTTATACGACCTGACGAGTCGATCAGAAGAGTGCTTAGACAAAATCAGAGGCGGAATTCATTGATTCGGTCTTCGTGTAGCTTGATTTCACTATTTAACGTCTCTTTTATTGATTTGCTGACAAATTACAAGTTCCGGAGACAAACTGGCAGGGCTTCGCCGTACATACACACTGACTGTTACTGATCTGCTTGAATGACACCCCTATATATAGGAGTCATGGGTTCGCTTATATGGACATGTCCATATAAGCGAACCTCATATGATCAGATAAGCGAACCTACACTCATATGACCATATAAGCGAACCTATTATGAAGACACATAAGCGAACCTACAGTTTTGACAGATAATCGAACCTAACTAGCTTATGTGTTTTTCTGACTTTTGTTCACTGTACAATCAACCCTAGCCTAAGACTCGAACGAAGATGTAGTCGACAAACAACTGCACCAACAGACTCCCCCTTGAATGTTGACGGAATCTTCAGTGAGAGTCTTCAAACATTGATAGCTCTTCAATCTTGATCGGTCTTCTTCAGGAACTCTTCTTGGAATCTTCTACCCGGATCTTTCTCTGGCTCTAACTTTCATCAGACTCCCCCTATCATCATGCTGGGATCGCCGTCTGGAAATCGTTATCACCATTGAAATCAACTCCTGGCTTTATCAGTTTAAACTTCTTCTCAGGTTCTGATGTATCTCCTGGCTTTCTGTAGCAACAGGATCAGAAACCTGCACAACTCAAACAATCTATCACAAACAAACACAATTGTGATTCAACTTAATGAATCAACTAATCATTTAAGAATATTCAAGAATCTTTCACATTTAACAATTTATTAACTTTCCAAAATCTGATTAATCATTTCAAAACACTTTAACCAAACCAACTGTTCATCTTGTTTAGCCTTTGAAATTTTGAATTTCAGCTCCCCAACATCAGTTGTCGAAAATCTTTTTGAATTTTTCAAATATGAAACACAAATGCAATAACATCAATTAAAATGCAAAAATGAAATATATACAAACATATTTTTGTGAGTTTGTGCAAGAGGATCATATCAGCTGCTGACTAGACACTAGCACCGTTAAGCTGTTATTTCATTTTAAGCTTTTAAACAGTTCGCGTTGATTGTCGATATATTGATCCACTTAAATTCTCACAAAATGTTCAACCTGTTCGGGATACAGATTTAGTATTTTAGAACTTAAACATCTACATGTGTCCCACCTCAGTATATACTCCCGTATCCAGACCCCAGTATTCAGTCTTACAGGTGAGTATACCACAGCTGATATCTGTTAAGGGGTTATGTGCGAGGGCCGTGAGAGCTCAGGTCGATACTTCCGTATACGCAGAGAGATGACGGCTTCGACTTTTGGTGAGTCCCCTTTAGAGGATCTTTTATTACAACAACAAAGATTATCAATTTTATTGTTTAATCCGATTACTGAGGGCGAGCTTATGTTTCAAAGCTTTTTGCAGAAAGTATTATTCGGGGACTAGGTCAGTATTTCCATACAGCAGAAGTCCCGGGATAATACCCCAGATATCACTGAGCATAAAGACCTAGTATCTCAGAATACGGGACCCTTCAAACAGGATTTCAGGGGTTACCTATATATCCTGGAGGTGTTCCCCACGTAGACGTAAGTGAAATTTATGTTTATATCCCAAACTAATCTACTAATTCTGTGAAAACCTATCGACACATCTTTAGCGAGACTGCTTAATTGCATTTATACATTACAAATCTTTAGCGTACTGTGCCAGTCTAGCTGATGTACTATAATTTCCCCTATTTGCACCAAAACTCATTTTTAATTTTTCAATGTTTTTTACATTTTCAAATTTTCAAATTTTTTAAAAATTTTACTCCCCCTAAAATCAAAATATGTTTCAATTTTGATTTTCTGGGAAAATTTGAAACAAACTGTACAAAAAATTGACAACATGATATCGAATTGCTTCGATTCGCCATCCACTTGACGTAAACAATCAGAACTCCCCCTCTCAACAAACTATTTTCCCATTGTGATCTTAAAACACTTAAGTTTGTTTTAATCAAAATGGTTTTTTCGGAAAACTTAGTTTGTTTACCAATTATTTGTAGATTCTGGGGATCAAATCATGTAGTTAACTCAAGTTCAATTTAATGACCTTGATTAACCACTTGTAGGATTGATCTGATTCAAAATCTGAACCACTTGAATCAATCACAAACAAACCTTTTACCTTTTGAATGAATGACGTTACCGAATAAAATTTTAAGAAAGATGCCGATTCATGCTCCACGCTTACCAACCTGGGAACTCCGGCAAGTCAGGTTTTTCTATTTGAACAGATTCACCCAAGCCTGACGGTCCTTGGGTGATTTCGAATTCTTGTTCAACAATGGTGGAAAATTTGCATTTCCATTGTTAAACCAGAATTCTCCTTTTTTATCTCAACCAATGGCTCCTCTGGCTTTGATGAACCAGAATCATTGCCTGCAGGTGGCTTGTCTGACTTTGACCTGTCAGATTCATCGCCGACCATTTTCTTCTTCTTCTTTTCTACTTTCGTCCTCAGATTTGTATCTGATGAATTCGTCTGGCTTAACTTGGCATTCGAAGGAGTCGATTCATCAGAACTTTTATTTTTATCAACAGATGAACCCGAGGACAAGATCTTCTCGAGATACTCTCTCGCCTTCTTCCTCTTTTTCCTCAGTCTGTCTTTCTGCCCCTGTGAAAGTTTAACTTTCTTTTCTTGAATTGACTGTTTTTGAACTTTAGGTTTTAGAACCTTCTGTTCATGGGGCTTGACTTTGACTGGAATCTTTGCCAATTTCTGAGACTTAGCCCTCAATCTTTCATTCGATCTCCTTGGGCAATCTCTGGTAATGTGACCTTTGATCTGACAATTGTAGCATCTTCTGGTCTCATAACTCCAATTCCGACAGTTAACAGCAATGTGTCCTTGATAACTGCATCGGTAACACACTCTGTTATCGTACCGTATACCACCTTCACACCAAACGCTCAGATCATGGCATTGTCTGGCTTGGTGATATTCCTTCCTCATGTTTACTGGATTTTGCTTTTGAGCACTGTGGTCCAACCTGCACCACTTATTACCCACACTTTCTGAGTTTTCATTTTTTACTTTTTGTAATTTTTCATTGCGATTGGATGATCGATCTGATGAACTTTTATTATCTTTTTGTTTCTGTTCCACTTTCTTCTTCAAAGGTTTTTGTTTAGAACATTCACCTTTTTCAGTCGATTGTAGAACAGTTTTCTAAAATTTTTCTTTTAATTTTAAAAACAATTTTTGTTTTTCTAATTTTTCATTTTCATCATCAGATTTTTCATCGCAATCTTCAACTTTGACATTGTCAAAGTTTGTGACATCGTCACTTATTGGAACTGAATTGATTGGTTTTGGACAGGGAAACTTCAAACTGTCTGATGCAGTCACAAAACCTATCAATTTCTTCTCAAGTTCATCAATCTTGTTTCTTGAATTCTCAGCTTCATTTTCAAGCTGAGATATTCTTTCAAGATGAGACTTGATAGATTTTTCATTCTCATTTTTCACGTTTTCAAGAACAGATTTTTCATTTTCCAAAACTTTTATCTGTTCTTGAAATTTCGCTTCATTTGCTCTCAGATTCTTGTTTTCCAGCTTAATCCAGAAATCTTCATTTTTTGAGGATTTCTTGTTGCTTTCAAGTTCTTTTTCTAACTCTTTGTTTTTCTTTTGAGCACATTCACATTCTTTTTCAAGTTTAATAATTTTCTGAAGATGGGAATTGATCAATTTTTGCTTTTCAATGTTGTTTTGACTAAAAATATTTCTCCCATCTTCAAGAATTTTTATTTGATTTTGAAATTCTTTTTCACTTTTTGTTTTTTCAATTTCAAAACCTTTAACTTTTTCTTCAAAAACTTTTTCTTTTTCTTTCAACTTCTTGTTTTCAAATGTCAAACTGTTCAAATTATTTAACAGTTTGTCATTTTCGGCTTTCAACTTCTCACAATTTCGTTTCAGAATAAGAATCTGCTTATCATCAGCCTGTTTCTCATCTTTCAACTTCTTGAACTCCAATGCCAAACTTTCCGCATCTTTCACGAGTTTGTCATTTTCAGTCTTAAAGTTGTTACACTTTATCTCTGCCTTGTATGTTCCTGCACAAACAATTTTAACAAACTCAAGAGGTTTTAAATTTTCATCAATATAACATCCTCTTTTATAATCATACTTCATGTTTTGTTTTGCAGCAAAACATATACAGATTCTTTTATTAATCTCAGTAATTACATCCAAATTGATTTTATCCAGATTTCCCAGATTCAGTTCATCTAGATGCTCTTTGATTTTATTCATCAATATCTTCTTCTTATCAAGATTTTCATAATGACGTTTTTGAAGTTTACTGATGAAATCAGATGGATGTAATTTTGAGAATTTAGGCTTTTGTTTTAACTTCTTAAAACATCATCCCATTCGGCAGGTAAAGCAGCTTCCAACTTTGATATTTTTTCAGTATCTGTCAAATTTAATCCAAACGATTTTAACTTGTCCATCAGGTAATCAAATCTTTTTTCCATCTCTTTCAAGCTTTCATTCTGTTGACAAGCAAAGTTTTCAAGTCTAAGAATCCAAATCCTCTTATCATCTTGATCATACAGACTTGTACGATGCCTTCCAAATCTATTTAAACTTTCAACAAACTTATTCTCTTCTTTATCAAACATTTTTGTCATCGTTCAAATAATCTCGACAAATTTGTTGTTCACAAAAGCGAAGCACCACTATGACAGAAAAGCGAACCACAAATTGTTCAAATAAGCGGATCACTTATTGTACAAATGAGCGAACCAGTCTCAGTCCAATGAGCGGACCAGAATTAATCACTATGAGCGAACCAGTAAACAACCTCACGAGCGAACCTGACCACAACCCAATGAGCGAACCTGTTTGATGTCTATTGGAGCGGACCAGATTGTTTCAATAAGCGAACCACTTGAACGAACCAAAGTGCAATTTGGAACGGACCTATACACAAAATGTCTCTAAAAGCGGATCTCTTGAGCGAACCTAGGTGCTATTTGGAGCGGATCTACTAAAATGTGTCCAAATAAGCGAATCTATCCACTGTCCGAATAAGCGGACCTAAGTTCGAAGCTGTTTTGATCCATTTTTAGTCCATAATTTTGTCTGAAACTTTCAAGGGTTTGTCTATGTCTAACAACACGTAATCTGTGCAATTTTGACCTAAT
The DNA here is from genome assembly GCF_002127325.2 of Helianthus annuus. NCBI lineage: Eukaryota > Viridiplantae > Streptophyta > Magnoliopsida > Asterales > Asteraceae > Helianthus > Helianthus annuus. The sequence continues at coordinate 77,165,149 of NC_035449.2, forward strand.
TCTGACCGTGAAATCTCCCTGAACCAAGAAAAGAAAGTGTAGAAATCAGAATTTTGAGCGAAAATCGAGCTAAACGGTAAGAACTCTTCCTCTTGAGCTCTGATACCACTTGTAGGATCGTTTGACGCAGTTCGATTGCGTAACGAACGTTCGACGTACGGAATCCGTGAACGTGCGTGACCGAACACACTATAACGTACTAGAAACGTGATTTTATTGCAAGATATGACAAGTACGGTACAAAAACCACGTGTAGAAAGACTTTCTCTCTCTAGACTTTTTCTCTCTAGACTTGAATCACAAAATCCTCAAATGGAGCAAAAGTCTTCCAAAAGTCTCCCAAGTCTTTCAACTTATAACATAACTCTCTTATTTATATGTCATTGGAATTAATGAGATTTCTCATTAATTACCAAAATGACACCTTGCTAATTTTATCTACTTGTGACATTATGAGCTTGATTTCTTCCGGCTTTTCACTACGACACGAATTGACGAAGGCGATAGACAATAAATGCATCAACAAACTCCCCCTTGGATATTGCCGCAGTCAATTCGTAGTTAAACTCGTAGTGGCTTGTCTTTCTTTAACTAAGACTCGAACGAGGATGTAGTCGACAGACAACTGCACCAACATTATCACGTCTCTATCGGTTGTAAATTTGTAAAAATATAACCATTTTAGAACTTGAATTTCCCAACTTAAACTTAGACAAGTAAAAAAATAAAAATTTTTGAAAAAATTTGGGGTGATTAGTAGTTCCAATAAAGTTTTGTGTAAGGCTTGTTAATTAGGACTTGCAAGATTCAATGTTTTAGCATCCCCCCACACTTAAATTACACATTGTCCTCAATGTGTCCCAAAAATAAGTTTTTAGGTTGATTGAATGTGCAAAAAGGTGTGAAAAAGCAAAATTTTATGTTACTGGGCGTCTGCACACGGCCCCGTGTTCAGATGCCAGTAAGAAAAGTTCGTAAAAAGAAACAGAAGCCTAGACACGGGGGCGTGTTCAGTGAGCACGCCCCGTGTCCAGTTACCTGAACTGGGCATTTCCTGCAGATTGTGCAGCATGGGGCCGTGTTGGGTGGGCACGGCCCGTGCTGAACTTGCTGTAATGAAGAAAATTTTGTCTGATGGCCCTGTTTTCGTGCATGGGGTGCGGGTGCAAGTTTCCCTTGTTATCCTTCACCATCCCGAGTGTGTTTTATCCATTACAACATCATCCAAACACCAAATTAACTAAAACCATCATTTCATTTAATTCATAGAGAGAATTACATAACACTCCTAGAAAATTAAAAATAAAGAAGAAAAAGAAAGATAAGAGTTAAACTAGATAGGTCAAGTGGTGCATAAAATCATTCTAAGGAGCTCTACTTTTACATTAAGAACCAAAATTCCGGAAACAATTTTCCGGTATCTAAAAGCTTGGTAGAACTCCGGGCCGAGGGGTGTTCCCTAGATGTTGTTAAAGCCATTCTTCTATCCCTCTCGGGAGGAAGAAGGCGGCTTCATTCTCCTCAACATCTTGTGGAGGGGGAGTGACACCAACCGGAACCCCTGTAGTATATTACGAGGAGGTCCCGGGTGTACGATGTACCATTCGGCTGGTATGATGACTTCAGGCACCACGTTCCATGCCCTTTGGGTAATGACCGGTACCAAAGGAGGAGAGGCGAGAATGTTCAACCTTTGGTGCAAAAGGCTGACCTCTCGGAGACACCCTTCTAGTCCCACCATTAAGTGATTAGTACGGTCGGCCAACGCTTTTTCTACTCCCGTCATTTCATCAATAGCCTCTCTTAAAGCGTAAACATAGTTTACAAGAGAGTCTTCTACCATTGATGACCTCCTTCCTTGTCGGCTGTTCCTTGATTGCGATGAAGATGTTCCGCTAGTTCTGCTCGCCATTCTGAGAAAACGGACCGAAAAGAGTTCAATTCTTATGGAACAGTACCTCGGACACGGCCCCGTGTTCAATGAACACGGACCCGTGCTCAGTTGTCTGCAGGTTTTTAGAGCAAGGAATCTTGGAGTTTTAAATTATTTTTCCAATTTATAAAGTACTTTTAAGCATCAATAATTTAAAACAAAGTTTTATAACTCATTTTAAACAAGATTCCTTGAATAATAACCTTACAAATATTACAATAAAGCTTGGAATCATTGTGATTTCAAACTTTAATGGAGGTATTGAGTGAAAATTGAAGGGGAAGGCAATGAACAAAAGTGGAAAAGACAAGATGGTTGTTGAGAACCTTCTTTAGAATATACCTAGGATGGTATGAGTGAAGATTTCAGCAGATCTTTGTCTTTGGAGTGGTCCAAATGAGCAGGAATCTTGCTGCATTTATAGAAAACGACAGCACGCTGCACACGGCCCCATGTCGGCTGGACACGACCCCGTGTGCAGATAGAATCCTGACACATTTTGTCCGTATTCTGATAAAAAATCAGAAAGGAAACTTTCGGTGGACACGGGGGTGTGTTGACCTGGACACGGCCCCGTGTCTAGAAGCTGTCTTAAGGACTTTCCTATTTCTAAGGAATTTATCCAGATCGGGCGGCTCCTTACTGGATGGGACAACCCCAAAGTGCCTAAGATACCTTAATTGCTTTAGATTAAGACGAGAATGCAAGAGGTTGTCGGTGAGGGTGATTCCTATGCTAAATGTAGGTGGACAAGTCCAACCCTTTCCCGGGCTCTAGTTAAAGATGGTGTATGCCGAATCGCTCAGGTCTATGTATGCACCGAACGAATTCGATGGAGAGTCCTTCACGGAGGAATTGGCACAGGGACGACTATCGCTCAAGTCCTCGCTAGAGTTGGAGGTAATATCGGGAACAACGGAGTTGTTTGAATGTGATCCCAACAATTCTTCTTGGGTATCGTCTTGAGATGAATTAATAAAATCCAACCTAAGTTCTTTTAACCAATTAAGAATTAAATCTTCCAATTGAAATAGCTCATCAAGAAGCATTTCTCCTAGAAGGTCCGGTTGAGCGCATTCGAGGGAGAGATAGGGATTATTTTTACTTTCGCCCCTCTTAAGGCTACAGGAAAATAATGGGTCTATATAGTGGGGCTTATAATTTAGAAAATAACATTCTAATTCTTTATGAGAGCCTCCACATATTTGACACCACGTACCATAAGAGTTCCGAAAGTAAAAAGTATCAGTATCACTCATGTTTGTGTCAGAAATTACCAATCGTCGGGATCTTACGGTTTTGTTTTCAGTAACTGAATCTTACTTCATAAATCTTATTGATTGGCGTACCCGTTGTATTTGCTTCTCCTGATGGTTGGTCAAGTATAATTCGGTGGGGGTAGTTGCTGAACCATACCACATAGTTCCGGCAACAACAAAAGCTGCAAAAAAGACGGGCACGAGGCGTGTTGAGTGGGCACGGCCCCGTGTTCAGCTCACTGTCTGACTTAAAACAGGATTGCCAGTTCCAAAGATTGGGCACGGGGCGTGTTCAGCGGGCACGGCTCGTGCTGAGTTCTGCAGAAGCTGAAAAATAAAGAAAATCCTAAAAAAACAGAAAATTTTAGAAAAACGATTAGGCCGTTGATTCCTAACTTTCTTAAAATCCTTGTGTCCCCAGCAACGGCGCCAAAAAAACTTGATGCGTGTGTAGTGTAATATATTTTATGTATATATTTTAAGTCCTTTTTACACTTTTTAGCCAAGTTTTAAATTTATAAAACACGATATTTACTAACACTAAACACACATATGGGCAAGTGCACCCGTCGTGGACGTAGTACAGTGTTGGTAAGATACCGAGGTCGTCCAAGGACACAAGAGCTTTTAGTACCGGTTTATCCTCAACGTCTAATCAAATCAAAAGTTAGAAAAAAGATTTTTAAACTAGAAAAATAAAACTAACTAAAATGCTGAAAAATAAAATAAAAATAAAAACAGATAGACAAGATGAATCACTTGGATCCGACTCATGTGTAGTGTAACCTTTGATTATTTCCGCACTTTTGCACTTTTTAAGAGATTATCTTAGTTATTGTAGTAGGCCCCTCTTTTGAAGGTGACGTTACCCCCGCCATTCAATACCGGTGGGTATTGAAGGAGGTCCTGCTAAATTTGACCCAGGTCCTTTGCAGGATCTATACACTGAACAATGGCAAGACTTTTACCAAACCGTTCCCTTAACCCCCGACCAGGTAGCCAACATATCTCCATATAGACCGTGGAGATATGAATGGTGAAAATCTTTTATTTTATATAGACAGTAAAATAATGCCAAGATACCACAGACAAACGATAAGGAAGAATCACCTTCAACATAAGAAACTAGTTATTAAAGTCATTAATACATAACCAAATAAATAGTGCGAAAAGATTAAAAATAAAAAGTATTACACTAAACACTTGTCTTCACCTAGTGATGTAAGAGACTTAGGCAAACATGGCCTTTGATTGTCAAGAACTCTTACGATCAATCTTGGATCCCGAGATGACTCACACACTCTATGATGGACCATGGATGCTGGTAGTGGATGATGGTGTTGTGATGGTGGTGGGTGGTGGGTGAAGTGTGAGAGAGGTGGTGTGCCAAGGGATGAGTTGCAAGTAATCCAAGCGCTCCTATTTATAGGCTGAACAGAAGCTCGGGCACGACCCCGTGTCCATCCTCCTCTCTTTCTTCATTAATTGTAGTTTGTCTGCATTAGTTGACCACGCCCCCGTGTCCGCTGAGCACGACCCCGTGTGCAGAAGCGAATCTTAGAGTTGACTACGGCCCCGTGTCCGCTGGGCACGCCCCCGTGGTGGGTGATAGAAGCTTCTACATCTTTGTCTTTTCTGATGACACTTGGGCACGCCCCCGTGCTCACTGAGCACAGGCCGTGTTCAGCCTTCTGTTCTCTTGTTTTGCTTGGGAAGATGCCGTCGGGGGGGGGGGGGGGGGGCGGGCATGCCACGTTTGTTCCTTTTCTTGTATTTATGTTAGATTTAGCTGTCTTTTTTGCTTCTTTTGTTCATTTGAGCTCATTTAATCCTGAAAATACAAAAGGAAGACAAAAACACACTTTTCCCAACATTAGTACTAAAAAGGGTTAGTTTTATGCCACAATTGATGTAATTTATACGTTGCATTTTGTGCACATCACCCAAAGATACAGATCTTATAATTAAATTCTTGCGGGGGCAATTCAGGCAAGAACTTTTGAAGAAACTGTATATTGCCAATGTGATTAACGATTTAAAGAAAAGAAATGAACTTGGAATGAAGATACTACAATTTTGGTACAATCCTCAAGTCCTGAAAAAAACCAATGAAGATAATACAGTAGTACAAACTTCAATTTGTAAAGAAACTCCATCAAGTCTGGAAAACTGCGATGAAAATCCTTTGTTGGTACAATCATCATTTAATGAAGAAACTCCATCAATAATGTTAGAGATGATAAAAAAGACAGAAGAAGCAAAAAGAAGAACAAAACAAAAACAATTCAAAATGAGGAGGGACCATCATTTGATTTGAAAATTTCTCAAATAACTACAAATGAGAAAGAAATAGTAGTGGAAAATGATAGTAGTCGTAACACTGCACAATCCGAAGATCAAAAAGATGCAACAAGCGAAAAAACATAATCTGAAAATGCTGATAAAGAATTAGATCAAACAAAAGGAGTTGAAACATGTATTCAAAATGAGAATGAAAAAGAAATCAATGATATTACTGGAAACACATCATTCCTCAACCTAGAAGAAGATCCATATAAAACACTAGCAAAATCTGTTCAGGAACAGTAACAATAAGTGATATCAAGAAAACGGAAGAAATAATTACAAATATAATACGACCTGATCGTCAGAAAAATGCAGGAGAAGCATTATGTTCCCCATACTATCAAAGACAAATAGCAATGAATGAAGATAGAATGAAGATTGAAAACAACATTTCTGGATATGCTTTCCAAGGAGACGGCGACGTAATGTACAAAAACATTTATATATAAAAAACACACACTCACACATAGAAACAAATGCAAAATCATATATTATAATTCAATTATTTTTTTGCAGGGACACTCTCTTTTTAATAAGTGATAATGTATCGTTGTCAAGATGGGCAGTAGAAACAATGAGGCCAAGATTGTACATAACAAGAGAAATAATCAATTCTTGGGCTTATATCTTGAACGAAGAAGAAAAATGAAGATCAAAAGAAAAATTAACTACAAGATTTTCCTGTAAAATTCAAATGCTGGTAAGATCTCTAAAACGCAATTTGTTTGTTTTATTTTGTTCTTTGTTTTGTATGAAGTTAGCTAAAACGCAATTTGTTGTTTTATTACCTTTATATAAATATATTTAAAACACAATATGATATGATTGATAATTTTACTGAAATTTATGTTTAATGAAGTTATTTTGTAGTTTGGTTTGATTGAAGTTATATAAAATGCAATGTGTTTGTTTTATTACCTTTATACTAATAATATATAAAACGTATCTAAATAGCATTGATAATTTGTTTAATGAAGTTATATAGTAGTTTGGTTTGGTTGAAGTTATCTGAATAATGATGTATAAAACGCAATGACTTTGATTGTTTAATGTTTGTTGTTATATATGGTTTATCTGAAACACAATGAATTATTTACTTTGTTTATTGTAATGCAGGCTTACACATTAAACAACATTGAAAAAGAAATGATAGAAGAGTTCACACAAAAGATAACAAAAGTTCTTCAAGGTTCAAAGATAAAAAGCATAAAAGATTTTGATATTATACTCAACAACATTTTTGTGTGATGTCATTCAATCTCAAGGAGCAAGAAATAAACATCATTAACAACAGTACAAAAAGGTTACAAATTTTGAGAAATATAGCGATGTGCCTGAAAAAACACTAAGATATGCCAAGTTATGCTTTTATAATGCAATATAAACCACCTAATCTTTTTTTTAACTCAAATGAGTAAACTGCCATTTTGGTCCCTGAGGTTTGGTCACTTTTGCCATTTTAGTCCAAAACTCAAACCTTTTAAATCTGGGTCCCTGTGGTTTCACTTTTATTGCCATTTTGGTCCAAAAATCAAATCACCTCTTATTTGGCTATTAAAATCTGGTTATTTTGTTTTTTACTTCAGGGGTAAAATGGTCCATTTCAATTTATTATAACATATTATTAATTAAATTAATATTGTTAAATATCATTTACCCTATAAAACCTTTACCCAGTTCATCTTCTTTATTTCTCCCCACACCCGAACCCTAATCCCTAATCCTCATCAACTCCCTTATAACCGTCTGATCGATCACCGCCCAAAACAACCACCATGAAAGTATCTCTAAAAGGAGGTGCTTATCTACAATCATAGAATCCTTGAATGGCAGTCTCAATCACCTCAACTGAGTACTTCACATACGTCTCCAAGCGAGCTAGTTTCTTCCTATGAACAAGAAAGGAGGTATAAGTGGTCACCACCATTTCAACGATTAATTTACGAAGCTCCAACACAAGTCTGAAATCTGGGACAACTACTTTCCCAAGTTCCTTTTCATGTTTCTCAAACTCATAATTGAATCTCTTCAATTTATCTTTCAATTTCACAATCCTAAAAGATATGATCTTAATCTTGTTTACTCCATCATCTCTCAAATTCCTCAAAAGCACATCAAAAGTTAACTTAAGGTAATCAAATCTCGCCTTTGAAACTTCGCATTCAACTTGTTAAGATTGTCGTCCGCTACAATCTCTAGCAACTCTGGACACGCTTGGATTGGGATTGAGGGGGAGTTTGAGATGTTGAAGGGTATGTGTTCTTGGATGAGTAGAGAGTTGAGTGATTTACGGAGGGATAACCGAGAGATGAGACGTATATTGAATTTGATGATGTGCAGGGGAGTTGATGAGGATTAGGGTTTGGGTGTGGGGAGAAATGAAGAAGATGAACTGGGTAAAGGTTTTATAGGGTAAATGATATTTAATATAATTAATTTAATTAATAATATGTTATAATAAATTGTAATGGGCCATTTTACCCCTGAAGTAAAAGACAAAATAACCATATTTTAATAGCCAAATAAGAGGAGATTTGATTTTTGGACCAAAATGGCAATAAAAGTGAAACCACAGGGACCCAGATTTAAGAGGTTTGAGTTTTGGACTAAAATGGCAAAAGTGACCAAACCTCAGGGACCAAAATGGCAGTTTACTCATTTTTCTGTAGAGGAATGCTTTCGTAGGTTATCCTAAATTAGTTAATCATTCAAAAGCAAATGATATAAAGAACATAGAGACTAAAAGAATGGAGATGAAATGGAGAAATCAAGATAACCACGTCGACTGTGGTATATTCTGTATGTGTAAGTGTGGAAAAATGGGATTGTGGATTTCACGAGGAATATGAAAAGCCAGCAAATATCAATGAGCCTAAAAACAAAAACCAGTGAGCAAACAGACAGCACAACTTGAGGATTTAAGACATAAGTATATCAAAAAGATACTATTGCACAATCTCAACGAATCCAAAGATTTTATTATTGAAGATTCAAAGAAGTATTGCAGCCTCAGTGCACAACTTAAAAAAATTCTTTATGACACTAGTTTAGAGAGGATTCAAAATAGGCTTGATGATGCTAGTTTATGAATATATGTTGTTTAAAAACAAGTACTTAGAATCGAAATGCTAGTTATGCTAAAACGCAATATTTTGTCTTTATACTTGTTTGTCTTATACTTTGTTATTAAAAAACGCAATATAATGTCTTTGGTAATTATTCATGTTTTATCATATAACGCAATGCATCTCTACAAGATTATTATTTATAAAAATGTTACTTTTTATGGAAATATTTATTATATATGTTGTTTAAAAACAAGTACTTAGAATTGAAATTGTAGTTATGCTAAAACACAATATTTTATCTTTATACTTGTTTGTCTTATAGTTTGTTATTATAAAACGCAATACAATGTCTTTGGTAATTATTCATGTCCTATCCATATAACGCAATGCATCTCTACAGGATTATTATTTATAAATATGTTACTTTTTGATGTAAAAATTTTTGTCAATGCTACACATCAGATACTTGTTATATTATAATATTGATTTAAATCAATGGACCTTTTGTTTTTAATAAAATGCAATTGTAAATAATAATTAATAAAATCGTCAAATTGTATTGAACTTGTAAATCAAAATAAACTTAAAACGCAATGTTATAAAAAGCATTTTTAAATACACTGATAAAATCTTTTATACTCTTTCTAAAACGCACCTGAATATAATGATTAACAACATTAATAAAACATTATTTGATTATCAAATTAATGTGTTTGTATAAAAAAACAAATGAATTAAATTTGTAAATCAAAAGACTACATAAAACGCAATGTTATACCCTAAAAATTAATGAAAATTAAAATAAAGAAAAAGTGTACCCCTAAAAGACAAAAGACAACGCTATGACAAAAAAAATAATCATTATTATTAAAGAAAATTAAAAAAGCCTTTTGGATTCATGGCAAATTACCGTATGAATTAGAAAACCGATTCAATGATGAGAATAAAAAACTGAACTATGATCATTACCACCACATTTACTAACAATCGACCAATTATAGAAGAACAAAAACCCTAAATTATTTTCATACCCAATACCCAACCACAAACACACACAAATGGATAATTAAGAATTGTCAGTTTGGTGGTTTGAAAGAGGAAATTCATACTACAATATGTTGATGGCCACAAAATAAGATACCATTCCATAGCATCAGTTCTAGCAAACTGCAATGAAAATGTTTTGAGAAAGATGAATGAACTAGGAATACCACCAGCATGTTACAGAGAAGAGACAACCCAACTATTCAAAATTCTGACTAAAAGATATGGACGACACAATGAAATGGTGATTGAAGACCCAAAAGTTACATCTTAGGAGTTCATTGAGGACAGTTTCAAGGTTGCAGTGATTTGGGAAAATGGAGAAGTCGATCTATATAACCCCAAAGACATATCTTCTTGTAAAAAAATAAGATTCTTAAAGCAATTATCAGAGATTCCAATCATCAACAACTCTGGAAGAAAATTTGCAGAGAGGCTTCAGAATGTAGTGAGTTGACAGGTTGAACTATGGACGCAATTTGAAAGTGATGAGGACATCCCAAATGGAAGCTTAGGATTTTCATCTAAAGAAGAAACCAACTTTGATCCATGATGCTGATTTTTGATTTCCAATGGTTGTGGTTTGTTAATTTATCTCTCTATAGTTGTAGTTTTTATTTGATGTTTTTATTTTTATGTTGAATGCTAATGGTGGTACTAGAATGAAGATGATAGAAGTAATTTTGTGGTTTGTTAATTTATCTCTCTATAGTTGTAGTTTTTATTTGATGTTTTTATTTTTATGTTGAATGCTAATGGTGGTACTAGAATGAAGATGATAGAAGTAATTTTGAAATTGTAAGGATGGTGAACAGGTGATGATGGTTGTTTTGTTCATCATCTTTGATAATAACTTTTAACATCTATATATTATTTGGTATGATGTTTAAATAGTGCTTTTGCTTTTATATAATTTTCTTTAATGTTTACCTTAAAAAGCATTTCATATAAATGGTATATTTACATAAAACGTAATAATACAATATACATTTAAGAAAAAGATAAAAATAATGAAGATATGTACTTGTTGTTCGTGTTTAATATGTTCTATGTATAAAACGCAATAACTATTCAAAGTACTTAAAACACAGCACTACAATATACTAGCATATGAAGATGTAGGGTATCATAAAACGCAATATACAAAACATAACTGATAATGATGCATCCTAAAATGCAATAACAAAAAAAGACTTTCATTATTAGTAATTTCAAATTTTTATTACAAAATAAATTTTAAAAAACAAAAAAACAAAAATAAGTAAACTTGCATTGTTTTGTTTGAGCCAATTACAGTAGAAGAAACCTTCTCTTTGCATGTACGACTGTTGTATCCTTTTCCACCACATACACGGCACGACTTCTGGATCTTTGAAGATTTCTGAATTGCAATCTCACGATTAGTCTTTAACCTTTTTTGTATACCACATCCTTTTGTCCTTATTTTGATCCGAACATGAATCGTAGAATTAGACTTTTCCAAATTTCCACCCATATCAGAGAACCTATCTTTGCGACTAGGCGGTGGCGCAACAACGATAACCTCATCAGCTTTATCCATATAACTTTTGATATTTTCTTTGTAGCGACACAACTCATCTAAATCCCCAACCAACCTATTAACAACATATTCATTTGCTACAATGATTTCTCTAAAAACTTTATCAATTTTACTACTCCTACCAATCTCATCAAACCGAATATTACAATGAATTGAGCTATTTGAAACAACATCTCTCATCCATCTTCTAAGAACATATCTTTTAGGAAACTCAATTATATCAACATACCTTAGAACATAAAAGATATGTTGGCACAATGTTCCAAATTGTTGAAACTATTTGTATATACAACATACAGTTATACCATATTCATATTTGATATATTGAACCTGTAATAAAAAGTAACATACTATATACGATCACTGACATGTAATATAAAACGTAATGAATAGTAACAAATATGATAAAACAAATTTAAGGAAAATATCAGTTACTTAAAATATAAAAAACTTCAAAACGCAATTTAAAATAAATTTACATTAGTAGAACCTGAAAATAAAGTATTCAAATCCATAAAAAATCAATAATGATAAAACGCAATAAACATAATGATAAAATTAAAATGTTTAATAAAAAGCAATTTACTCGAAACAAAACTTAGTTAAAAGATGAACTACATAAAAAGCAATATTGTTTAAAAAAAACCTTGAATAAAGATGTGCATGGCAGTTTAAAATCCTTTATTTCAAAAAACTCAACATCACCAACACTATGATGAGTATTTGGCATACACTTTGTAATGGCAACATCAATTTCCATCTGAACATCTTCAAAAATTGTTTTGCTATATATTTCCTAAGCTTATTTCTCCAATACAAAGTCACTCCACAACTTAGACTGAATATACATTGTATCATGATCATTTCTCCTATGCTCGTGCCTTTGAAACTCCATTGCAGTTTCAAAATGAGTGAAAAACTCAACAAGGGTACACCTTGGATTACAAAACTGTCCAAAAAATAATTCTCGCTTTCACATTTAGATGTAGTACATATAAGACCAGCCAAATTCTCTCCACGGTAATAAGAGGGTATCCAATCAAATCGAAGATCATACATATCCTTTAACCATTCCTGATTTTCTAATAAAAAAATAGAAATTATTGAGTGCCACCCAGTTTCAAAATCTTCTGGAATAATACAATCATTCCAAACAACATGAGTTATTCTTGTATTAAACTCAAGGTTGGATGACAAAATAGGACTAACCTGTATAAAAACCAATAAAATTATTTAATCAAAAACAAAAACATAAAACACATTATGTAAAAATAGTTATAATAAAAATCTAAAACTCAATGATATAAACAATGGATGTGGATTGTATTCTATGATTAATAAAACGCAATAATGTACTTAAAAGAAAACATAATAATATGAAATTGGTTAAAAAAAGAATGCACTATTCATAAAACGCAATGTAATACCTTAGTCTTCAATTTCTCCCATATATGCCACATACATAGCCTATGCCTAGTTCTTGGAAGAACATCCTTAATAGCTCTCTTCATTGCAGCATCTTGATCAGTAACAACAAATTAGGCTCAATTCCAAAAGCATTAACAAAAGAACTTAAAAGCCATCGATAAGAATCTGCAGTCTCAGAACTAAGTAATGCACCAACAAATGTAGCATTCCTAAAATGATTATCAATCCCAGTAAATGGTACAAAAACCAAATCATATCTTGATGTGAGCGAGGGTGTGTATATCTTTATTATATTTTTAGTACTTTTCACTCGTTATTCAAGCTTTATATTTATAAAACACGATATGACACTATCACTCTCTACAACACGCTAGGGCAAGTGCACCCATCGTTGGCGTAGTATAGTGATGGTAAGATACCGAGGTCGTCCAATAACACAAGAGCTTTTAATACCGAAATATCGTCGACGTCTAATCTAATCAAATTTTTGAGAAAAGATTTTTAACAAGTAAAGAGTAAACTGCCAAAATGGACCTTGAGGTTTGGTCACTTTTTCCACTTTAGTCCAAAACTCACACCTTTTGAATTTGGGTCCCCTTGGTTTCAATTTTGTTGCCATTTTCATCCAAAATCAAAATCTGATCAGATTTTTCAGTTAACATCCAGTTTTTTTTTTTTTTTTTTTTTTGTCTTTTTCTTCCCTTTTATTGAAAGGCAAAATGGTCAGATTTTTTTAATTTGTTATAAAAAACGGTAAAAGCCCATTTTGCCCTTCATTAAAAGGGAGAAATAAAGACAAAAAAGCTGGATGTTAACTGAAAAATCTGATCAGATTTTGATTTTTGATGAAAATAGCAACAAAATTGAAACAACAGGGACCTAGATTCAAAATGTTTGAGTTTTGGACTAAAATGGCAAAAGTAACCAAACCTCAAGGACCATTTTGGCAGTTTACTCATAAGTAAAATAAAGAAATAAAAGAAACAGATAGACAAGATAGAATCACTTGGTTCTGACTCGTCATCTATATATCCATTGATGATTTCTGCACTTTGGGTTTTTTTAAGATATTATCTTAGTTAAAGTGGCATGTCCCTCTTTTGGAGGCAACGCTACCCTCAGCCATATTGGTCTAAGTCAGCAGGGATATAGTCCCGCAGGGCCGGAATAATTGAAAGATAATTAAGTAAGTTATTAATGCAAAATGTGGCATGTCCCTCTTTTGGAGGCAACGTTACCCTTGACCATATTGGTCTGAGTCAGCAGGGATACAGTCCCGCAAGGCCAGTTTAAGGGTTTAATAGTAGGTTATTTATAAGGGATTCAAGTCGTTCGTATTTCCCCCGATTTGATGCTACTTGCCTCAAAGGAAGTCCTAATAAGCTTAAATCAAGTCTTCGCAAGATCTATACACTAAACGAGCCAAAAACTTTACCCAAACCATCCTTCTAACCCCCTTCCAGACAGTTAAACGCTTTATATAGACCCTAAAGACACGAATGAGTGAATCAACAAAACATGAAGAGATGATAGAATAAAGTCCACTTTCAATATAAAAAACTCGATATCAAAGTCATTAATACTAACCCAATTAAAAAGTTAACCAAAGCTTGGAAATGAAAAGTAATACATAAATGACTTGCCTTCACCAAGTGACGTAAGAGATTAGCTAAGCATGGCCTTTGTTTGACAAAAACTCTTACAATCAATCTTGGATCTAGAGACTACTACAGACACTCTAAAGATGGATGTTGAATGAATGTGGTGAATGATGGTGGTATTATGGTGGTGGAGTGGTGGCAGGTAGGAGAGAAGTGGTTTGCCAAGGGATGGATTGTAATTGAACCAAGCACCCCTATTTATAGCTGGAAACAGAAGCTTTACACGGCCCTGTGCCCGATGGGCACGACCCTGTGCCCTCCTTCTTCTCTGTCTTTAATTAATGAGCTTGTCAGTCCGGATGCTTGCACGACCCCGTGGCCATTGTACTTGCTGTACTATCCAAGATTTGCGCATCTGGAAGTTGACCACGACCCGTGTCGTGTGAGACGACCCCGTGTCTCTTGTCTTCTTTTGTTTGTCTTCTTCTTTCTGGAATCTTGAGTGGGGCACGACCCATGCCTTGATGGCACGACCCCCTGCTTGTCTTCGGATTTGTTGTTTTTGGTCTTGGGGTGAAGCTCGGAGGGTCAGTATGATGTATCAACTTTCCTTCTTTTGTATTTATGCTGGTTTTTGCCGTTAATTTGCTCCTTTTGTACATTTAAGCTCTTTTAATCCTGAAAATCAAAAGTATACAAAGAAACACACTTTTTCCAACATTAGTACTAAAAAGGGTTGATTTTACACCTTATTTGATATAATTTATATGTTGCATTTAGTGCATATCATATCTACATAAAAACAAATGGAAATGCATTAGAAACATTAGAATAAAAGAATATATAACACAATCAAGGTAAAAAAACTTACTTGTTTGATTTGTAAGTGACATCAAAACCTACTATATCACCAAATACTGTATAATTTCTTTTCTATTGCTCGTCAGCCCAAAAAAGTCCTTTCAATCTACTATCTTCACCGACAACATAATCACATGAATATACAGGAGAACATTCTTTTCTCCTAATAAGACGCCTAACTTCCATTTCTGCATCATACTCACCTATGTAAAGATTCAAATCCTTTCAATAGTTCTTACAATCAACTTTACTAACACCAACTTCACCAAAACCTTGAATGCTTTAACAGGGCCAACATTGATTGCAGACAACCCAGATATAAAACTTTCTTTAACATAATCAATACTTCTGGACGCAGGCAAGAAATGAACATCTTCTTCATCAACAAAGATATGATTACGTTCTTCTTCAAAAAAGTAGATTTTAAACAAATTATTGTCCTCTAAAACAAATTTCACATGAGCATTGCATCCAAATATTTTTGAGCCTTTATTACGTCTAACAATCTTTTTATTATTATCATCAACTGAACCCGAGTCTACTGATTTGTTAAAATGAAATCCTTCTTTTGAAACACACAATATATCTTATTTTTAGTAACCCACCATATTTCCAAGAGGTATTTTTCTTGCAGAAAAACCGATAGCAAGTGCATATCTCTGATAAAACGTAAAAGCCTCGTCAAAAGATTTAAAAAACATTCCAACAGAAGGTCTCATGGATCCACTGATATTAGGTTTGTAATACTTTCTTCCACTCTTTAAGCATACATGTTCTTCCTATTTGGAATTGAAATCTGAAACATTTAATAAATAATTAAAAAGACAACATCTGAAATAACAAATAACGCAATTCTTCTTTATATAACCCACAAAGTGTTTATTTAAACAATATAACACAATAAAAATACATAAATAAAAACTTCCATTAAAATACTAATTGATTTTAAGGAATTATTATATAAAACATAATAGTTCTTTATTTAAAAAAAACATATTTAAAACAAACAAATAAAACGCAATTGATAAAACTTTCTTATCATGTTTAAAGTGTTAAATGGAAACTTATGTGCTTTATAATAGAACAATTACAATTTAAAGATTGTATATCATATAATGTGGTTAAAACCCTGAAACACAACAACTTCAGTAAAACGCAACAACTGATAAACAAATTTAGTTTTAACAAAAACAATGAACAAAACGAACAAATTACTGTCAAATTATACAATATTGACAGTTAAACTTATCAAAAAGCAATAAATCATACAATATTGACATTTAAACTTATTAAAGTTCTCGAATTGACGATCGAAACTAGTATATTGCTTGAAAAAAAGTTGAATTTACGACTGATTCTGATTTAGGGTTATACAATCGCAATTCTGTTATCTAATCGATGAAGTGAGAGTATAGGTAACAAAGTCTGGTATAATATTAGAACAGGTATAAAAACATGTAAAATGACAAAAATACCCCCGTCTCCTAATTTTAAAAATTACAGATGGACGGCTAATAGATTTCCTATACTTTCTAGCAAATATAAACTTTCTATTTGATCCTCTAATTATATTATTTTCATTAAAAAAATTGAATAGATAAGCTTTTCTTTCCCATAAATCCTAGACTAACTACATTTTTTATAAGAATTGAACATTGATCTCCTCACAAAAGATAATTCCTCTTCACCACTAGGCCAAAGCATAAGTTATTACTTTCATTAAATGAGTATAATATTAATCTCATTTAGTTGTAATTAATATATCTATCTAGGTTTCATTTCAATTTTTAACAAAAAGTTCAAAAAATTTTTGTCCACGCATAAGGTTTTGGTTTACGGATAACTGAAAAAACCAAACCAAATGGCCACCAATAAGGAAATTGAATGGTTTGAAAATCCCCTTATCCATAATTTTGGTTTCGATGACGGTGGAGACTCGAAACCAACAAACTAAAAATTGTATGTTTCCGCACATCACGGTGACACCCAACTAGTAATTATAAAACGTGTCTAAAAAAGATTTGACGATCACGATGAGTATGATAGAATTTGATTTCTTTTATAATATTTATATATGTCGATATATTAAGTTTAACGATTTTCAATTACTATGTTTTTATATTGTTAAGTAAATTAAAAAAGTACAACATAAATATATAATTAAACATATGAACCTTTTAAACCATGATTATATTTAGGAATAGAAGCCTAGAAGGTGTATCTACCTTACCAAATGTTTGTTGATATATGCTAGTTAGTCCATCTAATCATGCAATTAAATATATATAGTAGTAAAATTAATGATAATAATAATAATAATAATAATAATAATAATAATAATAATAATAATAATAATAATAATAATAATAATAATAATAATAATAATAATATAATAACAACTTGTTAATATGTGAATTAAAAAAGCATATTTTGTTATAGAAATGGCACAAGGTTATAAAAAATCCTCTACAAACAATTGATAACTTCGTGTAATAACGAAATCACAAAATAACTTCACACTGAATGAAATTTTTAGAGTGTTAAAACTGTAATTAATGATTTTGAAAAAAAAGGTTATTAGATTTTATCACTCTCAATTATTGGGTATTGGTCGCTACCACTCCCAACTATCACTTTGACTCTCACCACTCTTAACTTAACACTTTGTGTGTTGTGTCACTCCACGGGTGAACATTTCTTAGTGTTTGACTTGTGTTATTAGAGAAATTAGGCTAACCCTTTGTGAATTACTAATGATTGTATCTGTTCCTAAAAGACAAAAGGGGAGCCAAAAACCCCTCAACCGGAGTGACACAATACACAAAGAGTTAAATTGGGAGTGAGAGGAGCCAAAGTGATTGTTGGGAGTGACAACATCAATACCTAATAGTTGAGAGTGATAAAATCCAATAACTCTTTAAAAAACATTCTAAAACATGAAACACTTCAACTCCAGTTAGATCCTCTATGTCGTTACATATTGAGTTTAAGATGTTTACAGTGTCTACTACCAGAGAAACAAGAAGTTTTTTTTAACCGCTAATGTTACTTCTTTATCCTTTACACCAATTATTCCTCGTTTGTCCAGATTTGAACCTTAGATATCCTTTTGAAAAGGTATGTGTCTCTACCAAATGGACTACCTCATGTTGACAGAAAAACAAGGACCTATTTTTTTTTTTTTTTTTAATATGTTATATGTCAGATGTGTGTCTAAGTAGAAAGGTAGGTTTCGGGATTGTGATGCCTTTGCATGTATGTTTTATTTGTTTTACGTAAACGAGTAGGCTTAAAGGTAAATACTTAGTAGATTATCATTGGTTGTCGATGACCAGTAGCTTGTGACTTTCGTAGCTAGCTACCCATATTAATCCCGACCTCTTGCCACTTCAAGTGTCGGTAATGTTATTGTATATAAATATAGTAAATTACAACTTTTGTCCTTTATGTTTGTATCAAATTACAGGCGGTATCCTTTGTTTTTAGATTTGACGAGTTTTGTCCTTAACGTTTCAAAATCTTGCACGTTATGTCCTTTGACCCTAACCAAGTTATTTTTTTTTGTTAAATCAGATCATGTGTTTTGCACATGAGGGTGTAATTGTGACAACTCGTACTTTACCGTCTCGTACATTACGTATAACTATTGAACTAGTGTGATTACGTGACTATATTGATTGATTGAATGTTACATGTTACGTGTTTTATCGTGATTGCATATGTTACTATTTGGGCCGATTAGTAAATCACTTACAAAACCCACTCGGTTCATGTAGTGGACTCGAGATCACTAGGTAGCCCATGTGGGGTTTCGGCCCACTCCTCTTTCATACGTATACATACACACAAAACCATTAGGGTTTTATTTTCCTCACTTTCCACAACCAAGGGCACACGCATACTCTCTCTCGATCGGAACCCAAGGCAGCCGACCCTCTCAAGTCTCGAAGTTCCTTGTAATCGGATCATCCCTCGTGCACACTCTAGAATCGGTTAGTGTTTATGGTTGGTTGCTTATACATGATGTTATATGATTTCATGATTGGTGATGTTTCTTGCATGATAATCTAGGGCTATTGTATGTGATTGATGATGTTCATGTAATCGGCTCATGTATAGATCTGATAGTGTCGGTATAGCTTGAACGGATTGATAATCATATTAACAGATGTAATTACACACAGGCTAGGGTGCATGCTAGTTAGAATCGGCTGGTTTGATAATCCGATTGCATGTTTGTTTGATTTAATTACTATTGTTCTTGATGGTAATATGAATGTTCTTGAATACTGTTTGATCGATAATACTTGGTAGGTTTCATTGGAAACTGATAGTTGATTTGAATTATGGAAGTTGATAATTGATTGGCATAACTGATTGCATGAAACATGGAAACTGTTACAAGTTGTTAGTCACACGGATTGCGAGTCGAGACCGAGATTGCGGGTCTTGTTGCGACTCGGAACCTCACACAACAGCACAAGCCGAAACCATGGTTGCGAGTCCCGTTGCGACTCGTAACCAGACCATGACGAGCCGAGACCATCCCTTACGACTCGAAACCACAGTTGCGACTCGTAACCCCGTTGCGACTCGAGACCTGACTCGTGACCACCTAGTCTCGAAGGATATGCATCTGTCGAGATCTCCCTTGTTGCGACTCGAGATCTCTAGTCTCGAGTCGAGACCATGCACGTGCACATAATTGGACTTGCACACTGACACGAGCCCAACTAATTGGGCCGGATAGTTGGACTTGTTTACATCTCTGCTAGTTGGACTGCTTATCTGGTTGGACTGATATGTTGTTATGGGCTATTACTGTTTTTGGGCCGGGTTATGATTGGGCCGAACACTTAGATTGTTTATCGGATTGCTGATACGTGTATGTGTTTGCCATGATTATACGTGATACAATATACGTGCTATATACGAACCTGACTTATGTGATAACCCTGTTAGGACGTGGTTGACCACTGTTAGTTCAAGAACTCTTTCTCTCTTTGTGTATCTGCCGAGCAACCCAAGGTGAGTTCACACAGCCAAGGCATGGGGTTCCCAGGGTGGGATGTGGGAATGGGATTGAATTGAGATATACGTACATACTTAATTAACGGAACATAATGATATGATTATGAGTCCTCAGGGTGAGGGTGGTGAATGATAAGATACGGCTAGACTAGTATACCTTCTTGAACAGATCTTCGCACACACGCCAAGAGTTGGCTGCGATAATTATGACTGATCTTCGCACACATGCCTCGGGAAGGCTGCGAACTAAACATATTAGAACTTCGCACACATGCCAGGGTGGCCAGCGATACAAATATACATAGTCTAGGATATTTGGGAGTATTAACCCCAATCTTCGCATACATGCCGAAAGGGCCCGCGATACGAACCAATACTATACATGAACAATGAACGAACTAATACGATGCATGATTAGATGAACGAACGCAATGCTTGCTATACCATTTCTATTACTGAACTTACTTACTGTGAACTCGCTCAACTAGTTGTTGACTCTCTGCTGCATGCCTTGCAGGACCTTAGGTACATTATGGAGCTTGCACAGGGAGGAGCAGGTCGTTGTGGGCAAAGGATCGGGAATGCTATTTCAACACTTATGATATTTCATACGTTAACATTTATATTTGGATTACTTAAACGCTTCCGCTATACTTAACTATATTACACGTTCAATATGATTGGTGGTTAAGATCCTGGTCAGTCACGCCTCCAAGCGGTGATACTCCGCGTGTGGATTTTGGGGGTGTGACAGTAATTGTCTTTTTACTATATTATTTATGAAAATATCTTAAAAGAAAAAAAATTATATATTCAAAACCCTTTTTCTCTCTCTACTTCATGTCTCTCTCTAGAAAACCCACCTTTATCTTTACTCCATCTTTCTCTGTAGCAAATCGACATCTGAGATTCAAAATCTTGAGACAAAACACAATATTTATTCAAGAATGATGCATCCCCACCCCAAATCACCTAAATAAGCAAATACCCCTATCAAATCTTTCCTTATCTTCTTCCACCACCCACAATCTCCTTCCACCGCCACCACAACCAAATCTGGCAAAAATAATACCTTCCAAGCACCTTCATCCCCCCTGCCCCTGTCTCCACATTATTATGAAAGCTCAATAAATGAATAGCTTTTCTGATCCCATCCAATCCCATCTCAAATCTTCCGTCGCCAGAGATATCTCATCCAATCCCACCTTTCTCTCTCAGAACTCTTTCTCTCCCCCTCTCTCTCTCGGGTTTGAACGGCGGCGGTGGTGCGATTCTGCTGAAATCAACTTCCAAATCAGCGCATACCCTAGTTGTGAACGATGTATCTGTAAAGTTGTCGATTCTGATGAAATCAACCTCCAAACCAGCGGCGGCACTGGGATTGTAATGGTGGTTTCGAGGCGGTCAAATGCGATTGAGGCGGCGTTAAGGTTTTCATGGTGGTTTACGGTGATTTAGAAATGGAAGGGGTGGTGTTTGCTTTGATTTTGATGGGATGGGATGGGGGTGGCTAGTAGTGGTTACGGGGGCTATTGATGGTGGTGGAAGGTGATGGAGGGTGGTGGCAAGAGGTGGGATGGATGGTGGTGGCAGGAGGTTGAGGGGCTGGTGGTGGCGGCATATAGATTAGAGAGAGGGAGGAAGGGAGAGAGAGAGAGTTAAAAAGTTATGTATGTATATAACTATATATTTTTGTTTTATTTGTTTAACTATTTTTAATAAATTGACCAAATTATCCTTGTGACATTTGACTTAACAGAAAAAAATTAACTTGGTTAGGGTTAAAGGACATAATGTGCAAGATTTGAAAACAATAAGTACAAAACTCATCAATTTTAAAGACAAAGGACATCGCTTGAAATTTGATACATAAATAAAGTACAAAACTTGTAATTTACTCTAAATTCAAATTTTGGACTTTAGTTTACATGCAATCATTATATTTATCGTATACTCCTTATCGTGTGATCTAATAGTAGTTTACATGCTTTGTCTTGCCATGATTAGATGTACACTAGTTTAGATCTTATGCTTTACTTTAAGATGTTGTCTTAACTGATGATAAACATTTATAGAGAATGTGTCTAGGGTTTATTATAAAGAATGTGTCTAGGATTTATTATTAGAATGTTGGAAAAGTATTACATAAACAAAGAAAGAAATACAATACATAGGAAAACAATCTAGGTTAACTAGCTAAATGGCTGAGAGACAAGCCCAATACAAATTAAACGAGTCATACTTTATTATGCTAGCATTCCCTCTCCGAATCACAACGCAACAATAATAAGCATTCAGAGTTTGTCACATAATAAACGAAACCGAGATGCTGACTTAGCTTTGCCAAAAAAAAATCAGCAATCTGTAAGGCTGATGGAACAAATGGAAGTGAGATGGTCTCGAGTTTTAAATAATGACGAGTGAAATGAAAATCAATCTCAATATTCTTTGTTCGCTCATTATAAAACATAATCGTTTGCAATTTGCATAGCACTTTTGTTATCATATTATAAAGGAGTAGGCTGACAAATGATAACTCCCATATCTGCAAAAAGCTAACCTAACCAAATAATCTCACATGTGGTCACAGCCATAGCATGATACTCAGGATATATAGATGATTTTGAAACATCTTGTTTCTTACTTTTCCAAGAGATTAATGAATCTCTAAGGAAAACACAGAAACTAGTGGTGGTTTTACGATCACCAGGATCGCTATCCCAATCAGCATCACTATAGGCGCGCAACTCTAAAGAAGATGTAGAGGGAAACAAGACACTCTGAAACTGAGTGCCACAAAGATATATCAGAAAACGAAAATAACTCCCCAGTGAACATAAGTAGGAGTAGTAACAAACTGACTAACCACATGAACAACATGAGTTAAATCTGGGCGAGTACTTAATGTGCCATCAATTATACATATTTTTAGTACATAATTAACCCTAATCTATGTACTTTAATGTCTTTTTAGTTGCAAATACTACCTAAATCATTCCTATCTAACAAATGCAGGTTTCCAAGGTCTCAGGATAAAAAAAATCAAAAAAACGAGGATAAACGAAGTAAAAACCCGAGATTCTAAGGAAATCAGCAAGTTGCCAGATCAGGCTATGGGCACGATTGTACACAACAACAAGGAACACAATGTCAACAAGTCAACCCAAGAAATGGTCAGCAGAAGTCCACCAGAAGGGAAGCACGCCCATGGTTCCTTAGGCATGCCTATGCTAAGCAAGGGACACCAGTTAGAAGCTTTGAGAACCAACCAGATGACACATGTTCAAGCCTTGTCGGGACACCTTTCCAAACATGGCCATGCCTATATATGCACGCCCGTGCCTATAACCGAATCACAATGGAATTGTATTGAAGAAGGACAAGAAGGTCAAGCAGTGTCGGGAATCAACACCAAGCATGGTCGTGCCCCCTTGGCACACCCGTGCTTACCTGGACCACTCCTTCTTATAAATAGAGGCTCTTGGCTACCAATTTTCACTATCCTATTTCACTCACTCTTTCACATTTCACACACATACTCTCTAATCTTGAGAACCAAAAGGAGTTTGGAATCACTCCAAGAAAACACTTGTAATAGCTTAGTTTGAGGGGGGGGGGGGCTTGTAATGAACAACCCTTCTTCTAGTTGTTTGATCTTATCATACTTGATCCATCATGATCCAATCTATGATCATTGTTTGTGGACAAGTTATGGCCATTGTTGGCTAAACCCTTTGTGTTGCTTGGGTTGAAGATGAAGCTTGGTATGAATTAAATGTTTAAACTTTGGCACAGTGGTGTGTTGTGTCTTTAATAGTTCTTTCTACTCTTCTTCTTTCGTAATGTGCTTGTGATTGTTTTGGTCTTTGATCTTGTGGGAGTTCTTGAGAACCTTGAGAGGTAAAGCGTAGTACATTCATGGTGTGAAATACCCCATATAATAACAAGGGAAATCCATACTTGGAGAAGTGGTTGACTCATTTGTGAAACACATCTTGTGATTAACCCTCGATAATCAAGAATATCATTGTTAGCCTGCACAGTCTATATGCTAGGCCTCAATGATTAGCCAAAACTTGGTCTTGTGACTCGTCTAACATGGTCTATATATTAGACTTGGCGCGGACCAAGAGTTGGTGAACCCATGATAAAATACTATACGTCTTTATATATATTTTATTACTATAACATCATCTGTTAAATAAAGATCAATAACCCTAACTAATCACAAATGTCATTAGCACCCGTGGGGAGCACTTAGATATATCCTTGCTATCTTTGAAGTGAGACAAAGATATGCCAAATAGAGAATCGCAAGCCATGGGAACAATGCAAAGGAAAGAAGAGTAGTTGGATGTAACTAACCCAAGATTAGGGGATTGTTCCTTACAGAGAACCTTCTTCTAAGATTGGGTAAGGAATAATCTTTAACGGGCTCTAATCTATTAAAAATTCTTCGGTAACCTTAGCTAGGAGCCAGGTTTTTCAATTAATTAACCTTATCACTTGCCAATAACTTAAGTATAATTTGTCCCAAGTGGATTCGAAGATCCAAAGAAACACGCTTCGTGCTCTTGATATTCTCTACTAATTATCTATTACTTGCTTTTATGTTCTGGTTTTAATATATAAATCACAAAAGATAATTAATCAATTATTTGGTAATCTAAAGTTAACAATTAAATGTCGTATCCTTTGGGTTTGATACTTGGTTCTTACATAAACTTTACTAGAAACGATAAGTGCACTTGCCTATTGTGTGTGTTTAGTCTAAGTAATAATCATTTCTTATAAATTTAAAATTAGATAAACGTGTTTTAAAAGTTATGAATTTAACCCACCTAAAACGTGCTAAGAGTTATTAAATTAACTAGACCAATACACTAAAACATGCACATCATAACTGTAAGATAAACCAAACTGCCTATAATAATACGGTATAAACCATCAATAGGAGAATATCGTGCATTGGTTTCAAGAGGAGTGTCTATAGTTTTGTTACCAGTAAGTTGTGCCTGCTGAAACAAAGCAGATGTATATATATTTTCTGAGAAAGAAGGTATCCGTTATTAGACTAAGACACCTCAATTCCTAAAAAATAACATAGCAAGCCCAAATCCTTCTTCGCAATCCGGTGAGCCAACTCACGCTTCAAAGACTCAATACTAACATAATTGTCTGCTGTAATAACCATATCATTTACATAATGACAAAAGAATACGTCCTGCACTCGTACATCGAACAAGTAATGCTGAATCATGAGTACTAGGTAGAAAACCTAGAGAAGTAATCACTATAGAGAATTTCTCAAACCAAGCATGGGGGTTTGTTTGAGACCATATAACACTTTCTGAAGTCAGCAAACTTTGCCTTGTTTATAAGAAATACCCGTCGGAGGAATCATGTAGACCTCCTCATGAAGATCACCATTGAGAAAAACACTCTTGACATCCGTTTAACAAATTTTCCACTGACAAACAAATGCAATAGCTATGAGAGTATGAATTGTAGTCATTTTTGCCACCGGGGCAAACATCACCTCATAATCCATACCATACTTTTGTGAGTATCCATTTGCTACAAGTTTAGCCTTATATCGTTCAACAGACCCATCAGTTTCGTTTTGATCTTATATACCCAACGACGACCAATTACATATTTACCAGGTGGTAATGGAACCAAATCTCATGTATGTGTCTGATGAAGAGTAGTGAGCTCTTCAACCATAGCATTCTGCCAAAGCAGAGTAGATACATCCTCTCTATATGGTTCAATTTCAGATAGATGATGTATATTTGCGATAAAGAAAGCAAACGAAGCCGAGTAAGTAGATTAGGCAAATTAGGGTAGTTTCGTGGACTTACATTCATGAGTGGACCTTCTTGGAGGAGGAGCTCTCTCAACAGATAAAGGAACTATCTCAGGTATACCTGGCCTGAATTTGTTTCTGATGATGTATGGTTGTCTTAAACTGGCCTGTCAGGTTCAATAGATATAGCTGGAACATCAAACAATGCTGATGCTTTAGTGTCACAATCAAAAGGATCAATATTCAGAAGACCTGTCTTTGTTACATTGTGTGATTTGGATGGAATCGAATACAAAAGAATATGCTCAAGGAATATGACATGCCTCGAAACATATGACTTCTTACTCATAGGATCAAAACAACGATATTCTTCATTTGTCCAGTGCCATGACATTTTGGACCACTGCATAACCTATGAATACACATAAGGCTGACTTTTTTGACAATTTGTCTTGTTCAACATGAAGACGGAGAAAAAAACAAGTACATCAAAAACCCCTTACTTCATTGTAGTCTGGAAGTTCACCATATAGTTTTTCAAATGGGGATAATCCATAATTATGAGAAGTAGGTATTTGTTCACATGTTGGGCAGTTAGGAGTGCTTCTCCCCAAAAACACTCGGAACATTAGCGGATAGGAGAAACGATCGAGCAATTTCCATGAGATGGCGATTTTTCCTTTCAGCAACACCGTTATGCTCAGGGGTGACGCCTGGTGTATTGTACCACCAGACGTAAGTAATTAGGCAAAAGCATTGGAGGCATATACACCCCCTAAGTCACACTTGAAGCACATTATCATAGTTGAATGTTGCATCTTAACACAGGCTCTAAAATTTTTGTATATGCCAAAGAACTTAGATCTATGTTTCATAAGATACACCCATGTGTAACGATTACGTATAAAGGCATATGTAACTTGGATTTTGTTTCAAAAATGTCGTGAATACCGTTATGCTCGATCATACGATTACGTATTTCGTAAATAAAATATAAAGTTTTATTAAATACTAAAATATTGGAAGTGTACAACGCTTAAAATTTTTGAAAATGTTACATTATGCATACGACATCGAGGTCGGAGAGTGCGAACCATTTTTTTGGTCAAGTGTACAATTCAAAATCTACTCTTGTTGTGTTCATGACTCATCACGAAACTACAATAGAAGCACAACGTCACAAGCACCGAAAAAATGATCATGAATCTTGGTACCAACACCCCCATTTGAAAAGTAATTATAAAGTGTTTGAGGGCCAAGCTGCTGACATATACACATGAAATGTTTTTTGTGATGATCAAACTGAGCTAATTGGGATTGGAGATTGTTTAAATCAACGTTATGAAGATCAGCCCGATGGGTTTGTTAAGTTCTATATAAATTATTTCTAGGAGCTGTTGGCCCATGTGATCAAACCTTGAAGAACATATGATACTGAAAGCCAAAAATGGTTCTCAACAGTTGATCCACAATAAGCATTGCATATTCTAAGTTCCCTACAATGGCAGTGCTTCTATCAGTTGATCATCCTAAAGTCTAATCCTCTCAACATCTGCTCATCCAAGTACTACTGGTTACAAAGACTGAGAAGACCTAACAACTGTTGATTGTCAAAGCCCTGATGAAGACTAAAGCACTACTGATTCAAGGCCTAATCAACCTATGAAGAAAGCACTGATCTACAACATTAATGCTTAGGCAATAACAGTGGAAAGGAATATCAGTGTTTAGTATGTCAGTGTATTCAATGTAACAGTGTTTGTCTAGATTAGTATTTAGAGGTTGTTAGTCTGTTAGATGTCACTGTCTAGGTAACGTCAGCATTAGATGGTTAGTGGTTAGATTTGTACTATAAATAGAACAGTACCCGTACTGTTCTATTAGCTCTCATTCACCATTCATCTTGTACGATCTAACTGTGAGCTCAGGCTAAGGGGGAGTTTAGTATACATGCATGCATAGTTGAATCTTTGTAATTCATACAACCTTTTGAATAATGAAATCATGTTTGTTGAAAACTATTCTTCTTTGATTGTGTTATAAAGTATACTTTCAATTTCCGCTTCAATTCATCTCTGATCTATCTTCTTTCATTGTTCACTTAATTAAACAACACAATCAAACAAACTCAGATCCTAACAATTGGTATCAGAGCATAGGACAGTCAAATTCGATCTAACAATAAATTTGACATAAAAGTTCAGCTCAAATCCATTGATACTAAAGTTGTTTGTATTAGTTGAAAAACAGAGTAAAGTGTAATCACGTATAAAAGTTGATTATTCAAAAACTTCTGTAAAACAAACAAGATGACATCACATTCATAGGACCCTCACAACACTAGAACACTATTCAAGCTACCTATGCTTATCAGATCCAAGTACAATATCTGGCAACATAGGATGGGCCATGTGTTAGCTCAGCAAAACACCGGCTACTGGAAGTCAGTCATCTTTGGACCACATGTTCCAATGGTGCCTAGCACAGAAGATCCCAAGGCCCAAGTGCCTAAAAGCCTTGAAAATTACTTAGATCAGGATTTTCAAAAAATTGAATTAGATGCAAAGGCTTTTAACATTGTGGCTTCATCTCTCCCAAATGACATATATGCTGGACTGTTACACTGTAACAGTGCCAAAGAGTTGTGGGATGCACTGAAAGAGCAGTTCGGTGGAACAGAAGAGGTTATAGAAAACAACAGGGAGGTTTTGAATCAACAGTATGAAATGTTTTGTCATGTCAAAGGAGAGTCTCTAACCCAACAGTTTGAAAGACTTAGCTGTCTCATTAGTGAACTTAAACTGGTTAATGTTGAATTTGCAAAGTCATTACCAGACAAATGGGATACTATAGCTATCGTAACTAGAAATTCTATGGGTTTTAAAGAGCTAAGTTTGACCCAACTTCATGGTCGACTCCTCACCTATGAGAGGGAGTTGAACCAGAAAAAGAAGTTACAGGAATCTGGGAAGGTTGCTGATGATTACACCTTTGGTAACACAGCACTTCTGGGTCAAGAAAAATCTGGTGGTAGTAAGGACCAGAGTTATGATCATTACATTGACATAACTGCAGATGGAGCCTTCAATAACTCTGAGCGTTCTCACCCAACTATGCTTTCACAGCAAGTGGGGAAAACCAGAACTCTGACAACTTATCCTTTGAGCTCAATGACCTCCAACACTTTGATCCCACTGATCTAGAGGAAATGGACATTTTGCACCAATTGGCTTTGCTTAGTGTAAGAACTAGCAAATTATACAAGAGAACAGGTAGAAAATTTCCAAGGTTGCATGGGAACTTAAAAGTGGGGTTGGATAAGTCCAAAATAAAGTGCTACAAGTGTAATAGGCTAGGACACTTTGCTAGAGAATGTAGAAGTCAAAACAATGGTTGAATCATTACACATCCTAGCCCTAGACCTCAAAATACACAAAACACTATGCACTATTCCCAGTATACCCCTGCACCACACATGCAAAATACTGCCCATTTTGCACACCCTGTAAACACTGTTCCAGTGCAATATGTTCAAACCACTGTTCCACAAATCCAGTATGTCCAAGCCCCTGTCTCTCAGGTTCAAGTGCAACAACCTGTACCACAACATGCTGCACAAACATCTGCTTCAGCAGAGGCCAGTCAGCAAAGCTTCTTCACCCAAGGCTTTGTTGATTGGAGTAGCATGCTTGATGATTTGAACGATGATAATTTTGCTCTATTTGCTAAGAATGATGTTCCTTGTGATGAATTTTGTTTTGCAGCATTAGAGTCAATTCCAGAAGGGCAAGAAACTAAAGAAGTGGAACCCAGTGCTGAAACAATGGATGGAGTTGCTGAAGCGTGGTTACTGCTGTTGTTGGTGAACAATTGTTAGAGAAAGAACTTGAACAACTGTTGGAACCTCTTGCTGACCCATGGTGTGCTGATGAAGTTGAGAAGGATACTAATGCTTGTGAGAATGATTGTGATTGTGCCATGATGGCTGCAGCTAAGGTATCACCTCCGGTCTTGAAAAACCTATGTTCAGACAAATGCATCATAGCATTTGCTAATATTAAAGAGGTGAATGAAAACCTTAGGGATAAGAATTTAAAAGATAAAGTACAATTTGAAAAATCTGCTAAAGAATTGTAAAACAAGTTATATGAAAAGGATAATGAAATCTGCAGTCTGAAACCTGAACACAACATAACCAAGGACCAACTCCAAGCTTTGATAGAAAAATATCAAGCTTGTAAAAAGGAGTTGGAATCCACCCAAATCACTTGTGAAAATGGGTGGAATCCTACAAAGGTTATGAGTTGATGTTAGAGAAACAGATCAAAAGCAATGTAAAGTTTGGCATAGGTTTCAGGAAAAATAACCAAACTGAAAACACTGCTGTAAATGATTCTGGTTCAGTTGAGATAATACCAACAAACAAGGATGGTCAAGAAATTAAAATCACTGATTAAAATGGTAATAAAATCATTTTGGAAAGGCCAGAGGGGTCATCAACCCTTGAAGAGATTGAAAAATATCAATTCAAACCCACCTGGTCAGATGAATGTGACATCCTTGAGAATTTCAAACCAATGGATTTTTCCACAGTTGAGGGTGTGAAAGCTCCAAAGGCCAAGGTGTAACACCTCGGAAATTCCTGTCAAATAAAATAAAGACACGTGTCATGAGAGACAAACGTGTCAGGAAAACCGGATTAAATATAAAGATGTATGGTAGGATTTTAAATGCAAGGGCGTCATGTTATTTCAAAATACCTCTGAACGACCCAAGGGCGACATGTTATTAAAATACCTCTGAGCGACCCAAATTTATAAATCCCGAGATCCTTAAATCATTTGACAAACATCCTATATATATATATTAGCCGGTCATTTCTAAAGTTCCATCTTTTATATGGAATATGGATTATTGGGAGTGTTGCTACTAAAATGTTGAATAAAATTCTTGTGTAAAAGAAATTAATAATAACATGACCAACTCTTGTGAGAAGTCCAAGATTTAAATCTTTGGAAATATCCGTCACTTTAAGAGATTACAAGATGCCAAGGTTGTAGAAATATGTAAGGGATATACAAGCATGCAATGGCTGAGCCACTAGGTCCCACAACTGAGAAAGTTAGCAGGTAATTCGGAATCAACGAGATTGCATGGTCAAGACTTGAAGTTTGTGAAATTTTTGTTTCCTGACTACCGGTTACGGACCGCAAGGCCCTAGTCTTACGGTCCGTAAGGAGGGTACCTGGGCGATTTCAGCAAGGGTCGGTTACGGACCGTAACTGTTTCAGTATACGGTCCGCAAGAGGAGCTTACGGACCGCAAGGCCTTAAGATTACGGTCCGTAAGGCAGTCGCTGGCAGCAGAAAATAGACAGCTGCCTGTTCAGCCTGTTACACCGACTTAAATGAATGGTTTTCGAAACCAAGGTCTTGCTAGGCAGTATTTAGCCACATAGGGGCACCTGGAACCATCTCACATCAATTGTAGAGTTGCTTGTCATGATCTTGGACCATTTGGACCACTATATAAGAAGCTAAGTTGTGACCACTTAGACTTGCTCATTTTGCATTCTTGTTCAAGGCATTACTAAAGCTCCTGGTGTACAACAAGTCCTTCTTAGGCCCCATAAGCATTCTTAGGACTCTTGTAAGTGTCCTTAATCCTCTCTAATTATTTTTAGCTTAGTTATTTAGCTAAAAGTCAAACCATCGTAATTAAGGTTTGACTTTGGGATTAGTCTATAATTACTCACTAATATCCCGAATTAAAAATACCTATAAGTAGGTAATTATGTGGGTAACAAACCCTTAAAAGGGTATTTCCAGATTCCCACTCTAACTATGCTAATTGTCGAGTCAAAGCTTATTATAAAAAGTCAACAGAAAGGTTATTTGCGAATTAATGCATAATTAGCAATGTAGGTTACATGCAATCAGTTTGATCATTAAAATAACTTGGTAATTAATGTAAGAACATGTTCCAACATGTTCAACTCGACAATTTTCAGTTTAGGCTCGGTTTGGAACCGAAAGTCGCAAAGTTTGACTTCTGCTTTGACTTTCAGTTCTGACCCGTTTAAGCCAAGATTAGGATTGCCTTAGAACTTCTTTTGAACCTATTTACATGTTAGTATAACTCTCTGAGATTATACAACTTGGTTCATCGGATATCCTATTCACATGCATGTTTCCGTTAATCGCTTATATGTTGACCATTATGCCCATTTGACCTTAAAACGTGATTTTTGAAAATATAAAAGGGTAGGCACCTTATAAAATGACCAAAACGCCCTTATGAGGCATAGTTTTGGTTTAAAATCATTTGGGGCATAATGGAAGGTATCATTCTGATATCACAACATATTTTAAGCATATTGACTTCAGAAACTTGTATTTGACTCTTATGGTTACTCGTTACGCATTATACGCGTTCGGATCGGCTTATGTGACTAGTTTGGCCATATTAGCCGAAACGGGTCAAACCATATATTTTTGGTCTCAAAATCCAGAATGTGATTATGTTACCCATATAAAACAAGTGTGCAAGCTTGTTGGGACAAAACCACATTCTAAAACGGTCTTCGCCTTATTGTGCGTTTAAAACCGTAATCTTTATATAAAACTAACCGGTCTAAGCTTAAGACCCGTTAGGATTCTAATAGGTTATTAAAACCTTAATTTCCAGATCTAGGAGCCCAATAAAAGCTACGTGCACTCGTTATATCTGGTTTATACTTTGCTCAGGTAAATACGTTTAACTTATTTTCCCTTTACGGGCTTGAGGTACGGTATATAACATACCGCTTGGTCGGGGAATTGACCTTAACCGGTCTTGGTTATGCGCAGTCAAATTAACGCGTTTGAAAATGCTGTTTTGTTTGTTTAACGCCTTTGGGGGCTTAATGACCATGTCCTGGATATCCTTGGCATCATTCAAAGAATGGCCACGACCTTAGCACTCGGGTGTAGGCGTACACCCGTAGTGTTGTACAACATGTATAATCGTCGGTACGAGAGAAGTCTCGCGGCGGAATTATATTAAGTGGTGTGTCTATTAATCTTTAACCCGGCATGACCCGGGCTACCGAACGCAGAACGAACATGTAATTCTTTTACAAGATTATTAAGCAAATAATTATCCCAAGTTATAAAAAGTTTTATGCCACGAACATTTAAATCAATTTTAAACATTTTCAAAATGAGTCAGTGAAATTGTATTTACCAGTGTAAACTGACGTATTTTCCAAAAAGACTAAGTGCAGGTACTACGCGTAATAGGCTGGTCACTCCTTAAGCATCCATAGAAGTCTCGCAAGCTTAGGATGCATGATGTCTGTTGAAATGAAGTTTCCTGTTTATTTGATTCTGCCTGTGGATTCTATTTCGACATTTTGTGATACTCGAATATTACAATAATTTAAGTTGAAATGAATCTATCTTTGCTTCCGCTGTGCATTATAATTTGTGTTGTTTGACTATGATGATATCAACTACATCACGTTAATCCCCCACCGGGCCCACCGGTGACACGTGGAAATTAGGGGTGTGACAGGTTGGTATCAGAGCCAACACTGAGTGAATTAAACACTAGCCTTTTGTGTTTAGTCTCAGTGCACGAATTGCACATTCTTCGAGTTCCGAGTCTAGACAAAGAACATAGGACAAACTCTGTTTTGTTTTATTTTTGGGTCTTATTATTATATGTTGTTGTTGTTATCTAAAACTTGTATGCAGGTCAACATGCCACCAAGATTTCTTCGCGGTCGAGGCAAAGCACCAGTTGCGGGTCACGATCACGAAGCCGGGCCTTCGCACCGGCGTACCCCATCCATCACCATGAGCACTAGTCCACAAGAGCCGTGGAGGCTCTATGTTGAACCCGGGAGACGGTCAGTTTCCCTCAGCTCTTCACCTTCTTACCAGCACTCCTTTGGGCCCCAATCGGAAAATGAGCCCAACGAACAACCACCCTCTTTCATACCGTTACAGAGATCCAACTCGCACCATTCCTTTGGTGACCCAACCCCAGTTTTCCAAAGCCGATTCAACCCGGCCAACATTTTTCCAGAACCCGGGGGTTTTAACCCACTCGGACCGGAAGACCACTTCTCTGGGGAAAATGACATGGACGAGGATACTGATCCAATGGAGCCTACTATAGGAACGCCGAACCACCCCATCGAAATCTCGGATGGGTCATCTTTCCACGGATCACCGTACCGTGGTCCGGATAGTTATCAAGAGAGGTTCAAGCAGTGGGACTGGTACTTCATGCCTTCTGAGCACTCGTCCCCGTATCAGCAACAGCAGCAACAGCAGCAGCAAGATCCTTCTGAGGATCAACGATTCGTGGCAGTCACTCCGCCACCACCACCACCAGTGGAACAGCAGCCGCCTCCGGAGCCACCGAGGCGGAGGAGGTCGAACGCACGGATGTCCGTGCGAGGGGGTGTCCGTATTAGCACACCCCAACCATCAAGTGGCAGCCATTACCCGCCACTTCAGGAGGAAGAAGAAGAACCACAGGTGGGGGTTCCATCAAACCCCATTCCAGATGTCAACTCAGTGCCTGGGGCGCCTCCGTTGGGTTTTGACAACCCAATTCCTGCTTATTCTGCGGCATACAACCCGTTTGAAATGCCGGGCCACAACAGCTTTAACTATGCCAACGTGGACCCATATCAGGAGGCTTGGGATTACAACGCTCGACACCCTGAAGGGCCCTATGGTGGTCCTTGGACTACCGGGTACCCTCCGTATTTGTTCCAGCAGCCACCACCTCCTCAGCCGTTGTACCAGTCGCCGCAGCCACAGCTTATCCCGCCAGAGCGTCAGCAGGAGGTTCTTGATAGGTTGAACCAGGTCGAACAAGAAGTTCGAGAAGACCGCAGAGAGCGGCAAGGCTTCTTCAAGGGTCTGTCAGACTTGCTAAAGGGGAAGTCCAAGAGGAGGGGTCACTGAAGACCTTGTTGTTCGTTGCTTAGTTGTAATCAGTCCCTGCGTGGACTTGTTGTTTCTGTATTCAGCTCCTGCGCGAGCTTGTCTTTTTATTTTGCCCCTGCGTGGGCATGTCTTTCAGTTAACCCCTGCGTGGGTTTGTTGTTTGTTAGAGTGTTTATTTGTTTGTTATGTTTCGCCCCTGTGTGGGCATGTTATTTGTAGAAGTCCCGTTTAGGGCAAGTATTATACTGTTGAATCTTTATTTAGTGAAATGTTGCATTTAAAATTTTCATGCTTGTTGTTATAAATAAGTATATGAATAAACTTAAAATAAAAAGGTAAAATGAGAATAACATTTCCTAAATTAAAGAAGACCTACCATTAATATATGATGGCAAAATCTAAAAAGGGACAAGACCTAGCCACATGTCATTTTAAGACAAGGCCAAGATGGTATCTCCATAATTAGATTCAGGTCCATAATTAACGTCTCAACTTAGGATTGATCTGCGTTATAAAGAGAATCTAAGGGGTAAATCCTAGCCACGTGTCGTCGCAGACATGGCCAAGATGGAGAACCTGTCTAGAAGATTCCAAATTCTGTTAACATCTGTAAGTATGTTAACATATTGGGCAAATTGTGACACAGTAAAAGTCACATAAGCCATCATTGAAAATTGGGTTAATTTAAAATTCCCTGTAAGTAAATGTCCATTCCTTGAGAATGAAGTGCCTACGGGTAATAATTAGTGTCCTAGGGACTAAGAGACAGTTTGAGTCTGCAACTCATTGTCTAGAATAGGGTAATGAACTGTGATTCAGACCCTAATACCTTGATTCTGTAAGAATCCGGGTTATAAACTAACACTGTCCTTGTGACTAAGTTATATGTTAATTCTTAACTATAATATAGGATTACAATACAGATCCTGAATTAATATTTGATTAATAAATTAACCTGCAATGGCTATTTAAAACCATGGTTAATAAGATACGTAAAATACTGTATTATCTGTTAAATAAAACCTTGCCCATTATTGTTTATATGTAGCAATTGAAGCTACATGGCGGGGTCGGATGAAGTGAATAGTCGTCCGGTGGAAAACCACGATAACGCAAAGATACAGTTAACTGGTGCGGAGTTGAAAGCACTGGTAGATGATGCGGTTACTAAGGCATTAGAAAGACAGTACAGTGAGTACAGCGGGACCCACAGTAGAACCCTGTCTACACCGCATCTCATTCGGAGGCTCACAGCAAGCCACCTTCTGTCCAACCCAAGTCTAAAAAGGAGGAATCTAAGAAGGAGGATGATAGACATTCTTCGAATGAGAATGATAATCAGTCCAAGAAGATTGTGCTTTATGATGCCCCACGTGCCAAGGGTTGCACGTATAAATACTTTGTGTCTTGTAAACCCCGGGACTTCACTGGGGAGAAGGGGGCAGTAGACTATATGACTTGGCTTGATGAGATGGAGACAGTAGTGGATATAAGTGGCTGTGCTGAAAGAGATATTGTGAAGTTTGTGACACAATCCTTCAAAGGTGATGCACTTCAATGGTGGAAGTCGCTGATTCAAGCCACCGGGAAGATACCTCTTTACAACATGTCTTGGGAACAATTTGTTGCCCTAATCAAAGAGAATTACTGTCCCCAACACGAGGTGGAAATGATAGAATCTGATTTTCTGTCCTTAGTCATGAAGAACCTGGACTGCCAGGCGTACCTCACAACCTTCAACACCTTGTCAAGGCTAGTTCCCTATCTTGTAACACCTGAACCGAAGAGGATAGCCCGTTTCATTGGGGGTCTGGCCCCAGAAATTAAAGCGAGCGTCAAGGCCTCTCGGCCCACTACGTTTCGATCCGTAGCTGATATATCTCTGTCCCTTACGCAAGACGCAGTTAGACAGAGATCCCTGAGAGCTACAGATGCCGAAAAACGAAAACGCGAAGATGATAGTTCGCGACGCTCAGATAAAAACCGAAAGGGCAATGACGACCACAAGAAAGGGTCGGGATCCAAGAAGGGAGATCATCAGTCGGGTGAGAAGCCTAGGTGCAAAGTTTGTAAAAAGCACCATTTCGGGAAATGCAGGCAGGAGTCTAGATCCCAATCTCAGCAGAAACTATGTGGGATTTGCAGGTCCCCGGATCATAAGGCATTAGATTGCAAGAAACTTAAGGATGCCACCTGCTACAATTGTAATGAGAAGGGACATATTAGACCCAACTGCCCAAAGCTTGCCAAGAAAACAGAAGAGGGAAAGAAGACTAATGCAAGGGTCTTCCGCATGGATGCAAAGGAAGCTATTCAGGATGATAATGTCATAACAGGTACTTTTCTCATTAATGATGTCTATGCAAGGGTATTGTTTGACTCTGGGGCGGATAGATCGTTTGTAGATAATAAGTTCTGTGAACTGTTGAAATTACCTGTTAAAGTTTTAAGTATGAAATATGAAGTGGAATTAGCTGATGGAACAATAGAAACAGTTTCAACTGTGTTAGATGGATGTGTCCTATCCATTAGGAACCACTCTTTTCCTTTGTCCTTGTTACCCTTTAAGCTAGCAGGCTTTGATGTAGTAATAGGAATGGATTGGTTATCGCGTAACCAAGCCCAGATAGTGTGCAACAAGAAGCAGGTAGTAATCAAGACCCCATCTGGTGAGCCGCTCACTATTCAGGGAGATACTCAACACGGAATACCAGAGCATATGGCCATGCTTAAGGCATCAGGATGCACAAGTAAGGGTTGCGTCATCTATATGGCACAAGTAACCATTGACGAGAAGAAGCCCAGGATCGAAGACATACCAGTCATTTCTGACTATCCCGAGGTTTTTCCAGAGGAACTACCTGGTTTGCCGCCAGACAGGCAGGTGGAATTCAAGATTGACATCATCCCCGGAGCTGCACCAGTAGCCAGAGCACCATATAGATTAGCACCAACAGAGATGAAGGAATTAAGGACACAGCTAGATGACTTACTAGCTAAAGGTTTTATTAGACCTAGTTCATCTCCATGGGGAGCGCCAATCCTGTTTGTTAAAAAGAAGGATGGATCAATGCGTCTATGCATTGATTACCGTGAGCTAAACAAGGTTACTATCAAGAACAGATATCCTTTGCCTAGAATCGATGATCTATTCGACCAGCTACAGGGAGCGAGTTACTTTTCTAAGATAGATCTCAGGTCAGGCTATCATCAATTGAAAGTTAAGGAGGAGGATGTACATAAGACCGCGTTTAGGACTCGTTATGGTCACTACGAGTTCCTAGTGATGCCTTTTGGGCTCACTAACGCACCTGCCGCATTCATGGATCTCATGAATCGCGTATGCAAGCCTTATCTGGATAAATTTATCATCGTCTTCATTGACGACATCCTCATCTACTCAAAGAACCAAGCTGACCATGAGAGGCATCTTCGGTGCATTCTTAAGCTGCTCCATCAAGAGAAGCTCTATGCCAAGTTTTCAAAGTGTGAATTTCGGCTTCGCGAAGTCCAGTTCCTTGGACACGTTGTGAGTGAGCGTGGAATTCAAGTGGA
Source organism: Helianthus annuus (assembly GCF_002127325.2). Lineage (NCBI taxonomy): Eukaryota > Viridiplantae > Streptophyta > Magnoliopsida > Asterales > Asteraceae > Helianthus > Helianthus annuus. Next base: position 77,203,590 of record NC_035449.2, read on the forward strand.
TCCCGCAAAGATAGAAGCTATCATGAACTGGCAGGAGCCAAAGACACCTTCAGAGATTCGTAGCTTCCTAGGTTTGGCTGGATACTATAGGCGTTTTATTGAAAACTTCTCCAGAATTGCTGCACCCTTGACGTCGTTAACACGTAAGAACATTAAGTTTAATTGGGGGCCTAAGCAGCAAGAATCTTTTGATATCTTGAAGCAGAAGTTAAGTAACGCACCAGTGCTGACTCTACCTGAAGGCATTGAAGAATTTGTGGTGTATTGCGATGCATCACACACCGGAATGGGTTGTGTGTTAATGCAAAAGGGCAAGGTCATAGCCTACGCTTCACGTCAACTAAAGGTACACGAGAAGAATTACACCACCCATGACTTGGAGTTGGGTGCCTTTGTATTTGCACTAAAGCTTTGGAGGCATTATTTATATGGGACGAAGTGTGTAATCTATTCCGACCATAAGAGCCTTCAACACCTGTTCAATCAGAAGGATTTGAACATGAGGCAGCGACGATGGATGGAAACCTTGAACGATTATGATTGTGAAATAAGGTACCATCCAGGCAAGGCCAATGTAGTCGCAGATGCTTTAAGCAGGAAGGAAAGAGTGAAGCCGATAAGGATCAATGCCAAGAGCATTGAAATTAAGAGTAGTTTGAATGAAAGGTTGTTAGCTGCACAAAAGGAAGCTGTGTTGGAAGCTAACTATCCTGAGGAGAAATTAGGAGTAACTGAAGAACAGTTGTCCTACGACAAAGACGGAATGTTGAGATTAAATGGACGAATATGGGTTCCTGTATATGGAGGACTTCGTGATGTTATCCTCAAGGAAGCCCACAGTTCCAAGTATTCCGTCCATCCTGGGGCTGATAAGATGTACCAGGATTTAAAGGCGAATTATTGGTGGATAGGCTTGAAAAAGTCTATAGCTGCTTATGTAGCTAAATGCTTGACGTGTGCTAAAGTCAAAGCTGAACATCAGAAGCCGTCAGGTTTACTGCAACAGCCTGAAATTCCCACTTGGAAATGGGAAATGGTGACGATGGACTTCATCACCAAATTGCCTAAGACGCCGAAGGGAAATGATACTATATGGGTCATAGTTGATAGACTGACTAAGTCAGCACATTTCCTGCCCATTAGAGAGACCTTCAGCTCTGACATGCTAGCCCAATTGTACGTAGATAAGATTATGGCCTTGCATGGCGTACCAGTATCTATTATCTTAGATCGGGATACTAGATACACATCTCATTTCTGGAAGAGTTTCCAACAGTCGCTGGGCACTCAATTGAATTTCAGTACGGCTTACCATCCTCAGACGGATGGGCAGAGTGAGCGTACTATTCAGACACTGGAAGACATGCTGCGTGCATGTGTAATTGATCTAGGAGGTAGTTGGGACAGGCATTTGCCGTTGGTTGAGTTCTCCTACAATAATAGGTACCATACTAGCATTAAGGCTGCGCCTTTTGAGGCACTATATGGTAGAAAGTGCAGAACGCCCATTTGCTGGGTAGAAGTGGGAGATACGCAATTATCAGGTCCTGAATTAGTCTTCGAGACAACGGACAAGATTGTCCAAATTCGCGACCGCCTGAAAGCTGCTCGAGATAGGCAGAAGAGCTATGCGGATGAAAGGCGAAAGCCTCTCAAGTTTGAGGTTGGCGATAAAGTTTTGCTCAAAGTATCACCTTGGAAAGGGGTGATACGATTTGGCAAGAAAGGTAAGTTAAGCCCAAGGTATATAGGACCATTCGAGATCATCGAATGTGTAGGATCAGTGGCTTACAAGTTAAACCTACCTGAGGAGCTCGATGGTATTCATAATGTATTTCACGTCTGCAATCTGAAAAATGTCTAGCTGACGAGTCGCTAGTCATACCACACACAGATGTGCATATAGACGAGCGCTTAAAATTTGTGGAAAAACCTGTGTCGATTGAGGATCGACAGGTAAAGAAGCTCCGGAGAAAGCTTGTGCCTATTGTTAAGGTGAAATGGGATGCTCGTAGAGGTCCTGAATATACATGGGAGTTAGAGTCCAAAATGCAGGAAAAATACCCTCATTTGTTTCCTTAAATCTCGAGGTCGAGATTTCTTTTAAGGGGGTGAGGATGTAACACCTCAGAAATTCCTGTCAAATAAAATAAAGACACGTGTCATGAGAGACAAACGTGTCAGGAAAACCGGATTAAATATAAAGATGTATGGTAGGATTTTAAATGCAAGGGCGTCATGTTATTTCAAAATACCTCTGAACGACCCAAGGGCGACATGTTATTAAAATACCTCTGAGCGACCCAAATTTATAAATCCCGAGATCCTTAAATCATTTGACAAACATCTTATATATATATATTAGCCGGTCATTTCTAAAGTTCCATCTTTTATATGGAATTTGGATTATTGGGAGTGTTGCTACTAAAATGTTGAATAAAATTCTTGTGTAAAAGAAATTAATAATAACATGACCAACTCTTGTGAGAAGTCCAAGATTTAAATCTTTGGAAATATCCATCACTTTAAGAGATTACAAGATGCCAAGGTTGTAGAACTATGTAAGGGACATACAAGCATGCAATGGCTGAGCCACTAGGTCCCACAACTGAGAAAGTTAGCAGGTAATTCGGAATCCACGAGATTGCATGGTCAAGACTTGAAGTTTTTGAAATTTTTGTTTCCTGACTACCGGTTACGGACCGCAAGGCCCTAGTCTTACGGTCCGTAAGGAGGGTACCTGGGCGATTTCAGCAAGGGTCGGTTACGGACCGTAACTGTTTCAGCATACGGTCCGCAAGAGGAGCTTACGGACCGCAAGGCCTTAAGCTTACGGTCCGTAAGGCAGTCGCTGGCAGCAGAAAATGGACAGCTGCCTGTTCAGCCTGTTACACCGACTTAAATGAATGGTTTTCGAAACCAGGGTCTTGCTAGGCAGTATTTAGCCACATAGGGGCACCTGGAACCATCTCACATCAATTGTAGAGTTGCTTGTCATGATCTTGGACCATTTGGACCACTATATAAGAAGCTAAGTTGTGACCACTTAGACTTGCTCATTTTGCATTCTTGTTCAAGGCATTACTAAAGCTCCTGGTGTACAACAAGTCCTTCTTAGGCCCCATAAGCATTCTTAGGACTCTTGTAAGTGTCCTTAATCCTCTCTAATTATTTTTAGCTTAGTTATTTAGCTAAAAGTCAAACCATCGTAATTAAGGTTTGACTTTGGGATTAGTCTATAATTACTCACTAATATCCCGAATTAAAAATACCTATAAGTAGGTAATTATGTGGGTAACAAACCCTTAAAAGGGTATTTCCAGATTCCCACTCTAACTATGCTAATTGTCGAGTCAAAGCTTATTATAAAAAGTCAACAGAAAGGTTATTTGCGAATTAATGCATAATTAGCAATGTAGGTTACATGCAATCAGTTTGATCATTAAAATAACTTGGTAATTAATGTAAGAACATGTTCCAACATGTTCAACTCGACAATTTTCAGTTTAGGCTCGGTTTGGAACCGAAAGTCGCAAAGTTTGACTTCTGCTTTGACTTTCAGTTCTGACCCGTTTAAGCCAAGATTAGGATTGCCTTAGAACTTCTTTTGAACCTATTTACATGTTAGTATAACTCTCTGAGATTATACAACTTGGTTCATCGGATATCCTATTCACATGCATGTTTCCGTTAATCGCTTATATGTTGACCATTATGCCCATTTGACCTTAAAACGTGATTTTTGAAAATATAAAAGGGTAGGCACCTTAGCTACTGATTTATAAACTTGTACCCAAAATTTGAAGTCAGTTTGAGGTCTAGATTAAGAGTTATGCTCAATAGCGTAATTAAGAGCTTCTTTGATAATTAAATGGCGTAAATTATGTATAGCCTATCAAAACCCAAATTTTTATACCAAACTTTTTACCCACTGTTATAAAATAATATTTTGGGATTTTTGGTGATTTTTATTTATTTTTAGGCTGAGCATAACTTAGTATTCTAAGATTAATTCGGTTTATGCCGGTTTTGCCCTTTTTTAGCCATAAAATGAGTTTTACAAATCCTTTTGACCTCAAACCAATTTCTACTGATTTGTTATGATAAATAAATTATTTTGAGCCTTCTGGAATATTAAAAATATCAGCTTTTTTACCGAAAACCCGGAAATGGCTCCAAATCGCCTTTTAGGCATTTTTAGCGCATAAGTATGCACTAGAACCTTATTAAGCTTAAGGGTTTGAACCTACTGATGTAATTAGTCAATTTTTTTATATTTTAAACAGTAGGCAAATGTTTTGAACTCAGAACTCCAGAATTGACCTTTTAGGCACATGTGAAATTACCAAAATGCCCCTACGGTGCATAGTAAGGTTAAAGATAATAAATTTCACATAAATTTGATACCCTACTGTTATAACTTAGTAAATTAAGTATATTTACTAATATATTCAGACCTGTAACTCAGGTTATCATTTTAACCCTTTTTCACCTTATAAAATGACCAAAACGCCCTTATGAGGCATAGTTTTGGTTTAAAATCATTTGGGGCATAATGGAAGGTATCATTCTGATATCACAACATATTTTAAGCATATTGACTTCAGAAACTTGTATTTGACTCTTATGGTTACTCGTTACGCATTATACACGTTCGGGTCGGCTTATGTGACTAGTTTGGCCATATTAGCCGAAACGGGTCAAACCATATATTTTTGGTCTCAAAATCCAGAATGTGATTATGTTACCCATATAAAACAAGTGTGCAAGCTTGTTGGGACAAAACCACATTCTAAAACGGTCTTCGCCTTATTGTGCGTTTAAAACCGTAATCTTTATATAAAACTAACCGGTCTAAGCTTAAGACCCGTTAGGATTCTAATAGGTTATTAAAACCTTAATTTCCAGATCTAGGAGCCCAGTAAAAGCTACGTGCACTCGTTATATTTGGTTTATACTTTGCTCAGGTAAATACGTTTAACTTATTTTCCCTATACGGGCTTGGGGTACGGTATATAAAATACCGCTTGGTCGGGGAATTGACCTTAACCGGTCTTGGTTATGCGCAGTCAAATTAACCCGTTTGAAAATGCTGTTTTGTTTGTTTAACGCCTTTGGGGGCTTAATGACCATGTCCCGGATATCCTTGGCATCATTCAAAGAATGGCCACGACCTTAGCACTCGGGTGTAGGCATACACCCGTAGTGTTGTACAACATGTATAATCGTCGGTACGAGAGAAGTCTCGCGGCGAAATTATATTAAGTGGTGTGTCTATTAATCTTTAACCCGGCATGACCCGGGCTACCGAACGCAGAACGAACATGTAATTCTTTTACAAGATTATTAAGCAAATAATTATCCCAAGTTATAAAAAGTTTTATGCCACGAGCATTTAAATCAATTTTAAACATTTTCAAAATGAGTTAGTTAAATTGTATTTACCAGTGTAAACTGAAGTATTTTCCAAAAAGACTAAGTGCAGGTACTACGCGTAATAGGCTGGTCACTCCTTAAGCATCCATAGAAGTCTCGCAAGCTTAGGATGCATGATGTCTGTTGAAATGAAGTTTCCTGTTTATTTGATTCTGCCTGTGGATTCTATTTCGACATTTTGTGATACTCGAATATTACAATAATTTAAGTTGAAATGAATCTATCTTTGCTTCCGCTGTGCATTATAATTTGTGTTGTTTGACTATGATGATATCAACTACGTCACGTTAATCCCCCATCGGGCCCACCGGTGACACGTGGAAATTAGGGGTGTGACACAAGGTCATTCCTCTTAAAGACATCCCAACAGAGGTTCAAAACTCTGTTGCAAAGGAAGTTGAAAAGAGGAAGAAAAGAGAAAAGGTTAAAAATCTGTTTTTGACTTTTGTGAAAAGAGAAACGATTCCACAAAGGATTGTTTTCATTTAAAAGCTTTTGACATTAACAAAACAAGCATAATTGAGTCTGCACCAAGTTGCACCATCTGTGGAAAAACCAATCATATCACTCAAGAGTATGTGTACCTCAAAACTTTGAGGTTAAAAGAAAAGAGTACACTTCAAAAACACTTGAGAGTTCATCAAAAATCATCCATCAAGAAACAACAACCATTTGTGTCTGTCCAAACATCTGTTACAAAATAGTTGAACAAAACATCTGCTCCCAGAGATGTGTAAGTGACAAATGCACCACCTTTAAACCAATTCCAAAGAAAAAAGGTCAACCTCCATACCAAAGGGTCCCACATGTTTATGAGGTTTACAAAAAGCCTTCTAAACCAAAAGTGAACAGGCATCCTTTTGGATTTCAACATCTAACAGGAAATGGTCTACAACAGTGGCTAGAGAAAAATATTTCAGAAACTGTTCAAAACCCTGAACTAACCACTGTCCATGTTCCTGGACTTGAGGCTGATACTATTGTGACCCCATCCAAAGCCTTATTGGCTTTGGAGACCCCCCCTGAACTAATTGTTTACTTGATGTGTATGGAGCTTCTGCATGCTTAGATAGTTTATGGTATGTAGATAGTGGAGGCTCCAGGCACATGACTAGATGTAGAGCCCTACTCAAAGACTTCAAAAACCATGGAAGGGGTGATATATCATTTGGTAACAATTCTAAGGGAAAGGTGTTGGGGTCTGGAACAGTTCAGAATGGGAATCTCAAGTTTGAGAATGTCAATCTTATTGATAATCTAAAGTTTAACCTCCTTAGTGTCTTACAAATGAGTGACAAAGGCGATGGGTCATTCTTCACTAAGGATAATGGCAAGATTATTGGACTAGAAATGGTAAAAAAAGATTGAAGTTGTCATAGTCGAGGGTAAAACACAGCTTATTGCTCAAAGGAGTGGCAATGTGTATGTAGTTGATATGTCAAAGGTTAAACCAATGACTGACGCTTGTCTGTTCTCAGTTGCCTGTACCAAAGAGACAGAATTATGGCACAGAAGACTTGGGCACACAAATCTCAAGACTATCACTACACTCTCAAAACAAGGCCTTGTAAGAGGTCTTCCACAAAAATCGTTGTAGGATCGGTTTTGACACCGTACGATTGCGTAACGACACGTTCGACGTGCGGAATCCGTGAACGTGCGTGACCGAACACACAAGAACGTACTAATAACGTGATTCTATTGAATAAGATGACGTGTACAATGCCGAGGATCACGTGAGAGAACTTTCTCTCTCTAGACTTTCTCTCTCTAAGATTGGATCTCCTAATTCCCAAATGAACAAAAGTCTTCTAAACTATGACATAATACTACTATATATAGCCCTTGGAATTAATGAGACTTCTCATCAATTATCAAAATGCCACCTTGCTAATTCTATCTAATTATTACAATATAAGCTTGATTCTTCGGTTTCTGCTACGGACTAGATTGACGGAGGCGATAGACATATAATGCACTAACAGACTCCCCCTTGGATATTGCCGTAGTCAATCTCGTAGCGTCTTGTCTTTTCTCTTTTTCGAACAGAATCCTCGTGGATCTGTCTTCGAGCTTCCGTTGCTCCCCTTCTTCTTAGACTCCTTTTCCTTTAGGCTCCCCCTTTCATCAAGCTTCCATGCTTTTGGGATCGACACCTGGATTTCCGTATACAAGCTCCTCCAAGATAGTTATCTGGCTTTTAGAATCCATGCTTCCTCTTGCGTTGAGCTTGTCTTCAGACTCCCCCTTAGACTCAGCTATCGGGATCGTAGTCTGGCTTTTACAGATTCACAAGTTCAGGATCAATTCCTGGCTTCGTTCTGCATCTACTCAGGATTTGAAACCTGGTTAACCTGCACATCCTCTACCTCAACATAAGTTTCATAAATTTATAACATTTAGTTTTAAGAAACATACTGGTAGAAATCATTCATTCATCAATCTGTATAGTTACATCAAGTTCAAATGAAGGACCTTGATTAACTAAGCACACAATCTTTCAAAACATTTGTATATAACATTCAAAGTTTTCAACATATTCTCCCAACCTAATTCATCATGATTAGCACTTTGAATTTTGAATATCAGTTCTTCAACATCAGTTGTCAAAAATCTTTTTGTATTTTCAAAATTTTATGCTAAAACACTCCGAAAATCTTTTTGGATTTTTGTTTTTGAATGAAATACAGTAAAGAAATATATATATAGATAATATTTTTGTGAGTTTGTGTAAGAGGATCATATCAGTCCATGAGACAAATCACTAGCACCGTTAAGCTTTAATCATTTTAAGCTCTAAACGATTCACATAGATTGACGATATAGGTGTCCTCTTAAACTCAATCTAAAAACTTTCGAAATGCTTACCGATACGTTTAAGTATATTAATTTTGCACTAAATTCTTATGGACCCCACGATCTCAGCATATCCCCTCATCATACAATACACTAACTCAAGTAATGCCTTTAAACTTTCATCAACCGTGATATGTGCGAAAACAAAGCAGAATGTTTAAACATTAACAGTCAGGTTGATACTTCTGTATACGCAGAGAAAGTCCAATGTTTAAACAAAATAAGAAAATAAAACAAATTGAAGTTGTTTAGGCTTTAACCACCAGGTCGATACTCCCGTATACACAGAGGTGATCCAAAGCTTAAACGAAACACCAAAGAAAATAAAGCAGAACGTTTAGGTAATAACATCCAGGTCGATACTCACGTATACGCAGAGGATGTCCAATGCTTAAACAAAATAAAGAAATAAAACAAGTTTAAATCTTTGCAAAACAAAATGCACAATCACAGCGACTTTTTCAGCAAGTTGTGAAAGTTCACAAACTGACCAGTTTTTATGCTCTTTTAGCATTCAGCGATTACTGAGTAGGTACACAATCATGAAGGACAAAACTAAGTACTATGCTTTCAACCATGTTTCCCACTAGAACTAGGCTTTTTCATTTAGTTTGTATCGTTATCGCAAATCTACTAGTCTAGCTGAGCCTATCGTCACATCCTTAGTGAGACCGTTTATCACATTTGACATTTCATTTCTTTAGCATGCTGTGATAGTCCACTGATGTACTATCATTTCCTCTTATTCACAACAAAACTCATTTTTGCTTTTTCAATGTTTTTGGCATTTTCAAATTTTCTATTTTTTTTTTAAATTTTTCTCCCCCTAAAATCAAAATATATTTCAATTTTGATTTTCTAGGAAAATTTGAAAACAAACTGTACAAGAAACGTGACAAACTGATATCAAATCGCTTCAATTCGCCATCCATTTGGCGTAAACAATCAGAACTCCCCTGACAACAAACTATTTTCCCATTTAGATTTCAAAACACTTAAGTTTGTTTTAATCAAAATGGTTTTTCCGGAAAATTAGTTTTGTTTGTCTTTTCACAAATTCGGGGTTCTTTCATCACATTGTTCTCCTTTAACCACTTGTCGGAAAGATAAAACAAGTACAATTTAATGCCCTTGATTGTTCTTTTGTAATTCGAAATATCACAGTTACCAACCTGTGAATTTCTCAAGAAAGATACCGATTCCTGTTCCACACTTACCAACCTGGGAACTACGGCAAGTCTGGTTTTTCATTTGAAAAGATCTACACAAGCCTGACTAGCCTTGGGTTTGACAGTATTTACCTCAACAGATGGCTCTTCTGGTTTTGATGAACCAGAATCATTGCCTGAATGTGGCTTGTCTGACTTTGAAGAGTCAGATTCATCGCCAACACGTGGCTCCTTTGTTTCCGAAGAAACAAATTCCTTGCCAGAAGATGGCTCTTTTGTTTTCTTAGAAACAAATTCATTGCCATTTTCTATTGGAATCCAATTCTTACTTGATCTAGGTTTTCCAAACTTATTAGCCTGTGAAATGAATAATCTTTCACGGTCTCTTTTATACTTGAAAACCTTGATAAGGATTTTGTCTGAAAAATTAACTTTCTTTGATTGTTTATCATTTTGCTTAGTTAATTTTTCTTTCTTTATCTTCTTTTTTTCTTTCCCTTTTGTCCTCAGATTTGTATCTGATGAATCTGTTTTGCTAGACTTATCCTTCTTTGGAGAGCAAAACGGTTTATCAGAACTTTTATTTGTTTTACTCGTTGTATCCGAGGACAAAATCCTTTCCACATACTCTCTTGCCTTCTTCCTTTTCTTCCTCAGTTTGTCTTTCTGCCCTTGTGAAAGCTTAATTTTCTGTTCTTTGGGCTTGACACTGATTGGTTTCTTTGCCATTTTCTGAGATTCAGCCCTCGATCTTCCCTTTGATCTCATTGGGCAATCTCTGGCAATGTGTCCTCTGATGTGGCATTCATAGCACCTTCTTGTTTCGAATCTCTGACTTTGGCAGTTAACAGCAATGTGTCCTTGATAGCCACAAGTGTAACACACTCTGTTATCATACCTCTCACTACTTTCATACCACACACCGTCTTTATACCACACACTTAGATCAAAGCATTGAGTTGCCTTGTGGTAGTCATTTCTCCTCTTGTATCCTTGATTTGGCATATGAGCACTGTGGTCAAACCTGCACCACTGATTACCAACTTTTTGTGAGTTTTGATTTTTAAATTTTTGTGGTTTTTCATAATGATTGGATGACTGATCTGATGAGCTTTTATTTTTTTTTAATTTTTTGAATTTTTAACTTTTTGTTTCTGTTCTACACTCTTCTTAACATATTTTTGCTTTGAGCATTCTCCTATTTCAGTAGATTGCAAAACATTATTTTTAAAATTTTCTTTTAATTCCAAAAATATTTTTCTTTTTTCTTCTTTTTCTTTCTCATCATCAGATTTATTATCACAATCTTCAATTTTGACTTTGTCAAAATTTGTGACATTGTCACTTATTGGAACAGAATTGATCGGTTTTGGACATACAAGATCTGGTAATGATGATGAAGTCACAAAGCCTTTCAATTTCTTTTCAAGTTCTTCAATTTTGTTCCTTGAATTCTCAGCTTCATTTTTAAGCTGAGAGATTTTCTTAAGATGAGACTTGATTCTCTTTTCATTTTCAATTTTGTTCTCTTCAAGAACAGATTTTTCATTTTCAAAAACTCTTATCTGATCTTGAAATTCTGTTTCTTTTTCTTTTAAAACTTTGTTTTCTAATTTTATCCAATAAACATTTTCATTTTCAACTTTAATTTTTTCAAAATCTTTTTCCAATTTCAATTTTTCATTTTTTAAACTTTTGTTTTCCAATAGATGAAAAAGTGAAGGAATTTTGACAAATCTGAGTGAAATCGACTCTGAATCTGATGAATTTCTGTGCAAATTCGTGCGTTTGATCCGTGCAATCGAGCTCCTACTCTAATACCACTTGTTAGGACCGGTTTGACTCCGAAATGATTGCGAATGACACGTTCGACGTGCGGAATCCGTGAACGTGAATGACCGAACACATGAGACGTACTCAATCTGTGATTCTATAGAAAAGTATGAAATCGTACAAGCAATGTGAATCACCTCATGCCTTTCTCTCTCTACTTTCTCTCTCTAGCTTCTCTCTCTAACTTCTAAGCTCCATAGCTCCAAATGGCAAAAGTTCTAAACTCTAAGGCATAAGCCTCCTATTTATAGGCCAAGGCAATAAGGAATCTTTCCTTATTTACAAGAATGCCACCTTGCCTTTACTAATAAGATATTACAATAAAATCCTAGATTTCAACAGTTTCAGCTACGGTTTGAATTGACGGAGGCGATAGACATTAATGCACTAACAGATATGTTGGACCATTTAAGATTGTTGAAAGAGTTGGAAAGGTTACCTATCGACTAGAGCTACCTCAGAGCTTGGAAACATTCATCCGACTTTTCACGTCTCCAATTTAAGAAAGTGTTTAGCTGACACTGATCTTCACATTCCACTCGACTAAATTCAAATTGATGAAACGATGCACTTTGTCGAGAAACCTATGGAGATAACGGACCGTGCAGTCAAACAGTTGAAGAACAAACGGATTCGATTGGTCAAGGTTCGTTGGGAACCCAAACGTGGCCCAGAGTTTACTTGGGAACGTGAGGACCAAATGAAGGCAAAATATCCGCAATTGTTCTCACAATTTTCCTCTAGTTAAAATTTCGGGACGAAATTTCCTAAAGTAGGGGAGACTGTGATAACTGTGCTCTGTAATCGATGTATAATGTAAAACAATGTTAATTATTAATAAAACACTGTGCTTTGGTGTTATTATGTGTGTCTTTATGTTTGGTGATTTTACGATTTGATTCGATTCCGATTTCAAGCTCTAAATCGCTTTCTTGAAAGTTATACACAAACTGGTGCGTAAACGCAGTCAGTTTAACGCGATAAACACTCTGTAATAGTGAAATAAGCTTAACATACCTTAAGTAACCTTCACATAACTTAGAAATAAGTTTTGGATGGTTTGGTGTGTCGAAATCAAGTTTGTTCGATCGTAGGGACTATTTGTGTCAAACTGTGAAACTATACCGATTTGTATGGTAACAAACATTCTGGAACTTGATCATAAGTTAAACATACCCTAAATATCCTTTACATAGCTTATAAATAGGCTTTGAGGGTGTAGGATCGGTGAATCGATCAAACGAGACGTTCAGAAGAGTTCTCGATCAATACGAAAGGCGGAATCAGACGTATTGATGTTGTAGCAGCTTGGTTTACACTTAGAAGTAGATTAAATGGCGATTGTATTGATTTGAAACTGTTTACACGAGCTGGTGACACGTCGGCAGAGCTTTGCTACCGGAATCAGAAGTTACAAATGAAGACCCAAGACTCACTATTTATAGGAATTGCCAGGTCGCATGAACCAGACCTGCCAGGTCGCACGAACTGGCCAGGTCTCACGAACTGGCCAGGTCGCATGAACCTGCTGGTTCAGACCTGTTTCCCGTTTCTCTCGTACAACGTGTCCTGGTCTATCTATTCTATTACATAACTCAATACAAGACGAAATCAACAGACATATGCACTAACAAACTCCCCCTTAGATGTTGACAAGTCTTCAGTGTATTGAGTCTTCAATCTTGATCAGTCTTCTCACTCTTTCCAAAGTATCTTTCTCTGTAAGCATCCTTCAATCTCTCTCTTACTCTTCCAGAATCTCAACCTGACTCTTCAAATTCTCTTGATCAGATCTCTTGATTCCTTAAGCTTATCAACAATAGCAGCTTCTATCTCGAATGCTGTTCCAATAACTGAATCTGGCTCTTATGTCTTCAGACTCCCCCTTTCGATAAGCTGGGATTGTAGTCTGGAATTCACAATCTGAATCTTTCATAGGTTTAGGAACGTCTCCTGGCTCTCCGTAGCAACAGGATCAGAAACCTGGCTCTAATCTGCATATGCTTATGCGGAAAGTCCTCAGGAGTCGAAACCTAGCTTTTTCAATGCTTTTTTTCCTTCACAATACTCTACCCAAAAGTAAATTTCACAATTTTTTAAAATTTAACAAATTTAGAAACCACTGGTAGATATCATTCAACATCGACAATAGTTATATCAAGTTCAAATTAATGACCTTGATTAACTGACAGTAAAATCATACTCTAACTTCATTTTTTATTTCAAACACACTCTCCCAATCCACTGTTGTTCATCATGTTTAGCACTCGGAATTTAGAAAATCAGCTTTTCAACATTAGTTATCGAAAATAAGATGAAATAAAATCTTTTTGATTTTTCAAAATTTTATGCTAAAACACATTCTTTTTGGTTTTTTTTTTTCTAAGATTTTCAGTGTGTTAAAAAGCAATAAAGAAATATTTTACAGACAATATTTTTGTGAGTTTGTGTAAGAGGATCATTATGACACTTATCACTAACACCATTGACCTTTTTAGACTTTAAGTTCTAAACGATTCACTTAGATTGTCAGTATACTGATCCATTTAAATTCTCACATAAAGTTCAATTGTTTCAAGATACGAGAATTAGTGTTTTAAGCACTTAACTCATTTGCGTGTCCCACCTCAGAATATACTCTCGTATCCAGACTCCTATATTCAGTCTTACAGGTGAATGTACACTAATGATATCTGTAAATAGGTAATGTGTGACCATGAGAGCTCAGGTTAGAACTTCCATTCAGACAAAGAGATGATGGCTCGACTTTTAGGTGTGTCCCGTTTGGGGATCTTTTCTTCAACAGCACATGATTAGCATTTTTTAATGTTTCATCATTTTTTATGCTGAGGGTGGGCTTTACGATTAAAGCAGTGCAGAGTATTATACGAGGACTAGGCTATTGCTTCCGCAAAATCAGAAGTCCCGGTATAATACCCCAGATATCATCACGCACAAAGACTTAGTATGTCAGAAATAGAAAGCCCTTCAAACAAGATTTCAGGGGTTATCTATATATCCGAGAGATGTTCCCCACGAGATAAGTAAGTAATTGATATTTAGGTTTATATCTCGAAAACAATCTACTGAATGTGTAAAAACCTACTGGCATATCATCAGTGAGACCGTTTATCACATTTGACTTTCCAATTCTTTAGCATGCTGTGATTGTCAACTGATGTACTATCATTTCCTCTTTTTCACAACAAAACTCATTTTTGATTTTTCGATGTTTTTGGATTTTTTATTTTATCATGTTTTTGGATTTTTCAAATTTTCAAAATTTCTAAAAATTTTTTACTCCCCCTAAAATCAAAAATATGTTTCAATTTTTGATTTTCCAGGAAAATTTGAAAATATTGCTTTTACTTTCAAAAAAAACTGACAAATAAAATGACAAACTGATGTGAATTGCTTCAATTCGCCATCCACTTGGCGTAAACAATCAGAACTCCCCCTGACAACAAACTATTTTCCCATTATGATTTCAAAACACTTAAGTTTGTTTTAATCAAAATGGTTTTTCCGGAAAATTAGTTTTGTTGATTTCACGTATCATGGGGTTTAATTCATCATTTTGTTCTTTCAACAGCTTATGAATGAATCCCTTTTTTCTTTTAACCACTTGTACAAACTATTACTAGAAGACTTTTCACACAAACATTTTTCAAGAATGATGCCGATTCATGCTCCACGATTACCAACTTGGAAGCTCCGGCAAGTCAGGATTTTCAGTTAAAGAGAATCACCCAAGCCTGGCGGTCCTTGGGTGATTCCGAGTCATCATCACTCGGTTTCTTTCCTTTCTTATTGTTTTCATAGAATTCCTTTATCCCTTTGACCTTCCCGTCAACCATTTTTCCAAAAATATTTAGAACTTTAGGGTTAAAGGCTTTTTCAACATCAAATTCTTTCTTTTCAGAAAAGAATTGATTTGAAATTTCAACTTTGCCAATTTTTTGCTTTAAGTTTCCGTTTGACAGTGGTGGAAAATTTGCATCATCCATTGTCGGAACGAAATTATCACTTTTTAGCTCAACTTGTGGCTCCTCTGACTTTGACGAGTCAGATTCATTGCAAGAAAGTGCTTCTGATTTCTTAACAACCCACTTGTGGTTGTTCAGATTCACTCTTCTTTTGTAGAAACATTTTGAACTTTCACCAACTTCGAAAGTTGAATTTTTGAACTTCTTAAATTTTTCAATTGGTTGTTCTTTTTTATCAACACGTTTCTCTTTTAATTTAGAGTTAGAAAAAACTCCCTGTTTTGTGTTGGTGAGCTTTGAGCAGTTCCAAGCAATATGTCCAACCTCTTGACATCTGAAACAGGTTCTTCTTTCAACTCTCGGTTCAGATTCCTTCTTCTGAGCAACATCATTCTTCATTCCCTCTTGTTTCTTAGCAAGGAATTCTTTGTTCGTCTGCTTTCTGAACAAATTCTCTTTTTCTTCTTCAGAAGATGTTCCTGATACAAAAACAACTTTCGATTTAAAATATTTAACATATTTTTCATTTTCTTTTGGAATAAAACCTAATCCATTCTTTTTGAATTATTTTTGTGATTTGGTTTCTTATGGTGATTTGGACCAAAACCTTTTTGTTGATGCACTACATCTGCTGATTACGTCTTGTATCGAGTCATTAGTCTTAAATGTTAGATCTGGGCACAATATACGAGAAATAGTGAGATTGTATAAGTTTTAGAGTTATGGATCGCTCATAGGAACAAGTAGGTAGTTGGGCCGCTCATTAGTCAACATGATGGACCGCTTATATGTCAAACATGTTGGACCGCTTATATGTCATGTATATGGACCGCTTATTGGGCCTGTCCAATAAGCGGTTCCAGTCGCCTATAAATACCCTTAGAGCGATCTCATTTGTAACGGTTCCTGATTTTCGTACCGAAGTGCTGCCGGATCGAAAACAGGTTGTGCTTATCGTCAAATCAATAGTAAAAGGAATTTAAAGTGATATACAAGCTATTCCTACGTCATTTACTTGTTTTCCGCACCTGTACTTGACGAAAACACCTCTGAATGACTCGTTCGGGTCACCAAATGATCCTACAAGTGGTATCAGAGCTTCAGGAGGAGGAGTTCTACAGGAAATAGCTGGAAATTGTTGAAAATTCTGACTTCTACTCATTCTTTTTCAGTTTCAGATACTTTTCACGGTCGAAACTTGCTCAAAATCTCAGGAATTGTGCGCGATGGTATAAAGACAAACCCTTGAAAGTTTGGGGTTGAAATTCGAAGAAATTGTGGGTCAAATTGTTGTTCGAAGTTGGATTGTTTTTCGGGAATTACTCTGGATCGCTTATTGGACCTAGTGTGAACCGCTTATACGTACGTGTTTAGAACCGCTTATTCGGTCGAGTGACTTGGACCGCTCCAAAAACAAGTGTGAACCGCTTATTCATACACTTTCTGAACCGCTCATACGAACAATTACTTGGATCGTCTATTTGGACCATCGGAATATTTCTTGAACCGCTCGAACAACACACTTTTGAATCGCTCGAACAGTAAACTTGTGAACCGCTCGAACGACATTTCTTGGACCGCATTTGTGATCAAATCTCACTTGGATCGCTTTTAAGACATTCTTTAGACCGCTTTTCTGACTGTTATCTTGAAAACGTGTTAAGTCATCATGAATTCTGAGTTTTACAACGCTTTTGCTACATCGACTACTCCAGCCGCGATTGCTCAAGCTATGAATCTGGAAAATGAGACGGGAACCACCCAGAAACCACCGAAACTGATGAGTATTGAAGAATACTACGGGTGGAAAGATCGCTTTGAAAACTGGGTTCAGGCAAATCATCTCAGATCGTGGGAATGCATATTGGAAAAGTACACATTGCCTCGAACAGAATTGCAAGTCATTAAACAGATATCTGAATTTTCAGAACAAGAACGTGCAATGTACAGAGCAGAGAAAATGATGATCAGTTTGTTACAGCAGGCGATTAAAGAAGATATATTCATTCTGCTACAACACGACAAAACTGCAAAGTCAATTTGGGATGCTCTTAAAGTGAAATTCGAGGGTAGTGAAAGTATGATCAAAAGCAAGAAGGCATTGCTTAAAAAGGAATTTGATTTGTTTAGCAGTTTGCCGGGAGAGGATATTAAAAAGATAATTGAGAGATACTGCCACTTAGTGCGTTCGTTATCGATGTTGGGAGTTGAAAAAGGTCGTGAGGAATGGGTTGATAAGTTGGCTGACGCGTTACCTCAGAAAGAGTGGGGAACGTATTTGATGATACTGAAAAACACGGGTGTTTATGAGAAACTTACAATTGGTCAGTTTATTGAGAAAATTGAGAGTCAGGATCTTGAACAGCAAAAGATCGCGAGGTTGAATAATCCTAGTGGTCAACAAGATGTTAAAATGTACTATAAAGGTAGTATTCCAGTTTCTGAAGTTGAAAGAAGTCCGAAAATTCAAACCGCTTTCAGTGCTGGTGATTCATCTGAGAAAGTTGATCAGGGTTCAAACAAGAGCAGCAGCGGATTTTCATCGTTTCCGAGTGTGAATCCAAAAGAGACTAACACAAGCTTTCAATCTCAGAGTACAAAAACCGGAAATGGATATATAATTCAGTGCAACATAGCTCTCAATCTTCCAGAAGGTCAAAGCTTTTCTGAAGACACTGCTAAAGACCACATGGCACTTCTGGGTTCAGTTCTGTTGTCTTATGAAGGTCTTGTTGCTGGTCGGATTGGAAATCCTATGCTCACCAAAGAGGATTACGACCAAATAGACGCCGAGGAAATGGAACTTATGGATATCAAATGGTGTCTTGCAAGTGTTCTTCGTCGGGCTGAGAAATTCAAAACCATTACCGGGAGAAATGACTTTCTTGATGCACATGTTTCTACTTTAGGTTTTGACAAATCTAAAGTTACTTGTTTTCGATGCAGGGAGAAGGGCCATTTCAAGCGGGAGTGCAAAGGAAAAGAAGCTAGCGGAGCACAGAATCCATTCGGGAAAGATGATTACTACCGCAAAGCTATCTATCAACAAGTTGGTCAATCCCAAGAACATCAGACAGCTCACGGAAGAAAGATTGAAGATCCCAAGAGAGCATGTTTGGTAGATTTCAGCTGGAGTGACTACATATCATCTGAAGCCACAACAGAACGAGTTATCGATCAAGATGATGAGAAACTACCAGAGGGTTTCAGTTGGGATATGTTCGTAGATGAAAAGGGAGGTTTTAAAGCTTTCATTGCAAAGATCATCCGAGAGCCAAATTTGTTTGCTACTTGGATGAGATCTATTGGAGAGAATGTGTCAAGTGGAGATGAAAAATCTGTGTCGTCTGATGATAGTTCAGATAGTACTGATGGAATTTCAGAACACTCTGGGGATATTTCAGATAATTCAGATGGAACTGTTCAAGAACAGGATGCTGTATTTGACAAAACACCATCGGATTCTGATGTATCAGATGGTGATTCTGATAAGTCTGTACATTTTGATCAATCACCTGATTTAAGCAGCAGTGATGATGAGGAAGAGAAACATATAAATATTGCAAAATCTCAATTGTCTCCTAATAGTTTTCATTTCTATTTTGCAGAAAAAATGGAGAAACTAGCGGAGGAACGAGCTGAAAAAGATAAACAATCTGAATCTGAAGGTGAATTTCAGAATGTTGAAAGTGTTGCTGAGAAGATTACTGAAACTGTGAAAGAAGAAAAGGTGATCGAAGTGGAAAAGGTGATCGAAGTCGAGAGAGTGGTAGAAGTTGTGAAAACAGTCGAAATTGAAAAAATTGTTGAAGTCATCAAGCCCTGTGAGAAGTGTCTAGAAGCTTGCAAAGAATGTGCAGCAAAAGATGACATCATAGCTGAGTACGATAAAAAGAAAGAGCAGTTATTGTTCAATCTCAATTATGTGAAGGAATCTTACGACGTGTTGAACAAAACAGTGACTGGCCTTCAAAAGACAAACACAGAAAGAGAACAGGCACTGACGATGATGAATGCAACTTTAATGTCGAAGCAAAAAGCTATAAATTTCTACATTGAAGAAAGTGCCAAATGGAAGCAAGAGTTGGAGAAAGAAAAGATTGAAAATGAGAGGATTAGGAGGTTATTGTTGAGCTATTCTACCTCTGATTATGTTATTGATCGTGTTTACCCAACTGTTGCAGGTATGGAAGCTTTTCAAGCTGAGAAGCCGAAAGAAAAGAAAGATTGTGGTAAGAAACCAACCGTTAGCTATAACAAGTGTCCGCCTCCAATTTGGGATGGGTATTCACCTAGGAAACCAAATGAGGAACAACTTGCAAAAGCAGTCAATATACAGCTTAAAACCGACACAACTGACGTTTTACCAGAAAATATTGATGTGACGTTTACCTCGTCCGATACTGATCATGAGTCTGTTCTAATAAAAAAGGTGGTCGATCAGGTGTTGGATACTGATGAGGAGACAGAGTCAAAATCTGAGTCTGGAGGGTCAAAGTCGTCAGTCAACAGTCAAAATTCGTCGGTTAAACAGTCTTATAGTAAAGAGTTTTTGTTATCAAAGCTGATTTGAATGATGAAGCATTCGAAGTTGTTTATACTTTGAATGGTTCTGACAAATTATATTACAACAAAGAGTTTCCAATTTTAAGTGTTAAAACGGATCTAATCAACAAAACTTTTAAACTAATAGAGGTTAATATTCCTGAGTTAAAAGTTTTAAAAAATTTTGAAAAACCTAAAAAGTATACTTCCAGAGTTCAACAACGTTTAAACAAGAAAAAGAGTTACAATTCTGGTTCTGGATTTCCTAAGAAAACCAACCAAAATCGTAGCTACAAAAAGAAAGGTTTAGGCTTTATTCCACCAGAAGATGATAAAAATATGAAAAATTCTAAAAAGAAATCTAACTTTGTGACAGGTGGAAGATCGGAAGATGAACAGCAGAAATCATTTTGGAGACAAACTAACAAAGAGTTTCTTGCTGAAAAGAGAGAATGGAACTGGAGTATTTCATCCGAGAAATGCTCAAACTTGTTTGAAATGCAATGAAGCTGGTCACATTGCATCGGATTGTTCGAAAGATATCAAAGCAAAACAGGGAGCTTCTCAGAAGATGAAAGACAAAGTTGAAGAAAAAGCTGAGAAATCCAAAATGTTTAAGAATTCGAAAAATGAAGTTGGAGAATGCTCAAAGAAAAAGCAAAAGACAACATTTTACAAAAGACAAGGAAATGACAACCAAGTGTGGGTTGCGAAGAAAGGTGAAGTGAAAGTCGGCGATGAATCTGGTTCCACAAAGCCAGAAGAGCCACAAGTTATGGAGAAAAGTTCAGAAAATGATGATGTTCTTCCATCATTGAAGTTTGAGGAGGTTATGAAGGAAATTGGAAAAATTGAAATTTCAAATCAATTTTATGATGATGAAACGGAATTTGATGTCGAGAAAACATTCAACGGGAATGTTAAGAAGATATTTGAGAAAATGTTGAGTGGAAAAGCTAAAGGGGTAAAAGATTTTTACGCAACTAAAAAGGCGACATAGAACCCTACAGCTGAAGAGTTGAAAGTCCTCAAGTCTGAGAAGACTTGGAAGGAAGTTTGCTTCCCAGAATAGTCAAAGGACTACGCCGGAGATCCCAAGTTTATATCGTGGATCATGAATCGGCATCTTTCTAGTATTTGAGAAGTTTGAATGATTGTGATTTATGTTTGAATGTTTTGCAGGTAAAAGGACTATGCCGGAGCTTCCAGGTGGGTAATTGCGAAGCAGGAATCGGCATTTTGATTGGTATAATGGTGATGTAGATGTAACATTCCTATAAGTGGTAATCTTGACTCCACAGGTGGTATTTGTGGTTAAATTTTGAAGTGTATTCTTTGAAGTATATTTACAAGTGGTACAGAAGGTTCTTAAAGGCAAATGGTAAATCAGGGACATTAAATTGTACTTGATTTACTATTCATGACAAAAATAATAGACAAGATGATGAACCACATCCCCGTTTAAAAAAAAAAAACAGACCTACAAGTGGTTGTTATCAACACAAATTCATTTTCCGGAAAAGTCATTTTGATTAAAACAAACTTAAGTGTTTTGAAATCTAAATGAGAAAATGATTTGTGATAGGGGGAGTTCAGATTGTTTATGCCTGGTGAATGGCGATTTGATGTGATTCAGTGTTAGTTGTCAAGTTTCTGTATAGTTTGTTTTACTTTTTATGTTTCTAGTAGGTTAAAAGTCTAGAAGTTTTCAAATTTTTCTTTAAAATGTGTTTGCATTTTAGGGGGAGTAGGGAAATTTCAGAAAATCCAAAAACATTTGAAAATTTGAAAAAGCCAAAAACATGCTAAAATTCAAAAATGAGTTTTGTTGCGGAAAAGAGGAAATGATAGCACATCAGTGGACTATCACGGCAAGCTAAAGAAATGTAAAGTCTAAAAAGTGTTTAAATAATCTTACTGCGGATGTGTCAGTAGATTTTCGCACATTTAGTAAATTGAAACGAGATATAAACTTAAATCAAACTTGCTTGATTCGTGGGTAACTATTCTTGGATATATGGGTAACCCCCGAAATCTTGTTTGAAAGGTCCCGTATTCTGAGATACTAGGTCTTTATACTCAGTGATATCTGGGGTATTATCCCGGGACTTCTGCTGTATGGAAGTACTGACCTAGTCCCCGGATAATACTTTCTGCTAATGCTTGAAAAAGCGCCGCCCTCAGCATGCTGATGAAACAATAAAATTGATAGTCGCTGCTGTTGAAATGCAAAAAGATCCTCTAAAGGGGACCCACCAAAAGTCGAGCCGTCATCTCTCTGCTGAACGGAAGTTCTGACCTGAGCTCTCACGGTTTCGCATCTAACCCCTTTACAGATATCAGCTGTGGTATCCTCACCTGTAAGATTGAATATTTGGGATCTGGATACAGGAGTATATTCAAGTGGAGTGATACACAATTAAGTTTAAGTCTCTAAAACATTAATATTGTATCTCGAATCGATTGAAAATTGTGTTGAGAATTTAAGAGGACAAACATACTGACAATCTAGGTAAATTGTTTAAAGCTTAAAATGAACTAAAGCTTAACGGTGTTGGTGATCTGTCTCATAAACTGATATGATCCTCTTGCATGAACTCACAAAAATATTGATTGTAAATAGTTTTTTTTCTGCATTTTATTTTCTCATATTGAAAAATTCAAAAAGATTTTAGACAACTGATGTTGGAAAACTGATTTTCAAAATTCCGATTGCTAAACATGATGAACAGTATTTGAGGGGGAGTGTTTGTGTAAATTTAACTGTTTTCATTAAATCTAGCCTTCTTCAAGTGGTTCACCATAGAATTGGTGAGGGAGAGTCATGTGTTGGAGCACAGGTTGTTGATATGTGATGAATCTAGGAAATTTATTTCTGGGTTAAGATTGTGCAGGAATCAAGAGATCTGATCAAGAGAATTAAAGTGTTTTTAGATAGGTTATTTGATTCCGAAGGCCAGTGTAGATCAGACAACGATCCTGAAGATGTTACTGAAGATGTGAATACCAGTAAATCGAGAGGGGGAGTCTGTAGATAGAGAAAGAAAAGCTCGAAGACTGATCAAGACTGAAGAAGTGAAGATACAGCATGGTGTGACTCGATAGTCGACTCCATCAACATATGAGGGGGAGTCTGTTGATGCACTACATCTGCTGATTACGTCTTGTATCGAGTCATTAGTCTTAAATGTTAGATCTGGGCACAATATACGAGAAATAGTGAGATTGTATAAGTTTTAGAGTTATGGATCGCTCATAGGAACAAGTAGGTAGTTGGGCCGCTCATTAGTCAACATGATGGACCGCTTATATGTCAAACATGTTGGACCGCTTATATGTCATGTATATGGACCGCTTATTGGGCCTGTCCAATAAGCGGTTCCAGTCGCCTATAAATACCCTTAGAGCGATCTCATTTGTAACGGTTCCTGATTTTCGTACCGAAGTGCTGCCGGATCGAAAACAGGTTGTGCTTATCGTCAAATCAATAGTAAAAGGAATTTAAAGTGATATACAAGCTATTCCTACGTCATTTACTTGTTTTCCGCACCTGTACTTGACGAAAACACCTCTGAACGACTCGTTCGGGTCACCAAACGATCCTACACTTTTTTCTTGTTTAACCTTTGTTGAACTCTTGAAGTGTATTGTTTAGGTTTTTTCAGAAAGATTTTTATCTTTTATTTCAGAAATATTAATTTATGTTAATTTGAAAACCTTTTTAATCATTTCAGTTTTAACACTTCTTATTGGAAATTCTTCATCAGAATATAATTTGTCGGAGTCATTCAAAGTATATGCTACTTTGAATGTTCCGTCATTCAAATTATTTTTTGATATCAGAAAATCATTATTGTAAACCCTTTTATCCTTTTCAACTGTTGGACTTGAAGTGTTAGACTTTGACTTTGACTCCTCGGTTTCATCTTTATCTAACACATGATCCACCACTTTCTTAATCAACTCAGATTGTTGATCAGTGTCAGATGATGTAAATGTGATGTCAATGTTGTCTGGCAATCCATCTGAAGGTTCAGATTCCACTTTAAATTGGTTGCCTTTTTGACTCTTTCTGAATTAGGATTTCGTGGTGAATATCCTTCTTCAAGCGAAGGTGGACACTTTGTATAATTGGTACTATGTTTCTTACCAGTATTCTTTACTTCAGATTTCTTCTCTTCAAACACTTCCATGCCTTCTACTGTAGGGTAAATCCTGTCAATCACGTAAGAAGCACATGAATAACTTTTTAATAACCTGTTTACCCTCTCAGTTTCTATCCTCTGATTTTCCAATTTTTGTTCAAGTTCAGCACATTTCTTAATGTACTAATTGATGATTTTCTGCTTCGTCATGAACGCTCCATTGAATGTCTTCATAGCTATCTCTTGTTCATTGCTTGACTTGCTATATTGATTCATAGCTTTGTTTAAAACATCATAAGATTCTTTCAATCTGTTCATGTTGTGAATCAATTTGTTGTTGTGCCTTTTCGCAGTATCATAATTTTCACACTTCTCAGGTATCTTTTCAGTATCTGCTTCCTTCTCAACCTTGATAGCTGGAATTTCTTTAACCTGCTTCTTTACTACTCGAACATTTTCCTCGGGTTTGACCTTTTCTTTAACAGTTGCTGCCTTATAATTCTTCTTTTTCGCAGCTTGTCTTTCTTTGATCTCTTCCATTTTACCTGCAAAATACAAATTATACCTATCAGGTGAAAATTCTCTTTTATAATATTCAAGTTTTCGAATTTCTTCACTGTCATCATCACTCTTTCATCTGATGAGTGATCAAAGATTGGTGCTTTTTCTGAAGCCTCTTCTGTTGAAACTGGTTCTTCTTCTTTCTTTTTAGGACTGAATTGCTGAGATTCGTAATAAGCATACATTATTTCATCTTCAGCAGTTGAATCTTCAAAAATCTTAGCAACAAATGCTTTAGAATCTGAAGTTCTGCTAGGATCATAATGATCCCAATTAAAACCTTCTGGAATTCTTTCATCTTCTTGATGAAATAGATAAGCTTTCTTTGATGGCTCTTCGATCAGATCCTTCCTAGCATGTGAAGTTTGTAACGATTGTTGTTGATGCGGCTGTAGAGCAATTTGATGATAAATCGCTTTTCGATGGTAATCATTGTTGCCGAATGGATTTTGAGCTCCACTTGCTTCGTGATTTGTGCATTCTCGCTTAAAGTGCCCCTTCTCCCTACAACGAAAACAAGTAACTGTAGATTTATCAAAACCTAAAGGTGAAGTTCCAGCATCACGGACATCATCTCTTCCAGTGATCTGTTTAAACTTCTCAGCTCTTCTCAACACACTAGCCATACACCACTTTATATCCATTAGTTCCATCTCTTCAGCATCAATCTGATCATAATCCTCTTTGGTCAACATTGGATTACCAATCCTTCCGGCTACCAAACTTTCATAAGACTCTAGTACAGTCACCAATAAAGACATATGACCTTTGGCAACCTCTTTCGAGAAGTTCTGACCATTCTGAAGATGAAATGCAATGTTGCATTGGAGTACTTGGCCATTATTGTTGTATGAGCTTTGCAGTTTAGAATTGGTTACTGAAAAATTTGGATCAAATGATGGATATGAAGAGAATCCATTATTGTTGTTTGATCCTTGAGATGACCCTCCAGAAGAACTGTTTGCGTTAAATACAGTTTCAATCTTTGGTGCAATGTTGGTCTTATCAATCGTACTTCCTTTGTAGTACAAACCAATGTCCTGTTCACCATTAGAATTCTTCATTTTTGCCATTTTCCGTTGTTCCATCTCTTGAACTTCGAGTTTTTCAATAAACTTGCTCAGCGATAGATTCGCAAATTCACCATTATTATTTAAAATCATAAGATATGTGCCCTAAACATCTTGTGGTAACGCATCGGCCAACTTTTCAACCATTCCTCTCTATCTTTCTTGATATCCAATCGCTTCATGTTAACCACCAAATTGCAATATCTTTCTATAATCATTTTGGTGTTTTCAGTTTTCAATCCACGAAATAGATCAAATTCTTTCTTCAAAAGCGATTTTTTGTTCTTGATCATGTCTAAACATCCAACAAACTTCGTTTTTAGTGCTTTCCACATTGAGTGTGCACTGCCGTTGTGTTGCAATAAGATCAAGATGTCTTCCTTAATGGCTTGTTGCAATATACTGATCATCATCTTTTCACTTTTGTGTTTCTTTCTCTCTTTATCATCTAAATCTTTACTAGCAACAATCTCTCCGTATTCATCAATCGGTCTAACATATCGTTCTTCAACACATTCCCACGCCTCTAAATGATTTGCTTGAACCCAATTTTCGAAACGTTCCTCCCATCCACTATACTCCTCGATACTCATGAGCTTAGGCGGTTTTTGCATGGTGCCCATTTCATTCTCTAAGTTTACATTCTGAGCCATAGTGATCGGGGTAGCAAATGCGTTGTAAAATTTGTTTTCCATGTTTCGATGAAAAGATTCACAAAAACAAAAAATTCAAACGATCTGGTATAATTTCAAACGACCTGAATGTTCTTAACCCTCCTCGTGCGACCTGGATACTTTCAACTCGTACGACCTGAACCTATTCCAAACGATCTGGACCAATATTCAAACAATGCGACCTGATGTGACAAACCATACGATCTGGTTCAATTATAAACAACCTGATCAAATTTCCATGTGACCTCGTGCGAGCTGGAAGTAATTTCACACGACCTGGACACTTTTCACACGATTTGGACCACCTTCAAACGACCTGACCCTAACCAAGCGACCTGGTTAAGATTTTCGTGCGACCTGATCAAATTTCAAACGACCTGACTAAAACCGCACGACCTGGAACATAGTTTCAAACGATCTGATAATTTGTCGAACGATCTGATATGTTTTTGTCAGTTTTTGTCAATTTTTATCAAGCTTTAGGTTGAATTAGGTTCTGATTTGTTAAAGGATTGATTAAAACTCAGTTTTACGTGTTATATGTGAAATTCAGTTCATTTTATCCATGAAATCTCGGTAAATTTGATGAAAAAGTGTAGAAGAATGAGTAGAAATGAGTAGAAATCAGATTTGATTGAAGAAATCAAGCTGAAATGGTAAGAACTCTTCCTCTTGAGCTTTGATACTACTTGTAGGATTGGTGAATCGATCAAACGAGACGTTCAGAAGAGCTCTCGATCAATACGAAAGGCGGAATCAGACGTATTGATGTTATAGCATCTTGATTTACACTTAGAAGTATATTAAATGTCGATTGTATTGATTTGAAATTGCTTACACGAGCTGGCGACACTTCGGCAGAGCTTTCCTACCGGATTCAGAAGTTACAAATGAAGACCCAAGACTCACTATTTATAGGAAATGCCAGGTCGCATGAACCAGACCTGCCAGGTCGCACAAACTGGCCAGGTCGCACGAACTGGCCAGGTCGCATGAACCTGCTGGTTGAGACCTGTTTCCCGTTTCTCTCGTACAATGTGTCCTGGTCTATCTATTCTATTACATGACTCGATACAAGACGAAATCAACAGACATATGCACTAACAGAGGGGTTCGGTATGCTAAAATAAACTTATTTGATCAATAGGGACTAAAATCGTCAAAAAGTGCATAAGTTTGCATTTTCGCGCATATCTTACGTTCTGAATATATCCGGACACCCAAAAATTTATGTAATCATTAAAATATTTTATTTTAGTGATTGGCATGATAAAATGCCATTCGTCGCGAATTTTGGATCGTACACGCGTTCGTTACGACTTCCGTCGTAATTAGCCGAATAACGCAACCATACAACCAAACGAACCGACATCCGAGATGTTTTGAGCATATTTTAAGTTCCCTATACTTTAACATCATTTTAGAGCTTTGAAATGAGGTTAGCGGGGCTTAAAAGTGTCAAATATGCATCAAAACACAAGTTTTTCAAGTTCAGGGACCAAATGTGACAATCTGCCAAACTTTCTTAGGCGGCCCGCGTAAGATATTGTCTGGGTCTACATGGCCCGCGACAGACTGTTAGATCAGAAATAATGAATCTGGACTTTGGGCCTGTTTTTTATGGTTTTAATGGCTGATTTGGGATACCATATGCTTGTTTTGATGGTTTAACATGTCCCCCTAGTTTAGTAAAACCATTAGCCCACATGGATGGCCAAGATTTTTCCCTCTTTAGCAAGGAATGATCTTAACGGTTTACCAAAAACTATAAATAGCCATGCCCTCTTTCATTTTTCTGCACCCTTGATCATTTTAATGCTCTAAGTTGAAGCCTTTGCTTCATACCTGAGTGTTATAGATCAAGTTCTCCCTAGCTTGGACCCTTTGTAAGCTTCTTTCGTTCTTTTATCGTTTTCAAGCGTCAAAGTCAAACAGTGTTTGACTTTCTGCTTTGACCAGTCTTTGGTCAACACAAAGTTCGTTTGAACTTTGCAACGTAAGCGTAATCACGATGGTTATAGTCCCTTGTGACTATACCTACTGATTACCACGTTGACTAGGCATAGTGACGAGTCGTAGTTTCGGTCAAAATGCGCATTTATGCATATTTTGCAACCAAACTACTCTTGGGTATCAAAACAATTTGTTTTGATATCAAAACCTGTTTTCTAACTTAGTTAAACATGTTTCAACATGTTTAGCTCGTCACTTTTAGTTTAGTGCTTGTTTAGAGTTGTAAGTTAAGCGATCTAAACCACCGCTTAGACTTTCGAACTCGACCCGTTCGGTCGATCATTAGGATCCGACCAAACATGTTTAGTGACCATAGTTGTATAGGGAATAACCTTCCGAGGTTATACCTTATGGTCACCTAGTTTAAGTAGTTGTATAATAGGTAGTTTATATGCCTTAGGAAAATGACCAAAATGCCCTTTTCATGCATAATTGGATTTTAAGCATATGTAACATAAACATTTGTTACTAAAATGATTATGCAACATACTTAAACATGTTTAGGCATATGACACTTGTCATAGGACTAGTTAGACGTCTCGAACGTGCTTTTGCGCGAACGACACGTTAAAGTAGCGTAAGCTACCTTAATGAGTCGTAACAGGTCGAAAGCACTTAGGATAGGTTCCGATTTAGAATGTAGGCTTTGTTAAACCATATCACATGAGTTCCAATACTCATTTGGTTTACGAAACCTCATTCTGTCCGATCTTCCGATTTAGGTGTCGATTTATTTACTAGTGATTCGATTACTAGGTGCTGCTTGAGTTTCCTTGATTTGCCTGAGCTTGTTGAGTTCTTTATATTGAGGATACTTTGCACTTTGATGTGAGTACATAGTCCCCTCTTTTTACATGTTTTTGTGGTAACTATGTGAGTACATAGTTCCCGTATTTTACTGTTTTCAATTGTTTTAGGGTGATTCATATGTATTAAAACGATTTCGATATTTTAACGATGGTTTCAAAAACGATTAATATGGTTTATATTAAACTAATAATGATTTCGATAATGTGAACACACTTGTTGGACGTATTTACATAACGAATGACATTCATTAGCTTTAGCCGAGTCGACCAGTATTAGGTTATGGTACCATAGGATCTGACAAATCCCGTTATCAGACTGCACCCATGGTTATGTGTGGGGGTTATGTGGGTAACGACCGAATCTATGATTGTTAACTTACCCTTTGGTGGTTTGTTAATGCGAGTTTCGAGATAGTCGAGTCACGAAGGTTTGGATGTTATTAGCGAGGCGACCAAAAGTAGTTTCACAATTAAAACGAAAACGATTTTGGGAGAGTTAAACGATTTGAAACGACTTAAATGAGATAAACGATTTGAACAAACAATTGGTTTTGGGTTGTGATTAGATAATGGGACAGGTGTAACATGATAAAAGCATGGTAGATACGCCGCTGGTACTTCTTATATATAAGTGATTTTATCATATTATATTCCGTGGCATTATTTAGTTCACTTGGATAAACGATTTCGAAACGATGACACACAACGAGGTTTTCTAAATGATATAAACCATACGAGTTTTATTAATGAGTTTTTACGAGATGTTTTACGATTTGGTTTAATAAAACAAATGTTTTGGGTTAAGAATCATGGCTGCGAGATTTTATAAACTATAACCAACTTGATTTGAGTTGGTTAATCATGTTGCAATACTATATACTTTTCAAAACAAGGTTTTCGAGGTATTGCAATATGTAAACGAGCCATGAATCCGATGCTCTTATAAAAGCTATGTGCTCGCCAGCAATTTCTTTGCTGACTTTGTTTTACATATGTTTTAGGTGGTGTTGCGTGATGTTGGTTGCTAGGATGCATGTTCACATAGGATCTGGACGAGGCCTTAGTGACATAATAATAATGATAGACAATATGTAACCTGTTTGTTTTGTTTTAAGACAATGTAAATTATTAAATGAATCAATAAAACAAAACTTTTGTATCCATGGTTGTGAAACAATAATTCTGTTACAACACTCCCCGACGTTTCCGCCGCGGTTTTGTTGTTTTAACGCGGTCGGGATGTGACACATCAGTTCAAAGACTGGCCTCTCACAGCTCTCAAAGAAGAAGCAAACAAATGTGAAAGGATGAAGAATGATCCTCAGATGAAGAAGACTGCACCAAACTGGAACAAGTTCAAGAAATCCAGTGCAGATTATGCTTTAGAATACAAGAGGAAGAAAGCTGAGCTAGTTGCTGCAAAGTATAGGTCTGCAAGGGCCATTGCAAGATGGTCCAGGCAGTATGTTGATCAGATTAATGATAAGTTGGAAAAACTAAGAGAGACAGATCCTACAGCACCTAAGAAGCCTATATACAAAGACAAAACCACTGATAAGCCACAGCAGCAGACCCTCTCTCTTAAAACACTGTTCACATCCTCTAACTTATCCACCCAAGTCTTGAATCAAAGAAAAAGACAGAAGCAGATGGATGAGGAATGAAAAGAGAGAAGCTGAAATCATGAAACAGGCTATCAAGAATCAAATTTTGTATGGATTAGATGATGCTTCATTAAAGCTTCAAGTTCAACTTGCTGAAACTGTTCAAAGACTGACAAACAGACCTCCATCTCCAAACTCATATTGTACTAAAAAATACTAAAGTGGAAGTCTGATAAAAAGACCCACGTATTGACTATGCTCAAGTCCAATGGTAGAGTTGAACACATATCAAGGGAGGATGCACTAGGTCTGGGTGCAGCTTCCCTGAACTTTGAACTTCATAGGGATGAAGATGATGAAGATTCCCTGAACTTTGAACTACAGTTCAAAGGACAAATCAGGGAAAGGTTGATAAGAGAAAAAAGATCAAGAATAAAGAAGTGTTTTGGCATCATCTGTTCTAGGGGGAGATTGTTGGCCCATGTGATCAAACCTTGAAGAACAGATGATACTGAAAGCCAAAACTGGTTCTCAACAGTCGATCCACAATAAGCAATGCATAGTCTAAGTTCCCTCTAATGGCAATGCTTCTATCAGCTGATCATCCTAAAGTCTGTTCCTCTCAGCATCTGTTCATCTAAGTACTGCTGGTTACAAAGACTGAGAAGACCTAACAACTGCTAATTGTCAAAGTCTTGTTGAAGACTAAAGCACTGCTGATTCAAGGCCTGATCAACCTATGAAGAAAGCACTGATCTACAACATCAGTGCTTAGGCAAAAACAGTGGAAAGGAGTATCAGTGTTTAGTATGTCAGTGTATTCAATGTAACAGTGTTTGTCTAGATCAGTGTTTAGAGGTTGTTAGTCTGTTAGATGTCACTGTCTAGGTGACGTCAGCATTAGATGCTCAGTGGTTAGATTTGTACTACAAATAGAACAGTACATGTATTGTTCCACTAGCTCTTTTTCACCATTCATCTTCTACGAACTAACTGTGAGCTCAGGCTGAGGGGGAGTTTAGTATACATGCATGCATAGTTGAATCTTTGTAATTCATACAACCTTTTGACTAATGAAATCATGTTGTTGAAAACTATTCTTCTTTGATTGTGTTATAAAGTTTACTTTCAATTTCCGTTGCAATTCATCTCTGATCTATCTTCTTTCATTGTTCACTTAATTAAACAACACAATCAAACAAACTCATATCCTAACAGAAGCCTTGTACATCTTTATTCGAGGTAAATAATGGCGTTTTTTGGGTATTTTTATTTTGGCGTTTTCTAAATATGGCGTTTATTATATTTTTAAACATTTATTTTTTTGCATGGCGTTTTATACATACATTGTTTTTGACGTTTTTCAGGTAATGTACCAGAAGTCTGATTGCACCAGCACTTGCTCATGCAGGCGTTTCGAGCAATTTGGTTTGCTATGTTGACATATATTTTATGTTTTGAGAAGGTTGGATATTAGGGAATTTCTAAAACAGTACATTTTGAATAGATGGCATAACGAGGCTTCGCCAAATTGCTCTTCCGATTACTCAATGAGTCATGAATTTATGACCGAGCTTGATCCCGATGTGCAAAGTATGATGCGAGAAATTATTTTTGCAACGGAGTATACTTTGAATCGTTTATCTGGTAATAAGGAGGAGCTATCCTTATACAAGGATCATGTTCAATCTTCTATGTAGAAGGTTCAAGATATGCAGATTGTTGCTCCTCCTCCTAGTACTAGGGATAGATTTGCGGAGATAACATGTTAATATCAAAACGACAAGAATCTGATAAGAGTCCCTCTTGGGTATAAGTCAAGAGGTTTTGGATCTCGCAAGCGTTTGAAATCCAAACAGGAGGAAGCAAACGAAAAAACAAAAACAAAAGGGAAGCCCGTGACAAAAGAAAGACAATGTAAGAATTGTAAAGTTTACGGACACTATGCATCGACATTCTAGAAGCCCATAATTAAAAGAAAATCGGCACGGTCTTCGAGAGAAAGTGAAGAGTAGTTTGGCGATTTTTGTATGGCATTTGGTGTTTTATATTTTTTATATACCATTTTTTATTTTTTTCCCACATTTTTCCACTCTTTGTGCATAACATGTGATTTGGAAGTTACATAACAAACAATATAAGATCGGACACACACATAAACACCAAAAAAGAATACCTTTCAGTAAATAAAAAAACATGAAACCATTAATTAGGTGATGATTACCTCAATAATATTTTGCTGAATGCGATGGACAACATTGTTAATCCTCACTTAAGAATGTTGTCCACCCCATTCAGTGAAACTTTATTAAGAACAAAACTAAATCTCCAAGAAACGACGTTTGCAATCTGTGGATTTTGAACTTTTTAGTGTTTATAAATTGAATGGTATTTAGTAAAATATGGCGTTTGTTTTTGGTGTGATCAATGGAACATCCTTAGACGTTGTTAATATAAGATGTTTTTGGCGCGTACTTTAGGCAGGAATTTATTATAATAAATGTTAGTAATGAAGCTTTCGTCGTTTCAGTTACTGTTTGTTCATCTTTATCTGTTAAACACAAAGTTTGGTGTTTTATATGAATGGCATTTAGATAAAGATGATGTGTATGGCTTGTAGTTTAAGGCGAGAATTTTAATGGCGTTTTACTCATGAGTTTGGCGTTTTGTATAGAGCAGTATAAAGACCCTTTTACCTATGAAGCGCGTCCACATAATAAAATTGATGTTATTTACGAAAAACGCCATCGCGCCAATCTAATCCATAGATTGTTTTGATCCAACGGATGACGAGCGTTCTCACCGTTTTCACACTTTAGCATATTCTTTCTTTGACGTACCCAAACGGGTTGAAAATCCAGCCCTCTCTGCATACTACTCATACATGAAAATTGCTTCATCTATAGTCCGGAATCTGGCTCCTTTATACGGTTTCAAATCAGGGGGAACGTTGGGAGTCCAGTACTTTGTGCCATTAGGACTTTGATATACATTGCTAGCAACTGACTCTATACATTAAAAAAAGGGAATTAAGGGTAGCGAATACAAATAATAAAACCCACAATATACAAGTAAAATGACCACACGTTTACAAATACATAGTTGTATGATGTTTTGTTTAGTTTTTTAATGCACAATGAAATCGATTGAGATACTGGCATAACTACAAAACAAATAAGGATGTATTCTTGTAGCAGCAAAACTGCATACAAACTTATATAGACATATGTTTTAAAAATTGTACCTTGACGATCAGTGGAAGCTACAAACACATGATCTTCTTCTGGTCGTTCAGAGCCATGAGGACTTAACAAGTTGGCTGAAACAACAGGCTGATCGTTCGTGTTCGTGTCTGCCAAAAATTAGAAATCCTTAGTATAACAAAATAAGAATTAAAATGGAAACAAACTTATATACACTGATGTTTAAAAAATAAACCTTGATGATCCATGGAAGCTACATACACATCGGCTGGCAAATTGTTTGAGTTCCGGTCTAACATGATTCGTAAATCCGTAGTAGATCAAAATAAGAATGAAACGAACTGGCTAATGGTATGAAGAATCGAGATGAGAAGAAGAATCTGAAAAAAATATGCAGGTGGTTGTTTTTTACGTAAGATAATTTGCAATTGAACATGGTGGGTGGTTATTTTTTTCTGATAACTGCACATAACTTTAAAAAGATGAAACTTACAATTAAATCTATATATGTTAGAAGACAATCCTACCCTTAAGTTATAGTTAATAAGATCTATGGCCAGGATTTGTTCGTTTTTGTTCATAAAAAGGAAGGGTTCACAAATGAACCCAATCCTACACACACACACACACATACACACACACACACACACACATATATATATATATATATATATATATATATATATATATATATATATATATATATATATATATATATATATATATAAAGGGTCAGGATTTAAAGAGAACGGTAAGAACGCTTATTGATCGTCCAATCAAAACAATCTATGTACTAGATTGGCACGGTGGCATTTTAGTAAATAACAACAATTTTATTACGTGGACGCCCTTCATTAAGGGTAAAAAAGTAAAAAAAAAACATTTCTCACATAAAACACCATTGAAAAATAAAATGCCAAATACATACAAAACGCCAATTTTATCACTGGATACTTTTTTCTGGGTTTTTATTTAAGCTCTCTGACTACAAAAATGCCAAAAAAATATGAAATGCCATTATATATAATGCCAAAGCTTACATCAGGATAAATGTTAATTGCATTTTTTGTTATAAAAACAACATCCCGCCTAAACTTCGCGCCAAAAAAATTCTATAAAAAGAATCGTCTCACCATCTTCCGTTTATCACACCAAAAAACACAAAAACACACATAGGGGTTGCTAAAAAAATTTACAACTCAATGTAAAATGCCAAAAAATACAATGACGACAAACATCGTTTCTTTGATCCTCAGTAATGTTCTGCATGAAGCTTCATTGAATGATTTATTACGTGAGTGTAGAAATATTTTGCTGCATGAGATGGACAAAATTGAAAAAAAAAGGGACTGATGACACCCATATGTCATACTGTCATCTTTGTTCCTGAAGAAGGTTTGGATGATAAGAAGAGACCTATACCAGTGTAAATGCTACTTTGGCCTCGATGATTATAGTGAAGACGACAGGCAGATAGCATCCACCCACACGGGGTCGATCTATGTCTCCAACATCCACAAAGACACTTCAACACATGAACAAAGAAAATAAACAATGCCAAACCCAAAACGCCATTTATTTGTCACATTTCTTGTAGTTTCAAAAGAAAAAAGATACTGATGACACTGAAGATTTAAAATCATAAATTGCTTCTACTTTGTTTTTTTTTTAATTTTCTTTATCTATTGTTTGTTTTGTAATTTCAGTTAATAAACAACAAAAAGAATATTAATGCTATAATGAAAAATATAATAAAACGCCAAAATTAGCAAATCCGTGTAAAATGCCATAAAAAACGTCCTCAAAAAACTACCAAACTATAATAAAATTAATTTGAACAACTAATATTATAAAAAAAGCGTGAAACAATGTGCAAAGAATATAAAACAAAAAGAAGTCTAATAGTTATCTAACCGCCATTGGAAAACAAAACGCAATAATTATAGTCGTCAAAGATTTGACGTGTTACACCATAAAAACAGTTGAATCTGAAAACAAAACATGATAAACTGCAAAAAACAGTAAAATGAAACGACGGAAAACATAATTTCTAACATTTATTATGTTTATTTATCTTTTTCAAAATGCCATAGTTACCTGTCATACGCGGGAAAAAAAAGTCAATATAAAAGAAGACCATGAGAACCCAAGCTCAAACACGCCAAAAAATTTGACTAAAACGCCACATATTGTTCAAAACGCCAAAAAATTTAAAAATGGCTAAGATTATTGATGGAGGTTTGAAAGGAAAGAGAAACGATTCATCATAAAGTTCTCTGATAGGAGAAGGGTAAAGGTAAGGACAATCAAAGCAATGCTTGGAATGAATGAAAATATTCAGAAGGATATCCTGGCCCTTGTGGTTCCAATAGACAACGATTGTGAAAGAACGAGAACTGTAATAAAAAGACCGAAGAGAAAATATCCGGCAGAAGATGATGAAGATGATGATGATGATATTGAAGATACTCATATACCAAAACTTAGCAGTTGGGTATTGCATGAAGAAGAAGGAACACTTGAAGTGACTTATAAAAACGGGGTGCAATATTCAAGGCCAATGGAAGAAATGTTGAAAACAGTGTTGCTATCTATCATTGAACAACTCTGTGATTTAACACCTTCAAACGATCCAAAATCCAAGGATGCAGTCATATTCAAGAATAGATTGCAGCAAAGAATAGACGAGCTAATGGCGTTATACACAAAAATGAAATTTGATGATGAAGAATCTGAAGAAAGTGAAGAATAAAGCGATGGGTACATCTCTGATGTAATCCCACCTACGGAAGACTATTAGTTTATTTTGATTTTCGTGTTATTGTAGTTTTATAAAATATTAATCTATGGTAATCAATTATTAACAAAAAAGATACAAAACGTCAAAAATAACATGGAAAAAGCTATAACGCCAAAAAATTAACTATGTGACACAAAAAGAATTAATTCAATGAAAAGAAATCTGAGAAAAACAGCAAAACGCCAAATAATTAATAATTCTACATAACGCCAAAATTATCTTGCACGCAAAAAAAGCAGCATGTCAAACGCGAAAATAGTGAAAGGAGAAGAATACTAAAAAGACAAAAAAACTCCTCGGACACTATTAATGCCCCGCGCCACGTGTTCGGCCAGGATACGTTCTCACTGTTCTCAAACATTTTGCTGTTTTCTCCTGATCTAGTTTCTCTCTCTCTCTCTCTCTCTCTTCTATATATATATATGAACACATATATATAAATACGCCAACATAATCAAAAGAAAGACTTTTCGAGAAAATCTCAAAGTTGTGTGAAAATTTTTAGGTATTGGAGAAACTTAGGTATATATAGAATAATTGGTTATTAAATCGTTCCTACTTGAAATTAGGACGTGTAAACCAATTGATGTTATTTACAAAAAAAAAATGCCACCGCGCCAATCTAATCCATAGATTGTTTTGATCCAATGGATGACAGGCGTTTTCACCATTTTCACACTTTTAAGGGTTTTCTCTAAATCCTACCCATATATATACATATATATATATATGTATATATATATATATATCTATATATATATATAGGACAAAGATCCGTTAGGAACCACCCTTTATTGCGAGAACCGCGAGAACCAATGTGAACACAACCAAAAATGCCTAAAAATAGCTAAAAACACAAAAAAAAAATTAATATTTTTATAAAAAAGTCGCTACTTTTAGTAGCAAAAAAAAAATTAAAAATTGTGAAAATGGTGAGAACGTCAAAAATAACATGGAAAAAGCTATAACGCCAAAAAATTAACTATGTGACACAAAAAGAATTAATTCAATGAAAATAAATCTGAGAAAAACAGCAAAACGCCAAATAATTAATAATTCTACATAACGCCAAAATTATCTTGCACGCAAAAAAAAGCAGCATGTCAAACGCGAAAATAGTGAAAGGAGAAGAATACTAAAAAGACAAAAAAACTCCTCGGACACTATTAATGCCCCGCGCCACGTGTTCGGCCAGGATACGTTCTCACCGTTCTCAAACATTTTGCCGTTTTCTCCTGATCTAGTTTCTCTCTCTCTCTCTCTCTTCTATATATATATATATGAACACATATATATAAATACGCCAACATAATCAAAAGAAAGACTTTTCGAGAAAATCTCAAAGTTGTGTGAAAATTTATAGGTATTGGAGAAACTTAGGTATATACAGAATAATTGGTTATTAAATCGTTCCTACTTGAAATTAGGACGTGTAAACCAATTGATGTTATTTACAAAAAAAATGCCACCGCGCCAATCTAATCCATAGATTGTTTTGATCCAACGGATGACAGGCGTTTTCACCATTTTCACACTTTTAAGGGTTTTCCCTAAATCCTACCCATATATATACATATATATATGTAACACCTCGAATTTTTGCGTCCAATAATGTGTTAACACGTGTCATTTGATTACACGTGGCAATTGTATTTAATAAAGGACTAATTTTGACAAACCTTGAAAGTATGTAAATTCGAGGGTTATAAATGTCAACAAGGGTAAATATACTGTATAGTAACCCTAAATAAATGCTTGAACCTTCAAACGAATGTATCATAGATCGTACGAAAGCGAAACACGAAAGAAAGTGAGAGATTACAAGCTACAGGGGTTAACTGTGTCAACATGTTTAATTATACCTCTGAGTGACCCTTTAACGTTCCCAAGGCTTTGTAACGGTAGTATACACTCACCAAAATATAATATATAAATTTCGCAAAGTTTCGTTATGAAACGAGAAAGTTACGATCGAATTCGTAGGAGAAGGGTTAAAAGCGTCAACAGTGAAAGTTAAGGCTTTCCAAATAATTAATAAACTAACTGGGGACTTAATAATGCGGGTAAATAACACGAGGCCCCTATCGGTAAATAACCGAGGGCCAAACCGCAAAGTTACCCCTTCAAACCCGAAAGGGCAGGTTAATAATTACGAAAGATTTCGTTATTAATTACCAGGATTTCGTAATCATTTCAAAAGATTTAAGATTTCTGAAATTTCAACCTCTCGCGACCCGCGTGAAGTTTAAGCATAAGTTGAGGCGGGCCGCGAGCCTCCTAAGATACGCGCCTGAAATTTGAAACTCAGGCGACCCGCATTAAAATGGCATGGGACTCCCATGCGGGCCGCGTAAAACGCCCAGATGCAGAAAGTTAGTAACTACTTGCCTTTTGAGCTTGTGAATGATCAAAACCTAAATCAATGAGGCATGGGCGCCCCCTACTCGACCCATATCACTTAGGGGCACCTGCCCATCATCCATACTCAGTGTAGCATGTGTTGTAATGATCCTAGAGCCCAAATTTCACTATAAATAGCCACATTATGTGCATAACATTCACACAACACAAAACACATTCATCTGATCATTCCAAGAGCTCTCTAGCATTCTCTTCTGCTCTCTAAGCAAGATACCACTTCTGTAAGTCGTTCATAACCATTTTGGTCTTACATTTCCATAGTTTTAGCTTATAAACCCAACCGTCGTAACTAACGGTTGTCATTACAATAACTTGCAAATGGTTCAGTCTTATGACGAATCAAAAGTGGTTTTGAGTTGGTATTTATGTGGGTAATAAACCTCTAAAAGGGTTCCCCCTGATCACCACTCTAACTATGTCAAATATCGAGTCAAACGCGCACTTAAAAAGTCAACAGAAAGCTATTTTCGCGATTTATACATAATCGGTAATGTACATGCTATGGAACCTGTTTTGATAATCATAAAACATGATAATAAGTATATAAACTTGTTTGCGCTCGTTTGAATCGACCATTTGCTATATTGACCCGGTTCGGAGCCGAATGTCGCAAAAGTTTGACTTTTGCATTGACTTCAGTTCTGACCCGTTTTAGTGAGGTATAGATATACCTTAGGACTCTCTTAGGACCAGGTTACATGATGGTATAAACCTCTGTAATCGGTTCATGAGTTATCCGAGTCTTTTGCGCATTTCCGTTAATCGCCTAAAAAGTTGACCGTAACGCCATTTTGAAAATAAAACGAGTATTTCGGACACGTGAACGGACCAGAACCTTGCTTATTAAAATATAAGCATGTCCTTAAAGTTTCACGTCAACCCGAGGTCTAGAATGAGAGTTATGCTAAATAGCGCAATTAAAGTAAACTTTAGTAATTAACGGCGCAATTAGCATAACACCTATCTAAACCAAGATTTCGTCACCAAAACTTTTACCCACTGTATTAAAATAATATTTTGGGAATTTTAAAGATTTTTAATAATTTTTACCTCGCTCATAACCTGCGGTTATGGCTACGGTTCGGTAAATACCGAATATGCCCTTTTCGGCCAAAACATGAGTTCTACAAGGTCTTTTGACCCGATTCCAGTTGCTACTGATTTTAAATAATAAATAAAGTATTTTAAGCTTTATAAGCTGTTCGGGAAACTCAGATTTCCAGTAGAACTCGAAAAGCTCTTTTAAAAGTCTTTAAAATGACCAAAAAGCCCCTACGGGGCATAATATTAACTTAAACTCGTTACGGGCATCAAGGAAGGTATCCTACTGATACCACAACCTCTTTAAGGCATATTGACTTAGGAAATAAGCGTACGACTCTCATGGTTAACCATTTCGCCTATTGCACGCACGGTTCGGCTTATGAAACTAGTTTTCATAAATTAGCCGATACGGGTCAAATTATATTATTTGGACCCCAAAATCCAGAGTGTGAACCATAAACCCATATAAAACAAGTCTCTGAACTTGTTGGGTCAGAATCGCACTCCATTCTCGGTTTTCGCCTTTTCACGCGATTAAACCGTATTCACATATCGGAACCAACCGGTCTAGGCTACGGCCATTATAACGACTCGTTAGGATTCTAAGAGGTTAATTAAAACCTTCGTTCCAGATTAGGAGCCCCAGTAAAAGCTATCGGTGATTTAATCCAAATTAAGGAAATATACTTGCAAAGGTAAATACTTTAACTTATTTCCCCTATATGGGCTTGGGTTACGGTATATTAATACCGCTTGATTGAGCATTATATTCTTCCATCGCTTAGGTGGTTAATTAAATAATATGATCGGCTCATTTAAACAGTTTTGTTTCTTAAAAGCCTTTGGGGGGTTTAATGACCGTTGTCCCGGATATCCTTGGCATCATTTTACGAAATGGCCACGACCATCGACATCCCGGTGTAGGCGTACACCCGGTATATATTGTCGACATTAAATTAAAAGACGTAGCCGTTGGTTTTTATACTACGGTTTTACGCAATGTGGTGTGTCTATAAATCTTTAACCCGGCACGTCCCGGGCTACTGAACGCATAAAAGAACATGTAAAACGTTCACAAGATTTTAATAATTTTCCCAAGTTATAAAAGAGTTTGTGCCTTGTGCATTCAAATCAATTTTAATAAACATTTTCAAATGTGTCAGTTGAATGTATTTACCAGTGTAAACTGACGTATTTTCCCCAAAAAGATTAAGTGCAGGTACTATACGAAATGGGCTGGTATAGGCGTCCTAAGCATCGTACATAGTCTCGCAAACTCGATGCTGCATCTGAATGAACAATATTTATTACTTTTTGATCCGCTGTGGATATATTCAACTTCTGTAATACATTTGATATTACAACCAGAGGTTGAAGTTTATATATTTATCTTAAGCTTCCTCTGTGCATTTATATAATTGTGTGGTTTGACTATAGTGCTGCCAACATCGTCACGGTAATCCCCCACCGGGCCCACCGGTGAGACACGTGGAAATCGGGGTGTGACAGGTTGGTATCAGAGCCAACATTGAGTGAATTAAACACATTAGGCATTGTGTTTAATCTCAATGACACAATTGCACATACTTGAGTCTAGACAAGAACTTAGGACAAATTCGAATTGTTATTCCAAATTTGTCTTTTTCTTTATTTATTGGAATTTAAAGTTTTATAAAGCAGGAAAATGCCACCTGTTATATTCCGAGGAAGAGGAAGGGGAAGAAGAGGCAGAGGAGAAATCGTGACACATCACGATAAAGAAGCTGGACCATCAGGTACAAGACATCCTTCAATGACAAGGAGTGAAGAACCACAACGACGAAGAGATCTATACGAACCCGCGAGGCATTCCACCTCACACAGCTCGACGCCATCTTATCGGCACTCCTTTGGACCAAACTCAGAGAATGATCCCAACAACCCACAACCTTCCTTCATACCTCTACAACGTTCGGTATCGCACCGAAATTACGACGACCCTACTCCATACTACATAGGTCAGTTTAATCCGGCTGACTACATACAGGAACCTTCAGGTTTTGTTCCACTAGGGCCACAAGATCATTTCTCCGAGGACCATATGGATGAAGATACTGATCCAACTGAACCTGCGCGTGGTACGCCCACGCATCCGATAGAAGTCTCTGATGGGTCATCCTTCCATGGCACAGCCTATCAGGGACCAGACAGTTTCCAAGCATTGTTTGACCGACACGAGTGGTACTACACGCCACCTCAACAGACATCTCAACAACCGCGACATCCACAGGATCCCTCTGAGGATTCACGCTTTGTGGCAGTTACACCACCACCTCCGCCACCGGCACAACCAGTAATACCTGATCCGCCAAGGCGTAGGAGGACAAATGCTCGTATGTCTACACGAGGAGGAGGGGGTATCCACTTCAGCACTCCTCGACATTCTAGTAGTAGCCACTATCCGCCACTACAAGAAGAAGGACCTTCAAGTCCTATACAGGAGGCGAACTCCGCACCAGCTGCACAAAATTCGCCACCATTTGGGTATGACCAACCCATACCTGCTTACACGGGTCCGACGGCTTACAACCCGTTCGAACCGTCACAAGCACAATACAACTACGGCTATGAGCGCGACCCATATGTGGTGTCGGCAAGATATAATGCGCGCTACCCTGACGGAGCACATGGAAACATGGGACCACCGGACTACTCAGCTCATGGGTATCCAATGCCTCCCAGACCTCCAGCTCCGCAACAAGCGCCACAACCACGTTTCTCTCCTCCTGAACAGGAAGAGATACTCCATCGACTAGATCGTGTGGAGAGAGAGTTCGAAGAAGAGAAAAAGAGCCACCGAAGATTTCTCAAGGGCTTGGCGAACCTACTAAAGGGAAAAAAGAAGAAACGTGACCACTAGCCCTTAAAAATTGTACTAATGTAATTTCTACCTTGAAATAAGTCCTGCGTGGACACTTATCATATTTCAGTCCCTACGTGGACTTATCTTTAGTCCTTGCATGGACACCTATCTTATGTTAGTCCCTGCATGGACTTGTCACTTATTTTATACCTCTATGGAGGTATATACTATCTGAAAGACCCGTTTAGGGCGATATGTAATTGTATTTGAGATTATGGAATGTATGTTATGAGTTTTGTTTCAATATGTATAAAATAAATCAAAACCATTCCTTTTATATTGATCTGCCTAGATAAAGAATCTTAAAAGGTGAAGCCTAGCTTGGTGTCTTTTAAGATCCAGTCAAGATGGTACGACCTAATTAAAAAGA
The DNA here is from genome assembly GCF_002127325.2 of Helianthus annuus. Lineage (NCBI taxonomy): Eukaryota > Viridiplantae > Streptophyta > Magnoliopsida > Asterales > Asteraceae > Helianthus > Helianthus annuus. Next base: position 77,247,031 of record NC_035449.2, read on the forward strand.
TTCTGATTCCCTGTTAACCTCTGTACGCATGTTAACAATCATGGCAGATGTGATTCGTTAAAAATCACGCACGTCATTCTTATACAATAATCCCTTAAGGATTTCAAAACCCAACTAAATGATTATAAATCATGGGTTAAATCACCAATGAAGGTGATCAATCTTATTAAAACATCCATTAGTGATGTAGTGCCTACGGGCCAGTATTATTAGAAACATCCATTAGTGATGTAGTGCCTACGGGCCAACCATAATAAAACATCCATTAGAGGTGTAATGCCTATGGGCCGTAATAATTGTCTTATAACGACAAAAGGCAGTGGTGGTCTATGACTCCCTGTCAGAAAGAGATAAAAGAACTACGGTTCAAATCTCTATGCCTTTGATTCTCTGAAATCTCGGCTAATAATATAAACCATCCTCGTGATTAGGCTTTATGCCGCCAATACTATTTATATAGCTGAAATAGGATATATTCAAATCCTAATGTATAATGAAATAATAAGTTAACCAAATATGGTCTCTGTACCATGGTTGACAAATTGTCATAAAAGACAATTATATAATAATCTCCTGAATAAAATTTTGTTATCTTCTGTAACAGATTCAAGTTACAATGTCGGATCCCAACGGAGAGAATAGCCATACTAATGAAGATGACTACGACAATACGCCAGTGCATTTGACAGGCGCACAACTGAAGGCTGTGATTGACAATGCTGTTCAGGCAGCTCTTGATCGTCAATATACTGAGTCCCAAGGCAGAACCGTGTCAAAACCACCCTCTAAACCAAAGACACACTCCAAACCACCCTCTCAACCCAAGAAAAATGACGACAAACACTCGTCCACTGAGAACAGCGTTCATCGCGATAGAGAATATACTGATGCATCAAATGCTAAGGGTTGCACCTACAAATACTTTGTATCTTGCAAGCCCCGGGAATTTACAGGGGAGAAAGGTGCTGTGGATTGTATCACCTGGCTGGATGAGATGGACACTATTGTGGACATCAGCGGGTGTGCAGAGAGGGATGTGGTGAAGTATGTGTCCCAGTCATTTAAGGGCGAGGCCCTGGCATGGTGGAGGGCGTTGGTGCAGGCATCTGGTAAGTCTGCTTTGTACAAGATGACATGGGAGGAATTTATTGCTCTCATTAAGGAAAACTACTGCCCTCAGCATGAGGTTGAGAAGATCGAGGCTGACTTTGTGTCACTGGTGATGACGAACCTGGACTGCCAGGCATATTTGACGAGTTTCAATACAATGTCTCGTCTGGTCCCATACCTTGTGACACCAGAACCCCGAAGAATCGCCCGTTTTATTAGGGGCTTGGAGCCCGCAATAAAGGCGAGTGTAAAGGCCTCTCGGCCGACGACCTTCAGGTCAGTTACTGACCTCTCCTTGTCTCTCACCTTAGACGCTGTCCGTCTGAGGACACTAAGGAGCAAGGAGGCTGAGAAGAGAAAACGTGAGGATGATACCTCACGAAGATCTGGAAAGAAGCACCGTGGAAATGGTGAAGGCAAAAGAGGGTCGGAGGCGAAGAAAGATGGGCAAACTGGTGAAAGGCCCAACTGCAAAATCTGCAAGAAACCTGATGTGCGTGAAGTGTATATATATTTTAGATGTATATTTAAGCCCTTTTTACACTTTTAGCCAAGTTTTAAATTTATAAAACACGATATTCACTAACACTAAACACACATATGGGCAAGTGCACCCATCGTGGACGTAGTATAGTGTTGGTAAGATACCGAGGTCGTCCAAGGACACAAGAGCTTTTAATACCGGTTTATCCTCAACGTCTAATCAAATCAAAAAGTGAGAAAAATGTTTTAAACTTAGAAAAATAAAAACTAACTAAATGCTGAAAATAAAAATAAAATAAAAAACAGATAGACAAGATGAATCACTTGGATCCGACACGTGTATTAGTATAACCTTTGATTATTTTCGCACTTTTGCACTTGTTTAAGAGATTATCTTAGTTATTGTAGTAGGCCCCTCTTTTGAAGGCGACGTTACCCTCAACCCAGTAGTTTGAGTCAGCAAGGATACAATCCTAAAGGGTCGGATTATTGAAAGATAATGAATTAAGTTATTAATGCAAATTGTGGTAGGCCCCGCTTTTGGCGGTGACGTTACCCTCGGCTAAGTAGTCTGAGTCAGCAGGGATACAGTCCTAAATAGCCGGGTTATAGTATTAATAGTAGTTAACTTATGAGGGGGTCAAAGAGTTTGGATCCCCGCCATCCAATACCTATGGGCATTGAAGGAGATCCTACTAAAATTGACCCAGGTCCCAAGCAGGACCTCTAAACGCTGAACAAGGGCAAGACCCTTACCAAACCGTTCCCTTAACCCCCGACCAGGTAGCCAACATACCTCCATATAGACCGTGGAGATATGAATGGTGAAAATCTTTTATTTTATATAGACAGTAAAATAATGCCAAGACACCACGGACAAACGATAAGGAAAGATCACCTTCAACATAAGTAACTAGTTATTAAAGTCATTAATACAAAACCAAATAAAAAGTGCAAAAGATTAAAAATAAAAAGTATTATACTAAACACTTGTCTTCACCAAGTGATGTAAGAGACTTAGGCAAACATGGCCTTGATTGTCAAGAACTCTTACGATCAATCTTGGATCCCGAGACGACTCACACACTCTACGATGGACAATGGATGATGGTGGTGGATGATGGTGTTATGGTGGTGGTGGGTGGTGGATGAGGTGTGAGAGAGGTGGTGTGCCAAGGGATGAGAGAGAATGAAGCCAAGCTCCTCTATTTATAGGCTGAACAGAAGGCTGGACACGGCCCCGTGTCCGCTGGACACGGCCCCGTGCCCGTCTGACATTCTCTCACTTCATTAATTGTAATTGCGAATTACAATTAATGCGCCTGCTGTACTTTCACCACGCCCCCGTGTTCGCTGGACACGGCCCCGTGGTGGGCAATGGAAGCTTCTACTGGTTTGTCTTTTCTACTGCTTCCTGGGCACGCCCCCGTGTTCGCTGGACACGGGGCGTGTTCAGACTCTGTTTCTTCTCCTTTGCCTTGGGAGGTGCCGTTCAGGGTCCGGGCAGTCCACTTTTGTTCCTTTTCTTGTATTTTATGGTAGAATTAGTTGTCTTTTTGCTTCTTTTGTGATTTTGAGCTCATTTCATTCTGAAAATACAAAAGGAAGACAAAAACACTCTTTTTCCAACATTAGTACTTAAAAAGGGTTAGTTTTATGCCTTAATTGATGTGATTTATATGTTGCATTTTACACACATCAAATACCCCCACACTTGAACTTTTGCTTGTCCTCAAGCAAAACTCTTTAAATGTGGCTTACACTCCCAAATGGAATAGGTAGAAGAGAAGTTTTTTAGCTTGTCCTAGAGTGTCGGGAATCCAAGGTTTTTATAGGTTTTATTTTTATTTATTTACAATCCTATTCGTTATGATTTATTTTGAACGTTTCATAAGATGAATTACTTATTTGGGCATAGCATGCCTTATTAAAATTCCATTTATATACAAGTTCACATACCTCACGGGAGATCACTCAACACTCGGCCGAAGGTGTATATTTTTAGTGAATCACTCGAGAGCGGCACGGAACTCACGTCTTCCATAGGCTTGCCAAGCAATCAATCCTCCTCCTTTTTAACTTTTTACCTTTGTAAATATCAAGAGGACTTTTTGGGTGAAGGCTTGGGTTTAAAGGTGGGTGGTTGGTTAGTGGTTAGTAAAAAGGGCGAAAATCGTAACAAGCATCGGTTTTCGTGAAGTACCTTGTTTTTAGTGACTTTTTATTTTGAAGTATTTCTCCAAACAAGCTTTTATAGCTTTTGTTTGTTTTTGACTTATCATCATCTTTTTTTTTTTTTTTTCAATCGTCACATAAAAAGGTGAGTTTACGAAAAAGCGAACTTGTTACTAAAAAAATAAATAAATAAAAAGGTTTTTGGTGGGTAAAAAGGGTTTTGGGGTAATGAAATGAAAGGTTTAGGCTCAAAGGGGCTATCTAGGGGGATTTTGGGTAGGTAAAAAAAAATGAAAAATAATGGTTTTGAAAGAAAAAATGGTTAGTCCTAATGCCTCCATCATTTACTTACTTGGGTTTAAGTTGGTAAGGACCGGGAATGTATCGTCGTGGCAAGTTCTAGATTTGTAAGGACCGAGCGGCTATTCACACAAGAAACGAAAAATGAGCATTTAATCTAAATATGTGTATTTTTGTGCTCAATAAAGGCTCAAAACTCACTTTTGTGGGAATGGGTTTTTAATGTGACCAAGCATATATAATCGAATTTTTAACTAGGCTTGTTATACCGTTTCATAATTTTCTTATGTTGGTTCTTTTTTTTATCACGACGCTATCGGTTGTAAACTTGTAAAAATATAACCTTTTTAGAACTTGTTATTCCCAACTTAAACTAAGACAAGTAAATAAAAAAATGAAAAAGTTTTTGAAAAAAATTTGGGGTGTTTAGCGGTTCCAATAGAGTTTTGTGTAAGGCTTGTGTTTAGGATTTTGCAAAATTTCAAGGGTTTTAGCATCCCCCCCCCCACACTTAAATTACACATTGTCCTCAATGTGTCCAAAAAAATGTTTTTGGTTGATTAGAATGTATAAAAGTGGGTTAAAAAGCAAAGATTTATGTTACTGGCAGTCTGGACACGGCCCCGTGTTGACCGGGCACGGCCCCGTGGTCAAGTGCCAGTAACAAAAATTACAGAATTGAAACAGAAGCCTGGACACGGGGGCGTGTCCGCTGAACACGGCCCGTGTCCAGTTACCTGAACTGGGTGATTTTCTGCAGGGGCTCAGCACGGGGCCGCGTTGGTTGGGCACGGCCCGTGTTGAGCCTTCTGTGATGGAGATTTTTGTCGGGTTGCTCTGTTCTTCGTGCATGGTTCCATTTTTCTCGTTCCCTTTTTCATCCATTACCACCATGAGTGTGTTTTATTCTGCAAAAACTAAAAGATTAAACTAAACTAAACTAAGGATAGATCCGCGGAATGCCTCCGTGGTGCGCCACGTTTATAAGGGTCCTTGGCTAGACCCGATTCCTGGTTATATATCTTCTGAGTGGAGTGCCTTGCTTCCCAAGTTACACCGTCGGAGAGCGGCATCCAAGCTTGAATCAATAACCTTCATGTAATTGACTGGGTCGTCGTCCTCTATTTTCTTCCCAACTCCGAACTTCACCTCATCGTCCCCATACCTCAAAGTCAGTGTCCCGTCATTCATGTCTACCACTGCTTGTGCTGTGGCAAGGAAGGGTCTCCCTAGGATAAGGGGGACCTCGGTGTCTTCCTCCATGTCGAGTATGACAAAGTCAACTGGATAAACGAATCTGCTTACCCTTACCAAGACATTCTCGATGACACCTTGTGGGAACTTGACTGATCGATCAGCGAGTTGTATGCTTATTTTTGTAGGGCTCGTGGTTCCCAAGCCAAGCCTTTTGAACATCGATGAGGGCATGAGGTTAATGCTAGCCCCTAAGTCGGCCAAGGCATTGCGAACGGGTGATTCCCCTATAGAGCATGGAATCGTGAAACTTCCGGGATCGATTTTCTTTTGGGGTAGTTTATTGAGTACGAGGGCAGAGCATTCTTCGCCTAAATTAACTAATTGCAAATTTTCAATTTTCTTTTTATGTGTAAGGAAGTCCCTCATAAATTTAGAATATTTGGGCATTTGGGTTAGGACTTCGATAAAAGGAATATTGACATGCAATTGTTTTAACAGACTTTCGAATTTTGCGAACTGCTCATTGGTCTTTTGACGAATTAACCTACCGGGGTACGGAACTCGAGGAGCCTTGGTAGGCTCTGGTGATGGGGGAGAGTTCTTTTCCTGCAGATGTGTTGGCATTGTTTCTTCCGTTGGTGGAGGTACTTCTGCAGGTCCTACGGTGCGGTTTCGTAGTGTGATGAGGTGAACTTGCGCCTTTGGGTTTGTTTCGGTATTGCTAGGTAATGCGCCTTGCGGTCTCTCGGAAAAATTTTGTGCTAGTTGATTTATTTGTTTTTCTATGTTTTGAATGCTAGCTTGTTGATTCCTAAAATTAGATTCTAATTGTAGAAATCTTTCCGAGTTTTTCTTATCAGTGTCAGAGACGAGGCGAGATATAGTATCTTCGAGCCTTTCTCGTCCACCTTGTTGTTGAGTGAAATTTTGTGACTCATTTCTTGATTGCTGAAAGTTTGTTCGTTGGGTTTGTTGGTTACTACTATTGCCGGTTTCCCTCCAACCAAGGTTTGGGTGATTTCGCCATCCTTGGTTGTAAGTTCCCGTTGGAGGACCCGACGGCCTAGGTCTATTATCAATGTAGTTTACCATTTCTTGTTGATCGTCCGTTTCTTTCATGCAACTCCAATTTTCATGTGACCCACCACACCCTTCACAAGCCATAACCGAGACTGTTTTTGTCATTTCTAATTTTTTTATTTTTGAAGAAAGGGCCTCGATTTGGGCTTGTAAAGAGGTGCTTTCGTCGACCTTATGGGCGCCCGGGGCAATAGACTTATTTCCCCGGGGAGTGTGCCATTGAAAATTGGTTTGAGCAATTTCCTCAATCTGATTATATATTTCGTGTGGGCGTCGATTACCTAAAAGTCCCTCGGAGCTAGAATCAAGTGTCTGCCTAGTGTGTGGCAACAATCCATTGTAGAAAGTGGATACATGTTGCCATATTGCGAGGCCGTGGTGGGGACACTTGCGTAATAGCTCCTTGAACCTTTCCCAAGTTTCATATAAGGATTCCCCGTCCTCTTGTGAGTATGTATTAATTTCAGCCATTAATTTAGCAGTTTTAGAAGGAGGGAAATACTTATATAGAAACTTTTGGGCTAGTTCATCCCAGGTGTTTACCGATCCAGCTGGGAGGGTGTTGAGCCAAGCTTTTGCTCGGTCTTTTAGTGAGAATGGAAACATACGGAGGCGGATGGCGTCGTTTGATGCTCCATTGATCCGAAAGGTATCACATATTTCTAAGAAATTAGTTATATGTAGATGAGGATCCTCGTCCGCAAGCCCGTGGAAGGTTGCGGAGTTTTGGAGCATTTGTATCAAATGCGGTCGAAGTTCGAAGTTATTGGCTTCGACATTCGGAGCATTGATAGCGGCGCCTAGATTACCTACGGTGGGCCGTAGATAATCCATAAGGGTACGTTGGTCCGCCATTGGGGGTGGATCACCCGAAACCTTCTCTTGGCTTTTGGCTTTTAACCTTTTTCTGAGAAAGCGTTCGGGTTCTTCTAGCGGTTCCTTTATGTCTTTATTGGAACTGGAGCTCATACACTACGTGAGGATGGCGTTGGGTTCCAAGTCCTGCAATAAAAACAGAAAAGAATGTTGGTCAGAAGGTTCACCACGGCCCCGTGTTGAGTGAACACGGCCCCGTGGTCGGAATTACAGTGATTGTTTTTCAGATCCCAGTTACTGGAAGTTGGACACGGCCCCGTGTTGCACCGGCACGGCCTCGTGGTCAGCCTTCTGTAACTTAAAAAACAAAAACTGCCAGTAACGTTGCTGAGCACGGCCCGTGTCCGACCAGGCACGGCCCCGTGCTGAGCTCTGCAGAAGCTAAAAATCTAAGAAAAATCCTAAAAAAATCAAAGAAAAATAAAAATATGATTAGGCCGTTGATTCCTAACTTTCTTAAAATCCTTGTGTCCCCGGCAACGGCGCCAAAAACTTGATGTGCGTGAAGTGTATATATATTTTAGATGTATATTTAAGCCCTTTTTACACTTTTAGCCAAGTTTTAAATTTATAAAACACGATATTCACTAACACTAAACACACATATGGGCAAGTGCACCCATCGTGGACGTAGTATAGTGTTGGTAAGATACCGAGGTCGTCCAAGGACACAAGAGCTTTTAATACCGGTTTATCCTCAACGTCTAATCAAATCAAAAAGTGAGAAAAATGTTTTAAACTAAGAAAAATAAAAACTAACTAAATGCTGAAAATAAAAATAAAATAAAAAACAGATAGACAAGATGAATCACTTGGATCCGACACGTGTATTAGTATAACCTTTGATTATTTTCGCACTTTTGCACTTGTTTAAGAGATTATCTTAGTTATTGTAGTAGGCCCCTCTTTTGAAGGCGACGTTACCCTCAACCCAGTAGTTTGAGTCAGCAAGGATACAATCCTAAAGGGTCGGATTATTGAAAGATAATGAATTAAGTTATTAATGCAAATTGTGGTAGGCCCCGCTTTTGGCGGTGACGTTACCCTCGGCTAAGTAGTCTGAGTCAGCAGGGATACAGTCCTAAATAGCCGGGTTATAGTATTAATAGTAGTTAACTTATGAGGGGGTTAAAGAGTTTGGATCCCCGCCATCCAATACCTATGGGCATTGAAGGAGATCCTACTAAAATTGACCCAGGTCCCAAGCAGGACCTCTAAACGCTGAACAAGGGCAAGACCCTTACCAAACCGTTCCCTTAACCCCCGACCAGGTAGCCAACATACCTCCATATAGACCGTGGAGATATGAATGGTGAAAATCTTTTATTTTATATAGACAGTAAAATAATGCCAAGACACCACGGACAAACGATAAGGAAAGATCACCTTCAACATAAGTAACTAGTTATTAAAGTCATTAATACAAAACCAAATAAAAAGTGCAAAAGATTAAAAATAAAAAGTATTATACTAAACACTTGTCTTCACCAAGTGATGTAAGAGACTTAGGCAAACATGGCCTTGATTGTCAAGAACTCTTACGATCAATCTTGGATCCCGAGACGACTCACACACTCTACGATGGACAATGGATGATGGTGGTGGATGATGGTGTTATGGTGGTGGTGGGTGGTGGATGAGGTGTGAGAGAGGTGGTGTGCCAAGGGATGAGAGAGAATGAAGCCAAGCTCCTCTATTTATAGGCTGAACAGAAGGCTGGACACGGCCCCGTGTCCGCTGGACACGGCCCCGTGCCCGTCTGACATTCTCTCACTTCATTAATTGTAATTGCGAATTACAATTAATGCGCCTGCTGTACTTTCACCACGCCCCCGTGTTCGCTGGACACGGCCCCGTGGTGGGCAATGGAAGCTTCTACTGGTTTGTCTTTTCTACTGCTTCCTGGGCACGCCCCCGTGTTCGCTGGACACGGGGCGTGTTCAGACTCTGTTTCTTCTCCTTTGCCTTGGGAGGTGCCGTTCAGGGTCCGGGCAGTCCACTTTTGTTCCTTTTCTTGTATTTTATGGTAGAATTAGTTGTCTTTTTGCTTCTTTTGTGATTTTGAGCTCATTTCATCCTGAAAATACAAAAGGAAGACAAAAACACTCTTTTTCCAACATTAGTACTTAAAAAGGGTTAGTTTTATGCCTTAATTGATGTGATTTATATATTGCATTTTACACACATCAAAACCCCACTCTGGGAAATGTAGATTTGCATCGAACTCACAATCGCAATCAAAGACTCCTTCCTGTGGACTATGCAAGTCCAAGGATCATAAGACTGTGGAGTGCAAAAAGATCAAGGATGCAACCTGCTATGGTTGTAATGAAAAGGGGCACATCAAGAGTAACTGCCCTAAGTATGCCAAGAAGGCGGAAGAAACCAAGAAGTCAAATGCGAGAGTTTTTCGCATGGATGCTAAGGAAGCGGTCCAGAACGACAACGTGCTTACAGGTACTTTTCTCGTAAATAATATATTTGCAAGAGTACTATTCGATTCTGGCGCCGATAAATCCTTTGTAGACCAGAAATTTTGCCAACTACTAAATATGCCTATCAAAACCCTTGACGTGAAATACGAAGTAGAGTTAGCAGACGGCACGATAGAAACCGTCTCTACTGTTCTAGAGGGATGTGAAATGTCCATTAAGAACTATTCTTTTCCTCTATCTCTACTCCCTTTCAAACTAGCGGGTTTCGACATAGTCCTAGGCATGGACTGGTTATCCCGAAATCAGGCCCAAATCATTTGCGGCAAGAGGCATATAGTGCTAAAGACTCCGAGTGGTGAATCACTTACCATTCGAGGAGATACGCAGTACGGGTTACCCGAGGACGTATCTATGCTCAAAGCTTCAAGGTGTTTGAACAGAAGCTGCGTAATTTACATGGCTCAGGTGATAATTAAAGAACCGAAGCCGAAGATCGAGGATCTTCCTGTCATTTCTGAATACCCCGAGGTTTTTCCTGAAGAACTACCTGGTTTGCCACCAGATAGACAAGTGGAGTTCAGAATAGACATCATTCTTGGAGCAGCCCCGATAGCAAGAGCACCTTACAGGCTAGCTCCAACGGAAATGAAAGAACTGAGGACCCAGTTGGATGAACTGCTGGCGAAAGGTTTTATCAGACCTAGTTCATCTCCTTGGGGAGCACCAGTCCTATTTGTAAAGAAGAAGGACGGATCGATGCGGTTGTGCATCGACTACCGAGAGCTAAATAAAGTTACCATAAAGAACAGATATCCTTTGCCGAGGATCGATGATCTGTTCGATCAGCTGCAAGGAGCGAGCTACTTCTCAAAGATCGACTTAAGGTCGGGCTATCATCAACTAAGGGTCAGAGATGAGGATGTACATAAGACAGCATTTAGGACTCGCTATGGTCATTACGAGTTCCTAGTGATGCCTTTTGGGCTCACAAATGCACCGGCTGCGTTCATGGATCTCATGAATCGCGTCTGCAAGCCGTATTTGGACAAATTTGTCATAGTCTTCATCGACGATATCCTTATATATTCCAAGAACCAAGCAGACCACGAGAAGCACCTTCGTTGCATTCTCGAATTACTACAGCGTGAGAAACTCTACGCCAAATTCTCGAAATGTGAATTCTGGCTACGAGAGGTTCAGTTTTTAGGACACGTTGTGAGTGAGCGTGGTATTCAAGTAGACCCCGCTAAGGTAGAGGCGGTCATGAACTGGCAAGAGCCAAAGACGCCTACCGAAATTCGTAGTTTCCTAGGATTAGCAGGATACTACCGGAGGTTTATTGAAAATTTTTCGAGGATTGCTGCGCCCTTGACTTCCCTAACCAAGAAGAAAGAAAAGTTTATTTGGGGCCCAAAGTAGCAAGAGTCCTTCGAAATACTGAAGCAAAAGCTAAGCAACGCACCTGTGTTGACACTACCTGAAGGTACAGATGAATTCGTAGTTTACTGCGATGCATCACACACAGGCATGGGGTGTGTGCTTATGCAGAAGGGCAAGGTGATTGCCTATGCTTCAAGGCAATTAAAGGTGCATGAAAAGAATTACACCACCCATGATTTGGAGTTGGGTGCCGTTGTATTTGCACTGAAATTATGGAGGCATTACCTTTATGGTATTAAGTTCGTGATTTATTCTGATCACAAAAGCCTCCAGCACCTGTTCAATCAGAAGGAGTTGAACATGAGGCAGCGTCGTTGGATGGAAACCTTGAATGACTATGATTGCGAGATCAGGTACCATCCCGGCAAGGCGAATGTAGTCGCTGATGCCTTGAGCAGGAAGGAAAGGGTAAAACCTATTCGAATCAATGCCAAGAGCATTGAGGTCAAGAACAATTTAATTGAAAGGATTTTAGCTGCACAGCGAGAGGCTGTGTTGGAAGCTAATTATCCTAATGAGAAGTTAGGAGTAATTGAGGAGCAGTTGACTCTTAGCAAGGATGGAATCCTTAGACTGAACGGACGTATATGGGTTCCGATTTATGGAGGACTACGAGATGTTATTCTCCAGGAAGCCCATAGTTCCAAATACTCAGTTCATCCTGGTGCTGATAAGATGTATCAAGATTTAAAGGCAAATTATTGGTGGATAGGCTTGAAAAAGTCTGTGGCCGCCCACGTAGCAAAGTGCTTGACTTGTGCTCAAGTCAAAGCCGAGCACCAAAAGCCGTCTGGCTTGCTACAACAGCCTGAGCTTCCCGAGTGGAAGTGGGAATGCGTAACTATGGACTTCATAACCAAGTTACCCAAAACCAGGAAGGGAAACGATACAATATGGGTCATAGTCGATGGGCTGACTAAATCAGCTCATTTTCTACCCATCAAGGAGACGTATAGCTCCGATATGTTAGCCCAACTTTATGTTGATAAGATTGTAGCCTTACACGGCATACCTGTGTCTATTATCTCCGACAGGGATACTAGATACACGTCTCATTTCTGGAAGAGTTTCCAGCAATCTTTGGGCACGCGTTTGAACTTCAGTACGGCTTACCATCCACAGACGGATGGTCAAAGTGAGCGTACCATCAAACGCTAGAAGACATGCTTCGTGCATGTGCGATCGATTTAGGTGGTAACTGGGATAAGAACCTACCCCTGATCGAATTCTCCTACAATAATAGCTACCACACCAGCATAAAGGCTGCGCCTTTCGAGGCATTATACGGTAGGAAATGTAGATCGCCTGTTTGTTGGGCGGAAGTAGGAGAGGTCCAGTTATCGGGACCAGAGATTGTTTTCCAGACAACGGACAAGATTGTCCAGATCCGGGAACGTCTCAAGGCTGCCCGCGATAGGCAGAAAAGCTACGCTGATCCAAAACGTAAGGATCTTCACTTCGAAGTAGGTGAAAAAGTGTTGCTTAAGGTATCACCCTGGAAGGGGGTGATGCGTTTCGGCAAGAAAGGCAAACTGAGTCCGAGATACATAGGACCTTTTGAGGTCATTGAACGGGTCGGGTCAGTCGCCTATAAGTTGAACTTGCCTGAAGAGCTCAATGGAATTCACAACGTGTTCCACATCTGCAATCTCAAAAAGTGCTTCGCCGATGAATCATTGGTGATTCCACACACAGATGTGCATATAGATGAGAGCTTAAAATTCATAGAAAAACCTTTGTCGATTGAGGATCGACAGGTAAAGAAGCTTCGCAGAAAGCACGTACCGATTGTAAAAGTCAAATGGGATGCTCGTAGAGGTCCTGAATATACGTGGGAAGTCGAAGCTACAATGAAAGAAAAGTACCCCTATTTATTTGAGTAAATCTCGGGTCGAGATTTATTTAAAGGGGGTGAGGATGTAACACCTCGAATTTTTGCGTCCAATAATGTGTTAACACGTGTCATTTGATTACACGTGGCAATTGTATTTAATAAAGGACTAATTTTGACAAACCTTGAAAGTATGTAAATTCGAGGGTTATAAATGTCAACAAGGGTAAATATACTGTATAGTAACCCTAAATAAATGCTTGAACCTTCAAACGAATGTATCATAGATCGTACGAAAGCGAAACACGAAAGAAAGTGAGAGATTACAAGCTACAGGGGTTAACTGTGTCAACATGTTTAATTATACCTCTGAGTGACCCTTTAACGTTCCCAAGGCTTTGTAACGGTAGTATACACTCACCAAAATATAATATATAAATTTCGCAAAGTTTCGTTATGAAACGAGAAAGTTACGATCGAATTCGTAGGAGAAGGGTTAAAAGCGTCAACAGTGAAAGTTAAGGCTTTCCAAATAATTAATAAACTAACTGGGGACTTAATAATGCGGGTAAATAACACGAGGCCCCTATCGGTAAATAACCGAGGGCCAAACCGCAAAGTTACCCCTTCAAACCCGAAAGGGCAGGTTAATAATTACGAAAGATTTCGTTATTAATTACCAGGATTTCGTAATCATTTCAAAAGATTTAAGATTTCTGAAATTTCAACCTCTCGCGACCCGCGTGAAGTTTAAGCATAAGTTGAGGCGGGCCGCGAGCCTCCTCAGATACGCGCCTGAAATTTGAAACTCAGGCGACCCGCATTAAAATGGCATGGGACTCCCATGCGGGCCGCGTAAAACGCCCAGATGCAGAAAGTTAGTAACTACTTGCCTTTTGAGCTTGTGAATGATCAAAACCTAAATCAATGAGGCATGGGCGCCCCCTACTCGACCCATATCACTTAGGGGCACCTGCCCATCATCCATACTCAGTGTAGCATGTGTTGTAATGATCCTAGAGCCCAAATTTCACCATAAATAGCCACATTATGTGCATAACATTCACACAACACAAAACACATTCATCTGATCATTCCAAGAGCTCTCTAGCATTCTCTTCTGCTCTCTAAGCAAGATACCACTTCTGTAAGTCGTTCATAACCATTTTGGTCTTACATTTCCATAGTTTTAGCTTATAAACCCAACCGTCGTAACTAACGGTTGTCATTACAATAACTTGCAAATGGTTCAGTCTTATGACGAATCAAAAGTGGTTTTGAGTTGGTATTTATGTGGGTAATAAACCTCTAAAAGGGTTCCCCCTGATCACCACTCTAACTATGTCAAATATCGAGTCAAACGCGCACTTAAAAAGTCAACATAAAGCTATTTTCGCGATTTATACATAATCTGTAATGTACATGCTATGGAACCTGTTTTGATAATCATAAAACATGATAATAAGTATATAAACTTGTTTGCGCTCGTTTGAATCGACCATTTGCTATATTGACCCGGTTCGGAGCCGAATGTCGCAAAAGTTTGACTTTTGCATTGACTTCAGTTCTGACACGTTTTAGTGAGGTATAGATATACCTTAGGACTCTCTTAGGACCAGGTTACATGATGGTATAAACCTCTGTAATCGGTTCATGAGTTATCCGAGTCTTTTGCGCATTTCCGTTAATCGCCTAAAAAGTTGACCGTAACGCCATTTTGAAAATAAAACGAGTATTTCGGACACGTGAACGGACCAGAACCTTGCTTATTAAAATATAAGCATGTCCTTAAAGTTTCACGTCAACCCGAGGTCTAGAATGAGAGTTATGCTAAATAGCGCAATTAAAGTAAACTTTAGTAATTAACGGCGCAATTAGCATAACACCTATCTAAACCAAGATTTCGTCACCAAAACTTTTACCCACTGTATTAAAATAATATTTTGGGAATTTTAAAGATTTTTAATAATTTTTACCTCGCTCATAACCTGCGGTTATGGCTACGGTTCGGTAAATACCGAATATGCCCTTTTCGGCCAAAACATGAGTTCTACAAGGTCTTTTGACCCGATTCCAGTTGCTACTGATTTTAAATAATAAATAAAGTATTTTAAGCTTTATAAGCTGTCGGGAAACTCAGATTTCCAGTAGAACTCGAAAAGCTCTTTTAAAAGTCTTTAAAATGACCAAAAAGCCCCTACGGGGCATAATATTAACTTAAACTCGTTACGGGCATCAAGGAAGGTATCCTACTGATACCACAACCTCTTTAAGGCATATTGACTTAGGAAATAAGCGTACGACTCTCATGGTTAACCGTTTCGCCTATTGCGCGCACGGTTCGGCTTATGAAACTAGTTTTCATAAATTAGCCGATACGGGTCAAATTATATTATTTGGACCCCAAAATCCAGAGTGTGAACCATAAACCCATATAAAACAAGTCTCTGAACTTGTTGGGTCAGAATCGCACTCCATTCTCGGTTTTCGCCTTTTCACGCGATTAAACCGTATTCACATATCGGAACCAACCGGTCTAGGCTACGGCCATTATAACGACTCGTTAGGATTCTAAGAGGTTAATTAAAACCTTCGTTCCAGATTAGGAGCCCCAGTAAAAGCTATCGGTGATTTAATCCAAATTAAGGAAATATACTTGCAAAGGTAAATACTTTAACTTATTTCCCCTATATGGGCTTGGGTTACGGTATATTAATACCGCTTGATTGAGCATTATATTCTTCCATCGCTTAGGTGGTTAATTAAATAATATGATCGGCTCATTTAAACAGTTTTGTTTCTTAAAAGCCTTTGGGGGGTTTAATGACCGTTGTCCCGGATATCCTTGGCATCATTTTACGAAATGGCCACGACCATCGACATCCCGGTGTAGGCGTACACCCGGTATATATTGTCGACATTAAATTAAAAGACGTAGCCGTTGGTTTTTATACTACGGTTTTACGCAATGTGGTGTGTCTATAAATCTTTAACCCGGCACGACCCGGGCTACTGAACGCATAAAAAACATGTAAAACGTTCACAAGAATTTAATAATTTTCCCAAGTTATAAAAGAGTTTGTGCCTTGTGCATTCAAATCAATTTTAATAAACATTTTCAAATGTGTCAGTTGAATGTATTTACCAGTGTAAACTGACGTATTTTCCCCAAAAAGATTAAGTGCAGGTACTATACGAAATGGGCTGGTATAGGCGTCCTAAGCATCGTACATAGTCTCGCAAACTCGATGCTGCATCTGAATGAACAATATTTATTACTTTTTGATCCGCTGTGGATATATTCAACTTCTGTAATACATTTGATATTACAACCAGAGGTTGAAGTTTATATATTTATCTTAAGCTTCCGCTGTGCATTTATATAATTGTGTGGTTTGACTATAGTGCTGCCAACATCGTCACGGTAATCCCCCACCGGGCCCACCGGTGAGACACGTGGAAATCGGGGTGTGACAATATATGTATATATATATATATATATAGGACAAAGATCTGTTAGGAACCACCCTTTATTGCGAGAACCGCGAGAACCAATGTGAACACAACCAAAAATGCCTAAAAATAGCTAAAAACACAAAAAAAAAATTAATATTTTTATAAAAAAGTCGCTACTTTTAGTAGCCAAAAAAAATTTAAAAATTGTGAAAATGGTGAGAACATCAAAAATAACATGGAAAAAGCTATAACGCCAAAAAATTAACTATGTGACACAAAAAGAATTAATTCAATGAAAAGAAATCTGAGAAAAACAGCAAAACGCCAAATAATTAATAATTCTACATAACGCCAAAATTATCTTGCACGCAAAAAAAGCAGCATGTCAAACGCGAAAATAGTGAAAGGAGAAGAATACTAAAAAGACAAAAAACTCCTCGGACACTATTAATGCCACGCGCCACGTGTTCGGCCAGGATACGTTCTCACCGTTCTCAAACATTTTGCCGTTTTCTCCTGATCTAGTTTCTCTCTCTCTCTCTCTTCTATATATATATATATATATATGAACACATATATATAAATACGCCAACATAATCAAAATAAAGACTTTTCGAGAATATCTCAAAGTTGTGTGAAAATTTTTAGGTATTGGAGAAACTTAGGTATATACAGAATAATTGGTTATTAAATCGTTCCTACTTGAAATTAGGACGTGTAAACCAATTGATGTTATTTACAAAAAAACGCCACCGCGCCAATCTAATCCATAGATTGTTTTGATCCAACGGATGACAGGCGTTCTTACCATTTTCACACTTTTAAGGGTTTTCCCTAAATCCTACCCATATATATATATATATATATATGTATATGTATATATATATATATAGGACAAAGATCCGTTAGGAACCACCCTTTATTGCGAGAACCGCGAGAACCAATGTGAACAATTTTTTTTGGCTACTAAAAGTAGCGATTTTAACATAAAAAAATTTAGATCTTTTTTATGTTTTTTGGGGGTTTAGTTTTTAGTTTTTAGCATTTTAGCTTGTGGGGGGGGATTAGGTTTTTGGGGGGTGGGGGAGGGGGGTTAGGTTTTTTTTCGAGGGGTGGGGTGGGGGAGGGGTTAGGGTTTTTTTAGGTTTTTTGGGGGTTTTAGTTTTTAGCATTTAGCTTGGGGGGGGGGGTTAGTTTTTTTTTTTTTTTTTGGGGGGGGTGGTTAGGTTTTTTGGGGGGTGGGGGTTAGGTTTTTTTAGCTATTTTAGGTTGTGTTAACATTGGTTCTCGCGGTTCTCCCAATAAAGGTGTTCTCGCATGAACCTTACCCTATATATATATATATATATATATGAACACATATATATAAATACGACAACATAATCAAAATAAAAACTTTTCGAGAAAATCTCAAAGTTGTGTGAAAAATTCTAGGTATTGGAGAAACTTAGGTATTTACAGAACAATTGGTTATTAAATCGTTCCTCCTTGAAATTAGGACGTGTAAACCAATTTTGTGGAATTGCGCTTGTAGAATAACGCACCCAAAGGTGAGTGTCACTAACCCCTCTTTTTACTGTTTTATATAACTCTTTGGGGGAATAACACGCCTTAAAAAGGATAATTATACGTTTTTGCATAAAACATGCCTTTTAATAAATTATAAAGAGTAAATTGCAAAAACGTCCTTTAAGTTTCACCAATCTTGCTGGTTTCAGCCTTAATCTTTAAAAGTTGCCAAAACCAGCCTTTAAGATTAATTTTGTTGCAGGTTTCATCCTTTATCACTAACTCAGTTACTAATCCATGTTAAATGGCCTCACATGCATAGCATGTGAGGGTAAAACCGTCTTTTCATCTCTCTCTCTCTCCACTTTCTTCATCTTCAACCTCCAAAACCACCATAGCTTCAACCCTCCAAAACTCCCTAATCATTAATTTTTATTTTTATTAATTATTTAAAAAAAATATATTAACATCTTACGGTATCCCAAGCCACCCCAACCTTTGTTAATGATACCCCGCTGTTTATTACTTTCCAAGGCTTTAACTATTATCTTTGTCATTCCGTCCGGGTCTTGAACATGAAGTTACTGAACAACAACAATCTCATCCACCCCCATTTGATTATGCTGATCCTTCAAACACTGATCATTTTCTGCCAAAACAGTTTGGTCAATTACTCCCTAAACATCTGCAGCCCTCATAACATTCTGATGTCCTGAATTATGGGCCTTATTTTCAGTCGCAGGAACTTCATTTTCGGCCATCCAAATCTGGATCCCCAGACCTAGCATTCAATCCCCTGCTTCTCAGGTTTCTAACTCCTCTCTTCAGCAAACAAGAAACACGTCTTGCAGGGGCATTGGGGCGTGATGAAACAACGTAGGGGGGCAAATTGCTATCACAAGCAGCAGCAAGATTGACTCTGGGTTTCGAATTAGGGTTACCTGTATCTGTCGTGGCATTAATCTCCACACATGGCTCCAAACTAGGGTTAGAAACTGGAATAGGAGCCAAACTTGATGCCGTAGCAGGAGGTGGGAGAGCATTTGGAGCCGCATCTCTTGAGTCCTATGTAGCGGTTGTGTTTTTGTCACCTACAACAGGTGTCGGCTGATTATTAGAGCCGATTAGGGGAGCATTCTACCTTCTACGACAACAGGCAGGGAAGGAGAAGAATCTGGAGGGCGGTCAGGAGGTAATGGGGGGATATTTGGAGGGAATGCAGATTTCTCGGACATGCAGAAGAATTCGCCGCTTGAGAGAGAGTTTTAGAGAAAGAAATTAGAGAGAGAAATAAATTAAGAAAATGAAAAATATTAAGCTATGGTGGTTTTGGAGGTTGAAGAAGAAGAAAGTGGAGAGAGAGATGAAAAGACGGTTTTACCCTCACATGCTATGCATGTGAGGCCATTTAACATCAATTAGTAACTGGGTTAGTGATAAAGGATGAAACCTGCAACAAAATTAATCTTAAAGGTTGGTTTTGGAAACTTTTAAAGATTAAGGCTGAAACCAGCAAGATTGGTGAAACTTAAAGGACGTTTTGTGCAATTTACTCAATTATAAATATATTTTCATGGAAAATATAGTTTGAAATAATATAAATATGTTATCGAGGAAAACATGGTTTTGGAAATGCGATTGAATTAAAAATATGTGTCGGGGAGAAACGGGGAGGATTACGGTGTTTGGGGTAAAACGGCCGTATAGATTTAAAAATATTTAAATCTAAGTTGTGACGAATTTGCTAGATCTCAAGAGAGTAAGTATCGGAATAGACTTACATTTCGGTGGGAACTTCGGGGAATTCGTACAACATAAAATATTAAATTTATCATTTTAGTATGATATATGTATATATATATATATATATATATAGAGTAGGGTTCGCACGGAAAGTGTGTTTTTGTAAAACCCTTGCAGGATCTATCAATGATATCAATAACGTCTTGTGAAGGTGCGGAAAACAATCACAAGATGATTCAAGAACAAACAATGACAAAGAACAATTGTATAGAATAATATGAATCACAAACCAAAAGGATCTTGCATTCAACGATCAACGAAGACTGATACAAGAACTCCTTGTTGAACTCGCAACCTATGAATGACCAACAACCTCAACCCTAAGGTTGAGGTTTGTTTAAATACTAAACATCTAGACTATGCCTAGGCCCAATTGCGACACATCTAACACTAACCCAAACCACACAAATTCGGCCCATACATGTATATTAACAAAATACATAAACAACCCTTAAACTATACTAACCTACATGAATAAACCTTCAGGTTCCAACAATCTCCCCCTAGGTTTATGCATGCAGGTTCTTGATGCTTCAAGTATCATGACCACCACCCAATCGATCTTTAAAACCACCAAAGCCTTTCTTGCGAATGTGAATAGCAGAAGCAACAGCTGCAGTCCATCCCTTTGCAATTTCTTCATATTTTTCAGTAGCTCGAATCTGATTTTGAGCTAACACTTCTAAATCTTCAAGAGCAATGTTGAGCACATCTACTTGATCCACTAAGCGAAAACTGACATCTCCATCACAAACGAACACTGCCTGACCAAGACGCTCATCATAAGCCCAGAAATGCAGAGACTTCAAAGCACCTTTAGGAATCTTATTGACCAACGGAATCACCTTCTCTTTGTCAGTCACAGGCCAGTGCACTATCTTCATTCGCTTCTTAGTAAATGGATCTCTAATTCCTTTAACAGGTTTGACGAAAGATTCAGCTGTGCGCATCGATGGAAAGTTATGCAGAACTTCCCTCTTCAGTCTTTCGAAAAACATATGTCCAGGACCTCCAGGGTTATCATCAACATAAGGAGCATTTGACAATTCAGTCAGATCAACTTTTGTAAATGATTGAAACTGACCAGGATGTTTATACCATTCCACAGGACCAACTTTCCTCTTAATCCACCATCTTTTTCTATCATGGTCATAGCCCCAGCTCACTACTCCTGAACGATTCCCAACTTGATCATATAGAGTTTCACCAACATCCATCAGATGATGAGTAGCCTGAGCATCAACATCGTCTGGGTTCAGATTCTTGTTCTTTAAAATTACCAACTCTCTTTTCTTCTTAAGTCTTTCTGCCTTTGCTTTGTCTGCTTCTGGATCAGTAACTCTCTCAAAGTATTGTTCCATTGCAGCATTCTTCTCAGCATTATCCTTCTCAAAGGCTTTCCTTCTGTTCTCAACGTCCGTAGGATCAGAAAATTCATGCCCAAACCTTTTTTCAAGTTTACCACGTAAATCATAGACCATAGAAAATAACAGACTAACATCTCCTTGAAGTTGTTCAATCTGTTGATTCTTCTGCACTATGATGTCTTCAAGTTGGATAATCTTGGCTTCTTTGTGAATCGAATCTTGTTCAACAACAACCAACCTTTTCTTCATCTCTCTCATACTTATAAACTCATCTTCATCACTTGAATCATCGTCAAAGGGCATTCTCACTGGTTCCTCGGGCCTTTTACCACTTGAACTACTAGGCATATCATGAACAACATTAGAAGGACCAGCAGAATCAGAAACACCAAGTGATACAACACCAACAGGCTCAGTAACAGCACTTGCAGCTTGAGCTTCAACAGTAACATCGGTGGTATCCATATCAGTTCTTTGAGCGTCAAAATCAACCTCAAAGAAGTCTACGACAGAGGTGGTGGCATCAGTAACATTCTTCTCAAAATCAAAATCGTAAAGACCTTCATCATCTTCATCAGTAATCAAGGGTTGATCTTTGTTTTTCTCAACATACATTCCGAGCCGAGGATCCCTCCTTTTCCGCTTCACAGGTAGAGGATCAGGATCCTTTGGGTTTTCACTGGACTCTTCATTTGGAACTGAAAGATCAGAAGGAGGATTTCCCATCTTTTCAGTCACAGACTTTAATAACAGAGCCAAACTCTCAGCAGTAATCACAGGTGGAGCAGTTGTAACGGCATCAGTAACTCCAGCTTCAGGTGGAAGCTCTACTTCCTCATCAGTATCACACATAATTTCAATACCTTCTTCCTCAGAATCAATTGTCACAAACTCAGTCTCAGGCTCATCTTCAGCACCTCTCTGAACATCATGTTCTTCAGCAACAATAGCAATAGCAGGCCCAACATTAGCTTGAACATGTTGAACTATAACCGGATCAGCAGCAATATCTTCAGTCTCAGCGAATTGACCAAACTTCTCCAGTGGAATTAGTCCTTCAAACTTCTTTTCTGTACCCTTCTTTGTAGTAAGAGCACCAAAACATGAAGGACCCATAGGCTTTAATTCCAACGTACTACCAGATCTCTTCAATCCTGGATAACACTCATTTAAAATCATTTGCACAAACCTTGGATACATGAGAAACTTATCCTTTCGAAGTCCAATTGCATTTCTCTTCATTGCTTCCAAGATATATCTTGAATAATTGAACGGCTCATTTGTAATCACACACATCAAAGCAGCAGACTGAGTGGTATTCAACTGATCAATTCCCCCTCTATTTTCTGTCATGCACACAAGGAACATGTGAAGTAATAGACGCCAGTAGGGGTGCACAAACTTCTTTATCAGGGGTGGAAACTTTCCTTCATAGCTTAAACGAGGTAGAATTGCTTCCACTGTTCCAGCTGGAAGTTCTATAGGATCCGTTTCCTGATCATTAAATTTTAACGCTTCTCTAATCATCTGCTCAGTCACTATAACTTTCATCTCTTGAATCTCAGCAACTATAGCTCCCTTTCCTTCAACGACTTCGACTTTAGCACTCTTCCAAAAATCTCGAATAAGGTCTTCATAAACAACTGGATTCTCACGAAGAGCATGAACAATCCGGCATGTATTTAGGCCTTTCATCAATGACGTATACAGCTGCTTGTGTTTCTCTGGTGGAGGTGCTAAGTATCCTACTTGATTGTGAGAAGATATAAACTTTAAATCCATTTTCTGCACACAACACAAGTCAAATAAGTTTCCAGCTTTGGTCATAACAGTGATAAAAATAATAATAAATAAAAACACTGTTACTGTTCACTCGAGACCATGAGTCGAAACTGAAAGGTCTCGAGTCGAAACCACTTGTCTGCGAGTCGCAACCATGAGTCGCAATCAACAGATTTCGAGTCGCAATCATGAGTCGCAACTAACAGACTTTGAGTCGCAACCATGAGTCGCAATCTCGATGTTGCGACTCGCAACCAATGGTTTCGAGTCCTTGTATTGTTTGAGTCGCAACCACATAAACACATAAACTTCATCTTAGTGTTCTTGATTGCGAGTCAAAATCTTCAAAACTTCATCGGAAACTTCAAATCTTCATCGGAATCTTCAAATCTTCATCGGAGCTTCTTCAACCATTCATAATTTTCTGCAAAACTTGAATAATGACATCATAATACCTTGATTATCAATGAATCGAAACAGCAGATTGCGAGTCGTAACCGGAGACAAATTGGAATCTTCAACAATCACCGGAATTTTGAGAGAGAACGAGAGACTTGGTTGCGAGTGAACATAGGTTATGACTCGAAACCAACCCTTTTATATCCCATGTTGATCATGGGCCCATGACTTATGGGCTTGGGATATAACATCTTGGGCTCAAACAGATTTGTCAAATATACCCTTTAAACCCATTTCAAACTCAGATTTAATTTTTAAGAATTATCCGTTAACCTTTTGAGCAATGTTTGCAAAACAAAAACCTAAAAACAAAATTAAATAATAAAATATTATTTACAAAAATAAATTAGGAAATTTGCATAGATACTCAGGGATCAAATCACAAGGTTTCGGGCTTGACTTCACTTATCAACACTGATCTACTACTGGATGATCTAGACAACTGCCAGTATATTTGTCCCCTTAAACTCATCTCCCTAGACCTTTTCCATATAACTGCCTGTAACTCATTTATCATGTTTTGATATATTAACAATGAACACCCAAAGAAATACTAATCAAATCCCGGAAATATAAACAGCACACTCTATCATGCAAGTATCTTCCCTACCACATATTTCACAAGTCCAATCCAGATTTCTGAAATCTTAACTGGGAATAGGTTGAGAAGAGAACAGAATAGATCTTTTGAAGAGATGGTATAATATACAGATCAAATGAGTTTTTCTCAATTTGATATAGGTTTCTTGGGGTTTCTTTTGGGCACTAGAGGGCCTCTTTCGAGTGTATTAGATCTATAGCGCGACAACGTACAGCTAGGTCAGCATGTATCTGGATGCAGCAGAAGCTGTCGTTGCCTAGCACCTCCAGGTCAGCATGTATCTGGATGCAGCAGAGGAGGTACACTACTTTTTTCAGAGAAGATTTCAGAATCAGATCAAAATTGTGTGTATCGGGACAACATACAGACATTCAAATAGAAATGAGCTAATTCCAAGTGACTTTCTTTCCTGGGGTCATGTACAATTTTAGTTCTAAGCAGAAGAACAACCAAGATATCCCCGGATGATTCAACAATATAAAGACCCGAAACCTCAGATGTTGGCTATCTATCAACGCAAGATTTAAGACCATAAAATCATACGTCGTTGGTATGTTACCCACATGATACATAGTTTGTTATGTTTATATCACTTAGTATCTTTTATCATGTTGAGCGTCAAGCCTATCAACATATCGCAGTAGATCCTAGTCTTTTCAGCTATGGCACCTTACATGTGTTAGTCAAACCCTTTAACACGAACATTTATTTCACTTCCCATATCATGCAATTTTTCTTTTTGGCTTTTTCATTTTTCTAATGTTTTTGTATTTTTCTCACTTTCTCCCCCCTAAACCTTTTACAGGTCTCGAGTCATTCATTCCGAGTCGCAATCTTCACGGTTCCGAGTTGATCATTGTTCACGTTACACAACACTACAACAGTCTCGACTCGCAACCTCTGTTTCGAGTTGCTATCATCGTTCATCTCGACTCGCAACCACGGTTCCGAGTCATCAGCATTTGACTCGCAACCATCTCTCCGAACTCCGATCATCATCACTTTTCTGTCATTATCTAAGTGATAGATAACCACCTTAGTGCAATCATTTCCTTTATCTTCGAGTTCCACGTTTCGAGTTGATCGTCATCATCAACACAACTACGTTGAATCATCTTCGTTCATCTTTCTCCAACAACCTTCGCTATCCTCCGTCTTCGTCCATCTCCGACGATCTCCGGTTTCCATATCCGTCACCGCTTCCATTATCACCGATTAACACAACCTCCACTTCCGATCATCATCATCATTCTCTCCGTCGGCTGTAGGGTTTTGGTTACTGGTTGTGTAACGAAGAAGACGAAGTCGGCCGAAAATTAGGGTTTCGATATTGTTTACGAAGAAGATAACGTTTGTCGTTTATGATATAATAATAATAATTATAATAATTAATAATCATTTGGTCATAATTGCCTAATCATTGTTTTTCAATAATAATAATAATAATAAATTGTTTACTAATATATTAATTAAACCATAAATATTTTAAAAAAATAAAAAAAATAAAAAGGTTTGTTTGTTTGGTGGTGAATTCGGTTTTGACAGATTTTCGAGGTGCGGTTTCGAAAGCGAGTTCGTTCATTAGTGTGCAAAGGATTTAAGTTGGCGAGTACACGGGTTCTTGCGTTGAGTTTGTGTTGAGAAAATAGTAAAAAGGGTCACATTTTTGGGGATCATATCTTAAAAATGTCTTCTAAAAGAGAGATGCTTGAGCAGGAATTCGAAGGATTCAGTTATTCATACGGTGAATCTATAGAAGCACTTGCAGGTCGGTTTGCTGAACTGCTCTCTGAAATGGAGAAGGCAGGAATGGTGCTGTCTACTCACATAAGCAACAGAAAGCTTCTGGAGGCTATAAAAGGGATTCCAGATCAGGGGAACTGTAGTTGGTTTATGAATGTTAATCAGATAATAGTGACAACCGACGGCAACTGTTACAAAATGAAGGCAGATAAGCTGATCTTCCTCATCAAATCCTATGGCAATGCTGACTCATCACAAAATTCAGCATTTATGTTTAACAAACCCATGGCTCAAGAAGTTACTCGTGATCGTGAAGAGATACTTTCTGTATTTTGCACTCCTGAGTGTAGAAAAAGAAATGAGGCATATCGATTACACAACGCTGAGTTGATTCAAGACTACAACGACATAAAAAATAAAAATTTTACTTTATCAAAGAATGAAAAGCTTTATAAAGATAAAATTGAAGCTCAGCGAAAAGACATCATCAAACTTAAGGATGATGTTAGTGTAAAGACAGCCCATTTCTTAGAGGCACAGGAGAAAGTATGCATCTTGACCAAAGAACTGGAAGATATCAGAGAAAGATACCAGATTAACGAACTTAACATTAAGAAATTTGATTCTTCCAGCAAACTGGTCAAGAACTTGTGTGATCAGCAACTTGCATACAAGGAAAATAAAGGGCGTGGTCTGGGTTTTAATCAAGTTCCTCCTCCTTACAATGACAATTACACATACTTACCCATGACTGAGGAGGAATTGATGAATGAGAACAAGATGGCTTACGGTCCTAAAACTGATAAGTCATCAATCAACAGCAGACCTATTGATAAAGGAGCGACTCCTTCGGTAAATCTTGTATCCAAGGGTACTTTTGATCCTAATGTTTTGTCTTCCCTTGCAGATGAAGTTAAAGTTGAAGGTGTCGTTGAAAATGAACAAGCGTCAAGTTCTCATGTGTGTGACATTTTTGGCTCATTTTTACAATCTATGTTGAAGAATGTCAGGCCTGATGGTTTGGGCGAAAATGTTGATGCTTGTGTTAGAGAGACTGAATCGGCAAATAGAGCGAATGAGCCAGCTGAACCATCTGATTCCAAATGCGAATCACCTGAAGCAGCTATTTCTGAGAAATCGGAATCAGTTGATTCTAGTGAATTCAGCTCAAGGGTGTCATGTGCAGAACCGTCTTGTGCTGATAATTCGTCTAATGATTCAGCTGAAGTCTCTACTAAAGTTTCTGGTATTTCTTCCGACAAATCAGAACTCTCCGATTCTGTCAAAGCTGATGACATGAAGGATGAAGAGAAGACAGACATGAAAAAGGCTCCAAATGCGCAAGTTGAACAATCTGAACCTTCGGTTAGTGGTGAAAAGGTTCAGATCAAGCAACAAGAGCCAAAGCAAGCAGGAAAAGGACGCGGAAATAAGAAGCCTAAACATCAAAGACAAGCAGGCTCTCCACAGTCCTCAACGGGCAGCAATAGTCATCAAAAGGCCCGTGATGTGAAAAATGCCTTTGTTAAGCCAGTCAGTAATGGCAAATGTGAAAAATATGCATTTGACTGTGCTAACAAAGCTTTCGGAAAGACTGGTGAGATTTCTGAACATGACGTGCAGTCTACTCAAAACAAGAAAACTCAGAAGAAATCTCCACCACAGAAGGCCCCTGCAAACGACAAGTATAGGCATCCAAATTCATCGTCGTCTGCAAGAAATGTGCAACAAAATCAAGCACAGAAAGGACCGGTTCGTCCTTCAGGGTCTTCAAGAGCAAATCCAACTGATCAGAATGCATTCTACGTAAAGAGACAAACATGCTTCAATTGCGGCATTGCTGGTCACATTGCTCGAAATTGCACACATTGTCCTTACGTACCCTACTATATGCAAAATCAGAGGGTTACACCAAAGGGCAACTATCATTCTAAGCCGATGAAGGTATCTTCACCTAAGGCAATGAAGAATGTGAATCCCACGGTTAAACCTTCTGATGGGGATTGGAATGCTGCTAAAGCAAAAAGAAAACAAGCTTTGAAACCTACAAAAATTTCGAAAAATAACAAGGTTGATAAGCCAAATGTTTTGCCAGAGGCATCTAAGAAACTAGAAAAGCCTAAACAAATTTGGAGAGCAAAACAAAAAGCAGCTACATCTCCAATCCTTGAAATGAAAGGGGACTTGTGTTTAAAAGAAGTGTCTTATTTTGATGCTTCAGGAAATCCCAGGACCACGATGGCCTGGGTACCCATGTCTTACTAATCTCCTTACTTTTCAGGAACAACCAAGGAGGAGCTGTTGACAATCTCTGGAATGTTGATAGCGGTTGTTCCAGAGATAAAAACGGGTAACATTTCACTGTTGCAAAAAGTTCAATTTTTTTTTACAGATGATATGTTTCCTTTGGAGGAGATTAGAGAAGTAAGAAATGATCAGCAAAAGGTACCGTTTAAATTCAGTACTTTAATTTAAATTTGATTAGTCTTCAATCTGATGACAGAACGGTTAAGCAAAAATATTTTTCTTTCTTTTTCTTAGTTTATAACTTTGTATATAAAGTGTCCTTTCTCTACTAAATGGTAAATTTGCGTAAAAATCCAAGATTTATGCACAAATTTAGGGGGAGAGAGAGACATATATAGAGTTTAGGGGGAGAAAGTGAGAAAAATACAAAAACATTAGAAAAATGAAAAAGCCAAAAAGAAAAATTGCATGATATGGGAAGTGAAATAAATGTTCGTGTTAAAGGGTTTGACTAACACATGTAAGGTGCCATAGCTGAAAAGACTAGGATCTACTGCGATATGTTGATAGGCTTGATGCTCAACATGATAAAAGATACTAAGTGATATAAACATAACAAACTATGTATCATGTGGGTAACATACCAACGACGTATGATTTTATGGTCTTAAATCTTGCGTTGATAGATAGCCAACATCTGAGGTTTCGGGTCTTTATATTGTTGAATCATCCGGGGATATCTTGGTTGTTCTTCTGCTTAGAACTAAAATTGTACATGACCCCAGTAAAGAAAGTCACTTGGAATTAGCTCATTTCTATTTGAATGTCTGTATGTTGTCCCGATACACACAATTTTGATCTGATTCTGAAATCTTCTCTGAAAAAAGTCGTGTACCTCCTCTGCTGCATCCAGATACATGCTGGCCTGGAGGTGCTAGGCAACGACAGCTTCTGCTGCATCCAGATACATGCTGACCTAGCTGTACGTTGTCGCGCTACAGATCTAATACACCCGAAAGAGGCCCTCTAGTGCCCAAAAGAAACCCCAAGAAACCTATATCAAATTGAGAAAAACTCATTTGATCTGTATATTATACCATCTCTGCAAAAGATCTATTCTGTTCTCTTCTCAACCTATTCCCAGTTAAGATTTCAGAAATCTGGATTGGACTTGTGAAATATGTGGTAGGGAAGATACTTGCATGATAGAGTGTGCTGTTTATATTTCCGGGATTTGATTAGTATTTCTTTGGGTGTTCATTGTTAAGAAATCAAAACATGATAAAACATATTATATGCAGACCTAGACACAGTCAGGATATCTTAAAGGATGACATCAGTATACTCACCTGCTACGATGAATCGTTGTGCTTACCTTGATCGCGGGGGTATGTCTTGGAATGGGACACACGGGTATAATAGTATAATATTACCTTAAGCATATCACGAAGTTGAAAATTGAAAGTCGAGCGTTAAAGTTTAAGTGGACAAACATATTGGCAATCGCATAGACCAGTCTGATTAGGCTCGTACTGAAAAGTGTTCCTTAGTCTGCCTGAGAACGAGTTTTGATCCCATTGCAATTGTAATTGTATATTATGGTAGTTGTTTATATTTTGAATTTTTATTTGTTTTTAGTTCTTATTTAAAAAAATTAAAAAAAATGGAAAATTCAAAATACAAAAATAGTGTCTTGTTTTCTATAAAATCAAAAAATCCAAAAATAGAGTGCTTATTTGATTTTCTTAAAATTAAAAAATTATAACCGTTCTTGAAGATTTGACTGATCATCAAAAGTTAAAAGAATTTAAATCGTGAAATTTCATGTACCTAGTGTTCATGTGGTACTCTCCCTGTTGCATAAGAAATGTTTGCTTATGAGTTTGTGAGCATGTGCAGAAATTGATTTCAATCAAGAACAGGGGTTGATGAAGACTGAGATGCTGTTAGTTGCTGAAGAAGCCCAAAGCATCACAACAACAAAATGTACCTGAGTCAGAAGAACCGGATACGAGACGCCGTCTGACAGTGAAAGTACATTTGAAGAAGTACCGTGAACTTGCTTGAAAGACAAAGATTGAAGAAGAAAAGAGCTGCTGAGAATCCTCCTCTCACATTCTTTTTAACAAAGACTTTCAAGAAGATGCTGATCGAGATCCTGATATGAAGCTAACCACAAGAGCTGAAGAAAGAGACCCAGTGCTGAGAGTTCAGAAGTCAAGAACTTCCACAACAACTGCAGCATAGTGATGACCATAGACGACGTTGAAGACGTTCCAGAATTCAAGTTATGAAGACAATTTGATGGCATCAGTCTAGGGGGAGATTGTTAGGCCCTAAAGTGTGAGACTGACGCATCAAATTAGCACAATGGGCTATGGTTACGAACTGGGTTTTACCGGGTTAGTTTATATTAGGTTTTGGACCTTTATAGGTCACTTGGGCCAAGTTTTAGGCCATGTGGGCCAAGCAGGCCCAAGGGGAGCCCATGTAGGGACTTGGGCTTAAGTTAGTATATAAACAAGTTTACTACTTGTTTTAGGGTTTGATCTTGATAGTTACAAAATTCCGCTAGAGAGAGAGAGGCGATTTGGTGGAGTAGGAACTTGTACCAGACGGTTTTGCTAGTTGATAGTAATAGAATCATGTGCAAGTTTGAAAGTGATTCGATATCGTGTTCTTCGTATTTTCAGTTTTTCGTTTTGATTCTTGAATCACCAATTGATTGGATTCCGCACAATCAATTGGTTGTTTGATATCATTGAAAGATCCGGTTTACGGGACTTACAGTTTTTCCTAGAAAGTCTAGGAAGCGATCTGGTCCCTCCGATTGGTGTGTTTAAGGGTTGAGATTAAATCAATGGCAATCTTGTAATATTTGAGTTTAATTAATTGATTGTCTTAAATGAGTAGGGGCAATTTTGTCAATGGCCGTGTTTTAAATCAATTAGATAACCGTCCAGTTCCTAATTTCAAGCGATTTTCCCTCTCTCTCTCCAAACCCATTTTGGAAACCCCAATCCCTACCAAAAATAACTACAATCATGAAAGAAAATAACTTTAGAAATGATTGAGAGCACCGGATCAAATTAAAACACTTCTTCATCTCCACCATCTCCGAGTTCATCATCACTATTCAAATACTGTTCTTATCATCTCCGTTTTCTTGACGATGTGTTTTAACAGCAAGCAAATTAATACAGTTGTGTTTTAGCAGCAAACAGATTCATAAAGTTGTGGTTTAGCATCCAGATTCATACATATGTGTTTTAACAGCAAGCAGATTCATACAGTTGTGTTTTAGTATTCAGATTCATACAGATGTGTTTTAACAGCAAATAGATTCATACAGTTGTGTTTTAACAGCAAGCAGATTCATACAGATGTGTTTTAACAGCAAGCAGATTCATACAGTTGTGTTTAAGCAAGCAGATTCATACAGTTGTGTTTTAGCATTCAGATTCATACAGTTGTGTTTTAACAGCAAACAGATTCATACAGTTGTGTTTTAACAGCAAGCAGATTCATACAGTTGTGTTTTAGCATTCAGATTCATACAATTGTGTTTTAACAGCAATCAGATTCATACAATTGTGTTTTAGCATTCAGATTCATACAGTTGTGTTTTAACAGCAATCAGATTCATACCCTGTGTTTTACCATCTTTATATTGTGGGATCTATAAAAAAATTAACTTTAGCCTTGTAAACTGTTAAAACACAGCACCAAGAACATGCTGATAAATTCTAATAATCTTCTGAATAATGGAATATGCGATGTAATGTGACATAGACAATAACATAAAACACATTCAGATTGTTAAAATGCAAAAGAACTGTTAAAACACAATCTGATTATATATTGACTTCAGAGTGTTAAAACACACTGACTTCAACCTCTCTGACTGGTAAAACACATCACTAAGAACATGCTGATAGTTTTCAGATAAACACATTGACTTCCAGATTTGAATTCGAAAACAATAAAAATTCCGAAAATCATGGAATTTTAGTTAATGAAGATACATTCCAAAAATAAAATTAAAATGAGAAATTACATGATAGCCCTTCTACTTAAAATCCCTCAATGACACATGTCCAATTCTTATTCCTTCCTAGACTTTCTAGGTAAAATAGACTTTCCACCCAACTCCTACTCTCTCTCTCTCTCTCTCTCTATATATATATATATATATATATATATATATATATGGGACCGCTAGAATGAGAACCACCTCGAGTTGTAAGAACCGCGAGAATCACACCGTACGGGGCGAGGTGGACCAATTTTTTTTTCAAAAACGTAGATGCATGTATTATAAACACATTCGTAAAAAAATTAAAAAAATGTCGTGCGTGTAGTTTTTTACACCACAAGTTTGTGGTTTACGAGTTCCGTAAATTTTACGGAACTCGTAAACCACAAACTTGTGGTGTAAAAAACTACACGCAGGCATTTTTTTAAAATTTTTTTTTTACGAATGTGTTTATAATACATGCATCTACGTTTTTGAAAAAAAAAATTGGTCCACCTCGCCCCGAATCAAGTAGTTCTCGCGGTTCTTACAACTCGAGGTGGTTCTCATTCTAGCGGCCCCCTATATATATATATATATGATTAGGATCAAGAGTGAACAACTTCTTGAGAGTGAACTGAGTGAACTAATCTTGACCCTTGATCATTTTTTAGATTAAAAGGGTAAGATTGACATTACCCAAGTATGTTTAATTAAAATCCCTTAATTTTCTCATCTCTTAACTCTCTTTCTCTCTCTCATTTTTAATTATTTCTCCATTATTTCTTTATCCATAGATTTTGTTTTAATTTTAACTTGAATATTGTTTTTCTTTTATTATCCGTATATATAGATATCTTAATACATTGTTTTTAACTTTTTATAATTTTCAATAAACATTAAAAAATTTCTCTTAGATTGAAATTTTAATTATTTTTGGGCACTAATTTTTTTGAATATGTGATGAAGTTATTTATTTTGCATACATGTGATATGTTTCATTTTCATTAATTTCATAATTTTTATATGAATCTACTCGTGTGCATGCCTAATATACTATATGTTGTTAATATACACATATGTAACCATTTCTGAATATAATACATAGATGTATAAAAGACTGTACACATGTGTATAAACTAACAACTGTGTATCTTGTATAAATTGATACTTAGCGAGAGTGTACACATGTGTATAAACTAACAGCTTTGTATATTTTATAAACTGGTAATAGCGAGAGTGTACATATGTGTATACACTAACAACTATGTATCTTGTATATAAGGAAACTAGCGAGATTTTAGTGATTTTGATTATATTGTTTAATAAATGCAATTTTCAAAAGACACAAATACCCTTTTGTCATTTATTTTAAAGGAGAGTTACAAAATTATAATTACAATCTTGCCATTGTTTAAAAATCTCTAGATGATGTAATCCAATGGCCCAGATTAGTTCACACAGTTCATTCTCAACCTAGTGTTCACTCTAGAACCCTACCCTATATATATATATATATATATATATATATATATATATATATGCAGGCACTATAAGTGACCCATTATGTGGCACTTTGCGCGAATTTAGCCATTTAATCATTAATATCGGTATGCGTAGAATTGTTGATAGATCTATAGGGTTGACCTCCCCGTCGTGACCGGTAGCTCCGTGTCAAGTCAAACGACGAATTGATATTTTGTAATTATCTAGCGTTGATCATACCCTTATTATTAATATATAGCTCATAGGCCTTGCAACCCTATGAATCTGAAAACTTGATGCATAAATTTAATATATAAATAAATCTTGGGAAGATGATTTGTGTCGAAGGTTTTTAGAGAAACGTTTGCAATCAGAGAACTGACCCTTAGATTTTGATAAGAAAATAAAATTGAATTTCTTAATCATATATGGATGTTTTATTAAAAAAATCATAATAAGAAAGTTTTCCTTAAACAAATTGTTTACAATTTGAATTTTGTGAACTCATCGGCATTTGTGTTGACACTTGATTTTTATGTATTCTTCAGGTACATGAGTTCGGCTTCGGGATTTTGGCTTGTCTTGTGGTAATTGATGCAATGGTTTATTAAATAATGTTTTGGACAACTTTTAAAACTATTTGGGACTAGGTATACTAAGGTCCATAAGTATCAAACAACTATGTGGTGGTTGTGGTTATGTTTAAACTTTAAACTTTATGTTTTTATTAAGTTGTATGTCCAAAATTTATATTGCATCGTCCACTTGTAAGATTAAATATATTATGTATTAATATTTAATCTATAGCCATTATAATCATTTACATAATATAGATCAAAATATATAATAACCTATTAAGATAATTAGTTGGTAATTGTTGATGGACCATATTACCCTTATTTACTAATTAGGTTTCCTCCTGGGTGCTTATATAAGGAGACTTATGTGAAGGTTAAGGGGTTAGACAGTTACACAATTAGAGATACCCCATAAGCATAACATCATCGCGTTCGACCTCCCTCTCCTACGGCTGATACCCTTTTCGGTTTACTTAGTCACCATCATCAGTCAGCACCCTAAGGAGGAACCAGATCACCTTGACAAAGATGTCGAACTCCATGTCGTCTTCTCTCACTGGATTCTCCACTGCACTGTCTGCGGTGACAGGTATGTTTTCATATTTTCCATTATGTTTAAACAGAACTGATCCAACATGTGGTATCAGAGCATATGTTGATTAGTCAGTTCTGTTTTCGTATCCATAATTCTGGGATTGAAATTTGGAAAACGGAATTTTGAAAGCCTCATTTAATTCACAGCCGGTTTCGAGTTGGTCATGTCCACCCGAGATCACTTTTTTGGGAAAAAGGTTAATTATATGTTCACTTAAATTCAACTGGGTTATGTTTTAACTGAAATCTGTTTAGAAAAACTATTAAAATTCAGGTTTCGGGTTCCAGAATTTATGTTTTATGTTTTTTAGGGTTCATCATGTTCTTAGGAAAATTCGAAAATTCTATTATGTTTTGGAATGTTTTAGGATTAATGAGTGTTTTTTTTTTTCCATGATTGATCCAATTTTATCTTTTAAGTTTATTCGAAAACTGTTAAAAGATATACAGTTATAATTTTTCGAAATATTTTGATAAAATTAGATCATCTTAAAACAGGAAATCATATCTCATAATCCCTTAGATTTCGAATTTTCAGTTATGCTTTCACATTCACAGTTGTTAACAGGAAGCTTCGAGATCATCAGATTACGACTCGAGACCATCAGTCTCGACTCGAGACCATAAGGTCTCGACTCGAAATCCTCAGGTCCTTAAACCTTCACAACTTGAGACCAACAGATCTCGACTCGAGACCATAAGGTCTCGACTCGAAATCATAAGGGCTTAAAAGTCTACAACTCGAGACATAAGGTCTCGACTCGAGACCATAACGTCATAACTCGAGACCATAACGTCATAACTCGAGACCATAAGGTTGCGACTCGAGACCGTGGTTGCGACTCGAGACCTCATCATGACTCGAGATCTCATAAGATATAGTAGTCGAGACCATGGTTCCGACTCGTGACAAAAAGGTTGTGACTCGAGACCTCATAATTGACTCGAGATCTCATAACTCAGTCAAGACCTGACTCGAAACCTCATCATTTTAGGCTGTTTAATGTGAGGGTGGTTTGCTATTAAATGATTGGTTTTGTAATTATTTAGTTAATTAATCAGAATCAGATAATGTTTTGCAAAACCAAGATGGCTTAACTTGAATGAGCTTCTGATGTATCAATTTCTGGCCAAAGCTGATTTGATACATCTACTTATCATCCAAGTATTACGAAAGCCAAGTTAAGTGTGCATCATAAACATGAATGTATTAATATCTGGCCAAAGCTGATTTAATTCCTTCATAGATGGCATACTTAACAAGTGCATAACTAAAGTGATTGTCTCAATTTCTGGCCAAAGCTGATTTGTTACAACCACTTTGCACATATGCTTAAATGATTACACTTCTGGCCAAAGCTCTTTTGTTTTCGTTTAAGTAGAATTTTAACTAAGTCTATTATTTTGATGTTAGTAATAGACAATATCACAGCTTCATAACGTAAAATGGTCATTATTTATGCCTGCCTTAGTTTAACGTGCCCTTAGATCACATTAGGACTTCTTCCTTAGTATCATAACTTGCTCATCTTATTTCCACTATCAGCACCCAATTGCGGG